>NC_140631.1:22053809-22588809 GCF_057382275.1 Copadichromis virginalis | reverse complement strand
AAAACTAAAACTGTCTTTACGCATGTCTTTTTAATAATTTGATGGAATAGCAAATGTTAACTTACACAGTCAAGTTTTCTTCCTGGTTTCAAAAAGTCAAGACTATATGAATGTAGCAGGCCAATTTTACTGACCAATGTGTTTAAAGCATGCACACATCCATATAGTGCTTATAAACTGTGTTTCCAAATACTAGTGCCCATACTTAATAATTTGCCTGCAGCTGCAGTGTTGCTTTCAGCCTCTATTGTGTGCTTAACCTCTACATTTATATATATATGTATTTTTAAATGTTTGTAACATTGTGTATTAAAAATCAGAGATCCTGCTGCTAGTATTTCTGTCCATCTCTGATCAGTCACATGCACCTAATGCCATGCGTGTCACATGAACACGCTCACAGCTAGATTGAGAAACCCCGGATTAACTTATTGGGTTAGTAACCACCTTGGAGTGACTGTTTGGCCCCATTGCCAGTGTTGGGGTGAGTCACGTAAATATTTATTATTTAAGGACCTGTTCCAGTTTGGCAGCTGAAGCCCTCCGTCCTCCGAGAGCAGACTTCTGAGCAGAGTGATGAGTGATCCAGGCTCCAGTATTGAATAAGGAGCATTAACATCAACTAACTTTCTACTTATATTTCACGCAACCAACATGCCTAATGTATTAAAACCTGATAGTTTGTAAGGATATATTGTTATTTCAGAGAATTATGACCAGTTTAAGATGAATATAGGCATTAACAATTCAACTGATAATTAAGCATTAGGGCTACAGTGCATGTATGCTTTCTAATTATTTGGAGAATTGTAATGATAAAGGGTCAAGGTGACAGAGCTAAATACAGAAAACAAATGATGTGTGAAGCACTGTTACAGCTTTTTTTGTTGTTGGCGTTTTTTTTTAGGTTAGTTATGCAATTGTTGTGTCATCCCCTGAAGAAAGTATTTGTGCTTCATTATTTAGGCTGAACACATCAGCTCAGTGGCCTCAGAGGGAGTGCTTTCTTACTTGAATGTCATCCTGAAATATCCTGTCATACAGTTGTAAAGCTTAGTCAGGTTTTGTTGTTTGTTGTTTCTTTGTTTTATTTATGATCTTGTCTACAAATGCTAGTTAAAGAGTCTGTTCAGAAAATCTTGGGAGAAAACAAAATATTAACCACCTACCCCTTTGTTTAAAGTTGGATACTGCCCCTAAGCAAGTCTATTCTATTATGCTTTGATTTCTTCTTCTTTCTTTTTTTTATGAAAGCTGCTGTGTTTTAATGATGAAATACTTTTCAGACCGAAGTGAATTCAAATGTGTTTCCATAGCTTCAGAAATAACCTTGGTTTATGTTTGAGAATTGACAAAATCCAATTTAAATGTGATACCCAGTGACATTACCCAAAGGAATATTTTGCTGCTCACAATAGTTGCTTCTTTGTCTCACCATAAATAAATCATCTTCCTACTTGGAGAATCCCCCCCTCTAGCAGAAAAAAGAAGTAAAAGAATAAATCATTCTTAGACAAATTATCCTGTCCAGTCTGAGAATAACCAGAGAATCACAGAAAGTGCAGGAGATAAAATGCACAGAGATCAGACTTGAATTTGATCACAGACAAAATATTGCACAGGCTTATTTACAGTACAAACCAATCAAGTTTGTAAATTTGGGAGGGGTTTCTGGGGAGCTGAAACTACAAAGTACGAAAAGAGTAGACTCATTTATACCGAGGAGAAGCGGGCTGGAAAAAGAAGAGATCTTATTTTGAATTTCCCTCTCCTCTGGCCATTTGCCATTAGCTTTAAAAAGCATTTCTTTGCACACACGTCTAAATTCAAACTGAGGAGTAAAATGTAATGAAGCTATGATACTGTGGATATACTGTTTATACAAAATGAAGTTGTCCACCTACTTGTGGTGCTATAATTAAACCAGATATCATGTTTGTTTTGCCAGCAGCTGGTTTGCTGCAACCGCCAGCAATTTGCATACTGCCTGTTTACATTGAACTTATTGTTTAGTGCCTTTATTTAGCATGCATGCACTATACGTCCACACACGCCAGCAATGCAGAAACAAACACCTACCCTTGCAGAGCTCTCTGTGCTGCAGCATTTTTCAGTCAATCCAATTAATTATTTCCTTAAGAGATATTACATGATTAACACGATTCAGCCACCCATTCAGTATGTAGGTTTGTGCTCAGGTGTGGATCTTAGTTTAAGAGTGTTTAGGTAATGTGGGGGTGGGCATGAGAGGATGAATGTCTGGGCATGCAAAAAAAGGTCTCTGAATGCTTGTGTGCGCTTGTGCATGGGTATGACTATGCATGTGTGTATCAGCTCTGTGTCCTTGAAGCAGTGCTTCTTTATCTGGGGAACTGCGATCCACTGTTTACAAGGCAGACACTGAACTAGTTATTGGTGGTGAGGGACTACAGGTTCTCTTTTCCAAGTGAACAAATCCCAAACCTGAAAAAAGAGGCCTGTGTGTGTTGAAAAATTTAGAATAAACAAAAATATTATACCGACATTTTATTTCATTTGTGTTTGTGTCAAGGTTCACCTTTCGACCTGTTCCCCGTAGAGAGCTGTTCCTGGTGGAGAGAGGCCTGCTATATCTGTTATGGATGGCTGAGGATGCACGAGGCATTTATGTAAATGTGAATGCAAAGCAATGTTCCTGATGTAAACGTTGAGTTTAAAGGTGAATGGTTTCATAAATTAACTCAGAAATTAGTGTCACATCTTGAAGCTGGAATTGCAGTTCAAGGCACAGAGGAGCTTTCATTTTCACTTGATCTGACATTAGCGTCAGTGCTGAGATGCGTCATTTTATTCCGAGCTAAAATACAGTTATTATTCAAGGTATCGCGTCACTAAGGATGGAAAATTGGACACTGAAGGGAATCAAACTCATGATTTTGAACCGAGCTCATTCACCATTCACCATCTGAATTTCAAGAAAACATGAAATCTTTCAGTGATAAGAATTTACGTGTACAATTTTAGTATGACGTAAAGAGGTGCTCAGAGCAATGTTTATGGACAGAGGAAATCAAGGAATTGAGCAGACATAGTTACCATATTTTTCGGACCATAAAGCGCACCGGATTATAAGACGCACTGTTAGGGTTGCCAACTCCTTGAAAAAAAATAAGGGACACTTCGTGGCCAGGGCCGGGCAACCCAGTTCACCCTTCCCAGTGTGGTGAATTTTGTAGCTCTTTTTTTTTGTGTGTGAAATTATTTTTTAACCATTTAACTTGAATTTGATTTAAGCAGATGCATATTCTTTGTGATATGACCATATGGGAAACAAATGATCATTTAGCCATTTATTTTTAGCTCAAAATGACAACATTAACACAGTAAAACAGGTCTCTTTCTTAAACAGAAGCCTGTCATGCTTAACTTTTGAGAATATAAGTAAATCTTTCTTTAAAAGAACTCTGTCCTGCTTAACTTAAAATTATATAAATTAATAGAAAACAATAGAATGAAAAATATTCTTGTAACAGTGCACATTTAGTGCATTTAGTACAATTGGCTTCAGTTGAGGTATTATTTCAGCTTTTCTAATGCTAATCAGCTGCTCCCGTTTGTAAACCCACTTGTTCCCATGATTACGCATCATAACTCATCATCATTATTAATCTATGTACTGTATTACTTTTATGTATTAGTCATCTATTTGTTGTAATCATCTATCCTTGCAGCTGTTTATTACACAAAATAAATTATATTATCACACTTCTGGCCACATAGCGCTGATATTCACTGCACATGCCCATATTAACCTTAACCAGGGGTTTAAAAAAAACAAACCAGTGTTTACATACCATATCTGCTTCTGCCGTGGCCTGGTGGACAAAAAATTGGTTAAGGGTTCCCCGAGCTTTCACGCCCCTCATGTTCTTCATGTGCCCACCATTAGAAGCATGCCTATGGAAAAAGTGCGCCAGCACACAGTGCAGTGAGCTTTAAAGGTGTTATCGTGCACTTTTCCAGCCAGGTGTTTTCCTTTTCCCAGTCCTCCCTGTACTTTTGCAGCCTTTTTTTCTTTCTCTGAGGGGATCAAACATTGCTGGTCTAATGCTGGGCTTACACTGTGCGATTTTTGGCCCATTTTGAGACGATTTTTGAGTCGTGCGACCGATTTGGTGATCGGCCCGATTTTGGCCTTCATCGTGCATCGTGTAGTATACATGGGGTAACGAGAAGCGATTAACACCTCACGACCAGCTCCCGATCATCAATCGCTCGTGAGGGTGTCACCACAGCCGCTCACACTGCTCACACGCAAACACACGTAAACGTCGGTGAAAAAGATGGAGCAGCACGGCTGTGCAGCGTGTGATCTGGACACAAGCGATGGAGGCACAACTTGTAGAACTTTGGAAAGCTCATCCGAGCCTTTTTGATGTGGCCTCACAAAATTATCACGACCACAACAACCGTGAAAATAGTTGGATTTACATTGCTGCTCAATCACAGCTGCCTGATCAATGTTTTTCATTAGCAATTTAGCAAAGTTGATGGTGGTGGTGTGTCTGTGTGAGTGAAAGACAGAGAGAGAGAGAGCGACAGATTTTCTGTTATAACCTTCATTTTATGGAGGCACAGTGTGAGCACTCAGGTCGCATCAGAGCATCGGGCCGTATAGTGTGAGACCCTGCATCGTGACCTACCAACTTCTAACCCCTGCGAGTCAATCGTGCAGTTTGAGCAGAAGCTGAATAACGTGACTGAAAAAATCGCACAGTGTTTGCCCAGCTTTAGGTGTACTGACGTCCGAGACTTGCACCGATAAGATAAGCCAAACTTTACTCGACTAATTCCTCTTGCTTCCTCCACTTCCGTACCATTGATTCATTAATGTTGAATTCTCTGGTAGCCGCTCTATAAACACTAGAACAACAGTATATGTTGTTCCAGTGTTTTTCTAATTTTTGCTATGTAACTTTGCACTGTCCACTTTCTGCTGTAACAAAACAAATTTCCCATGTGTGGGACTAATAAAGGTTATCTTATCTTACATTAATGACTAACCTCATATTGTGGCTGGATTATCTCAGTTGTTCTCCCCTACTGAAGGTCTGTTTACAGCAATTTTCCATGCGATTGCATTTGTAAAAAAAAAACCATCGGGAACTTTTATCAAGTGGAAAAAAGTTCATTCTCCAGGTTCACTGTGTTATGCTAACATAGCTGTGTCACTAGCACAGCATTATATACCAGCTAGCCCAACTTCAGTAACCCTACAAACGTTACTGCTGTTTAGTTTCGTGCCTTCATTTATGTTGGAAGTGATAGCAGAGCTGTACGTTTTATTTTTGCCCAGAAATCTCTCAGTCAGAACTTGGTATATCATGTTTAGGTAACTAGCAAAACTAGCGAGCTAACTTTCTGCTAACTTCCTGCTAACTTCTAACTCTGTTAAATTTAATAAATTCTGTTTCCATGCATTCCTGGATGTTAAACTTAATTGCTACACCTGGTAAAACAGCAACACTGATCATTTTATTAAAGATGAAAGAATTTACACAGTGTTTGACTTTGGGACCTGCCGCGGACGGAGTTTTGGACTCAGATTACTATGAGTCACGAGGCTCCTGACTACGGTAGCCATAACACTCAGACAATCCATCAAGCGGTGCGGCTTCGTAGCTTAGCAAAGTCCTACTAAAACATTTTTGGACAGATTTTTAAGCGCCGTGTACCACATAAAATCGGTTCGACGTCAGTGAGCACAGCCAGAATTCATAGATAAGATGCACCAGATTATAAGGTGCACTGCCAATTTTTGAGAAAATTAAAGGATTTACCTAAAAGTCACACAGGGAGAGAAACAAGCCTAGATATGCATTTTCAGATCTATGCCTCCGATGGAGTTGTAATATTTTCCCAGTTGTCTCCATAACCATTACCCTATGTCTTGGATTATCTCTCAGGAGGCTTTGACACAACAGATGGACAGAAGGATAGATGGAGCAAAAGGAAGGAAATGTAAGGGGGGGAAAGTGTGGCTTTGTGTGTGTGTGTGTGTGAGTGAGAGAGAGAGAGAGAGAGCACATGTGCATTAATCAGAAAAGGCCGTTTAACATATGTGGTGGCTTAGCAGCATTTCTATAAGATCCTAAAATTTTATTTTGGAGTGACCAAAAGGAACAGGATAAAAAATATCTATATCAGATCAGTGGGCTTTGATCAATGGTCATGAGAATTTGCATAATAATAATCAAGGAACCTCCCTCCCTCCCAGCCCATTGTTCATTCAGTGGTGCTAGTTTCAGTCATTATGCAAATGTACTGTTTATAAGGTTGGGGAAACCTCCAGTCAGCTGAGACAGAAGAAGTCACTTGGATGAGTGATGAAACGTTTCTCCCACTGAAAACGCTATGTCCAGATGAACAGAATCAACTTTTGGGGAATTACTTATCTGGATGATTGAGCATGCATCAAGACACCTACAGTATATCAGAAGGAACAGCTTAGGTTAAGCGGTTGAGAGACAAAGTTAGAGAGGCAAAGCTGAGATGTGTTGGACATGTGCAGATGAGGAATAGTGGATATACTGGACAATGGATGTTCAATATGGAGCTGCCAGATGGGTGGAAAAGTGAAAAGCCACAGAGAAGATTCATGGATATAAGGAAGGAGAGCATGCAAAGGGTTGATGTGACAGAAAAGGATGTCAGGGATGTAGGGAGATGGAGGTAGATGATCCACTGTGGCAACCCTTAAAGGAAGCAACAAGAAGAAGAAAAAAAGAATAGGTTTTTCATGTCTTTTTAAAGCAGTGTAGTAAGAGACGAGAGTACATCAAAGACTTATCGTTGGCCAGTTACACACCACTTATGGTCTGTAACTATGGAACTGCTTAGTACACTTGCATGTACACTATATCCAGTATCCTGTATCCAAGTATCCTGCACCTTAGCCATATTGGTGACAGCTGACATGAAACTCCACACTTTTTTTGTCAGCATGAGTACACTCATTTGCTTAAATTAAAAAACAAAACAAAACTTAGCAATAAGCCAACAGCTAACTTTTTTAAATGACAGGAACAAGGACAGAAAAACGTCAGAACAGCTCTTGAGAGGGTAACACAGCAATGAACAGACAGCCAGAATCACAAGCTTTAAACATGGATACACAACTGGGTGAGTTAAACTTGTCTTCAGCTGATGTGCATTTTCTGACTCGGCCCACTGATGTGTGATTATGTGATTAATGGTTTGTTGGCTTTGCCACAAGGTTAAGATGATGTGAGGCCTCACACAGACACAGGGTCTAACTATCTACTTTGCTAATTTGAGACCAATTTCCCACTGGGATCATACATTGGATTGCTTTTAAATGAACAACACATGCAGAGTGGGAATTCAAAGCTCTGGCTTCACACGTTCTTTTGCTCTGTCCTAACATGCATGCTCATGCCATGCAGGCATGACTCAATGTGCACACTCACACTTACAAACACACATTCCCTCTCTAACTTTCTTGCACACAACCCGTTGTCATGTGTAGGTTAGTAAATATATTACATGTGTAGTGTTTCACTTTTACAACCCTTTGCACAAATGCTTTCTGCTTTTTAGGACTCTGAAATCCTTCAACCATTATTAGTTTTTGTCCTTATAATTACTGTTGTTATTGATAATTGTTAATTTGATTATTAATAAAAGTTGAACAGAGTTTTCAAGACTAATTCACAAGAGCAATTCATTTCCTTTATCATTTTGTTCTCTAATTAAATTGAAGGTGGCATCCATATTTTAACAACTAGAGTTCGTGTTTGTTTCAGTTTAAAATTAAAATGTAAAAAATGTGTTTAATCATTTATGAAACCAATTTTATTGAAGTGATCAGCATATCCCTAGTTGCATACTATTTACAGATGCAGCTGACACAGACCAACATTACCATTAATTAACATTAGGTCCAATAATCACCTTCCCTTTAGCAGTGGTCTCATCTCTGTCTGGTTCCTTAGGGAAATTCTTGGCTTTTTAGCTGCTAAATGTTCCTTAATCTCTAAAAAGCCACAAGCTAGCATGCCTTGTGCAACTGGAAACAAGCCTGCAGGAAACCAAAACACTGAGCTGAAAAATGCTAAAGTGATTTGGAGGACTGAGGGGACTGCAGAGGCAGGGGATTTTTTTTTTCTATTAGGAAATCCTTCCACACCACACATAATATAAAACCACCTATTATTGTTATTATAGATATTAAATTGTTAGGCTTTAATTTAGTTATTTTTTTCTGGCTTTTTTGCTCTCGCATCTTTCTTTAGTCTCATCTGTTTTTCTTTTTCCATCCTTTTCCTCTCCAAGTTGCTGTGTTGCTGTAAAATATTATATTAGAAGAAACCTGCAATGCTCTTGATAAATATTCTGCCAGAAGGCTTTAGATAGCTGTTTGGAGAGCCCATAAAAACAACGCCATGGGCAGGAGTCAACACACCCCGGTATGACTGCACTGTGGTTCACCTCACCTGACTCCAGTTCAAAGCATTATTAGTAACAGACTCACAACACTTATGTTTTTACGTACATGCGAAATCTCCTTTCTCAAAGTAATTGCCATTGTCCGCAAGGTATCTTGTTTGTTTTTTTCCCACCAGTGGGTAACTATGAGATTTCAAAAATTACCCATTAGACTCTATTCTTTGTTTTTGTCTTTTTGTTATGTGCTGGATTTAAGTTGAGAAAAAAACCCTCAGGAACAACAGTGCAGGTTTGAATTGAGCTCATATTAGAGTCAGGAGACACAACAGCAATAGTCTTGAAGTGTTTGAGAGCCAAACAAGACAAAATTGCCAAAAGGAACCAAACTCATACTAATTTACAATATATATATATATATATATATATATATATATATATATATATATATATATATATATAGTATTGTAAGCAGCAACAGATAACACAGAGACCTCAGTGATGCAGATATCGTAACAGAAATGTGAAAATTTTCTCCAACCTCACTGTGCCAAATCACACTGTTACAGATTCACCCAGTAAAAAAAATACATAAATAAATAAAGCAGATTGGAACGAATAGTTTGTGCAGTGAACTGATCTCTCAGCATTTGCCTCATTTCTTCGTCTTCTTTCTCACCAAACTTGTTTTGTTTTTCCTCACCATGCAGACTTTTACACTTTCCTTATGGTTCATACTTCCTTATTGTTTTTACCCCTCTCAGCTTCCTTTCGGCCTCTTTGTTGCTCATTTTATCCTCATACTTATTCATCCTCTCTCATACACAAACAGGCTAGTGTAGCAGATGCAGTTGACGTTCTGCACCACCGAAGCATAACAGTGTAGTTAGCCTGCTTGGCATGAAACAGAATGCCTCAGCACAGAACACAACAGAGCACAGCAGGGCTGAGCGCTTTGTGGAGCAGAGGGGGCATCTCACGTACTTGACATGTTGTGAGTTCAAGTCCAGAGCATAACCTATTGCTTTACATTGCTACCACTCTCTTACACACACACACCTGTTTTGTTTTCGGTTCTTGCACGAAATTATCCAGACAGCTGCAGCATATGCAAGAGGACATGCACTATAAAACCTGCAAATATCTTAACAGCTATAGGAGGGATTTTTCTTGAAACTGCATACAGTACCTGCAGCATAAAGCCACCTGACAGTAACGACTGACTTTTCATCTACTTGATTTAGCATTTGGTGTTTTAGAGGAAGCATTTCAGCAGTTTTTGGGTGTCTTGAAATTTCTGCCTTGATAAACTAATGAGGAACTGAAATCATTTCATCCTTTAACTGACCATATAGTGCTGTGTTTAGCAAATGTTAACGTCTTAACTAAGACAATAACCCTTTCTGTTCTTTATCAGCATTTTTGCACGCTGATGCTAGCATTTAGCACAAAGTAATCCTAAATGCACCCTCACAGAGCAGTTAACACAGCGCTGACTCGGAGTATTAAGTAAGTATTAAAACAGGTGTTAATAATTAATAAAGTTTCTGCTCATTTGATCAGGGTCTCAGTGAACCTGGAGACTACCGTAACATGTACAAGGTCAGCTTGTGGTAGTCTGTTGTAAGGCTAAGTCTAATAAAGGGCATTACTATGCATGGGGAGAGTTTTGGTCTTGCTTAAAAGGCTTGCCTTTGGTGGGAGAAACAGAACACCTGGGGAAACCCACATTTAACCCTTTTTCATTTCTTTCTTTCTCCATCTTCTCTGAAATATTGTGCTTTCATCTGGCATGCTAAGGTGTAACATGCAGCGTTTTCTCTCTTAATCTAGTCAAGCACACCTACTGTATATCCTATGCTATAGCTCGCTGTTCTTTGCTTTGCTATGGTTTTTCACTCTCTGCTGTGCTGAAATGTCATCTAAATGTAATTTTTCTTTGCTGTTCCATACTAGGCTGGTCTGCTAGGCTGTGCCACGCCATTCTCTTCTGCAGTCCTGATGATGGTAGCATTGCTGCAGTGCTCAGCTCAGCACGCTTGGGTGATTGTAACTATAAAATTATTTAATGAGCAGTTTGGAGCCATGCCACAACCACTTCAGAACAATAAAAAGTGTTTAACACCAACTCAGATTTAGTGAACCAGTGACAGTTTTGGAAATGTGCAGTCAGTGACAAAAGGGTTCAGAAGCTGATAATTGCATTTGTTCTGGTAGGGCAGGAGATACACCCAACTTTGACATCTTCCCAACAGAAAATGTGTATTAATAGCAATAAATTACTGTCTTCATCTCAAATGCAGGTCTGCGAAGAAACAGAAAAAGGTGGTTGTTGAGAAAAACATTACAATTATATCTTTTTAACTCTGCTTTTAGTACCGGATCTTAAGTATTTACAAGTAAATGTAGTACAATGAGCACCAGAGCTTCCAGATGTGTATCTTGGCTTGAACCCATCACTACCATTACTGCTCCTTCCAGCTTTCTTCTCATAATAAACACTAGGAAACCACAAAACTACATACCTCATATTTGCATATGTTAGAGTAGGCTAAATTATTTGAAAATGCACTGAGCGCTTTCCTTTCAATGTATATTTAAAAAACAAATCAATATCTTTCCATTGATTTTTTTTCACCAAATGTATTTGAGAAAGACAGCAGAGTGCTGGTGTGCTTTCACTGAATCATCACTTTCTAATTTGGGAAGCAACACATCTGCTGCTAATTAACTAGACTGATTGAATCTGGGTTTTCACAGGCACACGCATGCGTGCTCGGACGGACGCACAAACGCATACACACTGACTAATGATCTTTTCAGAAGGCAAATATTCACTCTGGCTAGTGACTATTACGGTGTCTGTGGTGGTGATTTTATCAAAGGAATGAATACAATATACAACATAAAGGCACAATAATGTACTAAGCCGCAATAATCCACAAGACTGGGGATGAGAAGAGTCACATGGAACCTGAAATCACTGAATGAGTCACAGATTACACTTGACCTTCAAGTATTTAACTCAGGGAGCAACACTTCACTGGCACATATTGACTTATTCGTCTTTCTGCTGTTCTTTTTAGGGGTCGCCACAGCAAATCTCTGGCTTCCATCTCAACCTGTCCCTTCTGCATGTCCTCCTTCACTACATCCATGAATCTTTCAGAGGTGTTTCTCCAGAAATAATGCTTCAGGTGAGTTAAATATAAGTTTTAGAATTTACTATGTTTTCTCGTTACCCAGTAGGATCAGGGCAATTAAAGATCTTTATAGGTCCTATTATCACTGTAATTCTCTGTTCTTTGACTTTTTGTAATAATAATAATGTGTATGTGTTAGTCCCCATAGGGAAATAGTTCCTCTGCATTTAACCCATTCACCCAGTGAAGCAGTGGGCAGCCACCAATGCAGCGCCCGGGGAAAATTTACTTTAAACTAAATTTCTAGAGTTCAAATTTCGGTTTTTTACATGGCTGGAAACACCGATAAACAGACAGTTGCCAAGAAAACAAGTCTTTAAAAACACCTAGATGTACCAAGATCCAAGAAAGGCAGGGACCCAAGAGGGGATTCTAGACCACAAAGAGACCACCACCACTTATCAAGTTACAGAGATGATTCCCTGGGCTTGACTGTGAGATCCTAAAAATCTGTATCAGGAATAATCTTCTGCCACTCTTCAAGTGTGGAAAGAATATATCTACATGAAGCACATAACACACATCCCAAAAAGTTGATTCTGTTCATCTGGATGTAGCATTTAAGTATACTTATTGCCTACTGAAAACACTACATCCAGATGAACAGAATCAACTTTTTGGCATTTTCTTATTTGGATGATTGAGCATAACGCATACAGTTTTCAAACCACTAGAAGACACTGTTGGCCTATCTCATGCAGAAGAGCTAAAACCAAACAAAATCAGTAAATATTTCATATCAGAATTTTAAATACACTGCTTGATTCAAATCTTGACAACAGATCATTTAGAAACCTCATATCTTTATTAGTTTTGAAGCTGTCAAAACCACATCTCAGCCCTTTGTGTTTTTCTCAGAACCAATTTGAAACAAGGACTTTCACTCAAGAGGTAAGTAAAACTGAACTTTTATATTGAATAACACGATGTTTTAAATAAAGCTTTATGCAAATAGGTCAATAATGCTGTGGCTGCCGTCAGGGTGGAGAGGACTGTTTGGGTTCATTTATGAAGTCTGTATTAATGGTTTCCTTAGAATTTACAAAAATGCATTTGAACAATCCACCAGACTTTCAGAACAATTTTTGTTGGACAGACAAGACCAAAGACGAATGACCGTGAAGTCCTCTGTGTATCAAAGTATTCAAGAGTCAAATGTGAGGACGTCTGTCTGAAAGCTAAAGTTTGTTTGAAAGTGGCTCATGCAGATCCAAAGCACGTCAGCAAATCTACAACAGAATGACAAAGTGTACTAGTAGCCCAGCCAAAGTCCACATCTCAGCCCCATTGGGCTGCAGTGGCGGCACCTGAAACTTAAATGCACTAAGGCAAAAGTGTAAAGAATGATGGGCCCAAATTCCTGCACAATGATGTGTGAGATTATTAATATCATACAGAACGCAATAACTTCAAGTTATTGCTGCTAAAGTCAGTTTTATAAGCTTTTGAATGGTGGGCTATACTTTGTTTTTCACAGACTACATAGTGATGTGAAAACTATCTCTTTCAGTGTGGAGACCATGTCCCGTCAAAGTAAACAGCTCCTTTTCAAGATCACAGTAATAAGACCCTGTGTGATGTTCCGTTTACTGGCATTTTCTGATGAAAGCCACGCTCCAAACATCCTGCACAGCAGACTTTCCCCATGGTTACACATGCAACCACTGCAGGGACATGCATATTCAACCCAGAAAGAAAGTGCTACTGCCACATTATTTATAAATGTGATTTCTTTATTTTATTATTTACAAGAGCAGTCTGTTCTAATTACGTTGTTTTTCATTTGTTTTTCTGACTAGTGAGTAAAAGTGTGCTATGTCTTTTACATCGTGCATGATTGATTACAGTCATTCTTTCTTTTATTTTTCAGTGAGCGCTAGTCTCATTGCACATTGTGTTTCCTTTTTGCATGACATGCTCAAACCATATACTCAGAATAAGACAACAACCTGGAAGCTAATAAAGCAATTTCTGTTCTTACCTTCATCTTGTGACCAAAGTGCTGCTGGTCAGTGACTGTGGTGATTTTAATCTAGTGGACTAAGAGTCCCAGCTTCATTCACCAGTGGGTTATATGAGAAAATATGGGTTTGGATCATCTCCAAATTTGAAGCTGTCCTGATTTAAGAGAAGCAAAAAATAGAGCAAATTCTAAAGAAGGAACTCTTTACAGGTTCAGGACATAGAGGGTAATGGAATAAGATTACAAATACATAGAGAACTGCAGATCTTCCTCAAACATGTGCCAGATGTTTCACTTACATGCAGTGTTAAGTGTTCATAATATTTATGCATCATAATTCAGATCTGAAACACAATGAGAACCTGCAAGTCTTTATATTCGTCCTCATGCATTCCACTAATCTCCCTGTTAAAAGTATTTCAGAAGACTATGGTAACATACCTGAAGTTGGCAAACTTTCTAAAATCCTTAAGCCAACATGTCGAGTACAACCACTGCTTAGTGTGCAGCAGAACCCATGTGAAATAAAGAAAAATAATGTAGAAATAAATATTGTTAGAGTATAGTAGTAGCTACACATTTGTCATGTTTTTATGTACATCTACCTGTCGCACCAGGAAATCTAAAGGTGTTCAAAATGATGTCACACTTTACACAACTCATCACAGGCCCTTTCATTCAGTCAGTTGTATTTAACCTTAGCAACCAGTTACAGTTCAATCATGCACATGGGTGTAATCAGTGAGCTCCAGTACCTATGAAGCACCACGACCATGACTGCCACAAAATTAAATTGTAGCTGCTTTTATTTTTGCTTTTCTCCATTTCATTTTTTGGGGGGTCTTTTTTCTTTCATGGTTTATTTTCAGTGTGTTTTGGTATTTATTTACTACACACATGATATACACTTTTAGAGCACGTTCCTGAAGAGCAGCTCAATCACACTAATACATTTATACATAAATTGTATTTTAGTGAGATGGAACTGCCGCATAACTTCTGAATTTTACTTTAACCTCATTTCAAAAAACTACAAATACTAAAGACAACATGTAAAATGTTGTAACAAGCAAATTTTGTACTTTATGAAATCATAATTGCTCTAAATTAAATTCATTTTTGCTTTTTTATTTTAATGTCAGAAACAGGTTTCAACATCTTGCAAATGGGGCTGTAAAAATTCATACATGTAAAACAACTTCAAAAGCAAGACAAATCTGTGAAGATCTCTTAATCTCTAGTCACAGAAATTTCCATGTCATGTGACATATAAATGAAAAACAGAATATAATAGCAAGCGTTATAGTAATTCAGAGTCTAGAGTTCAAGATGTTGAGTGGGGGAGGATCTCTCCTCCTTACTGATCCTCCTTACTTACTTACCGTCTTTCACTGTGCACTCTCATTTGTTCTTGCTCGGACACAACATCTGAGCAAGAGCAAATGAGCTTAAGGTGCGGTTGCAGTACTTCAGCTAGCCCTACAGAAGACAAGCAAAATAACAGGTCATTTCAAAGGCAGTCTCTATTAGTTCTCTTCACTCTGAGATGGAGAAAGATAAGAAAGAAAAGGGCAAGAGAGGAACAAGAGAGGTTAGATTTGAAGGTAAGAACTGCTCAATGGTATATGATAAACCGAAAATGAAAAGTTTACAAGTAAGTCCTCATGTTTTTTAAATCATGTCATGGGTCTCTACATGTGACATTATGTTTTTTATACTATGAAATGTGCTGCACATCAAACTGAGTCAGACTGTGTTATTTGAAAGGTTGCATAAAATACTCTGCAGGTTAGTGAAGGATAAACAGGTTAGTTTGATGTAATGTGATGGATTTAAAGTAAAGAACAGTGTCTGACTGGTGCACCGTGGCTGTGGTTTCATGCTCAGGGTCAGGCAACATCAAGTGTAGCACAGATTAATATGAGTTTTAGCTGATGATGCTTAAATTCATTGACTGACTTCCATCTTCATACCAACCTCATACCGTCTAGAAAAAAGACAGCATAGATAGTGTACTGAAATGAAACACCTGCTGACATCTGGTTCAACCGCAGAGCAGCAGCGGCACAGGTCAGCTGATTGCAGCCTGTACATTAACAAAATCTGCTGGAGCACACAATAGAAATAATTATGACGCCCCACCTGCTGAATCCACTTTAACCCCTGACTGTACTCATTTCCCTGTTTAGAGGTAAAGAGACCCTCTATTATGTAGGCAACAGAAAACAGAGCTTTTTAAAAAATTTCCTTCCTTTTCTCTATTCATGTTCTACTTAACTGAGTCGAGCTGAGTAAATTTACTAGAATTAAATTGTGGATTAAAACAAAGTTTGTATTGCCATCTACTAATATTATTTTATTATAACATTAATGTAGCAGGTTCAGCCAGCTTTGCACAAAAATAGCTGGTACAAACGTTCTCCAAAGAGTTGTTTTTACTTTCTAACTTTGAGTATTTTTTTTCACTTTTATTTGAGTAATGACGTTGAATCAGTACTTCAACTTTTACTGGAGTTTAACACTATGTGTACGTATGCGTAAGTACAGAATGTCTGTACTATTGCCACTGCATATTTCTCTAAATCCCTTTGTCCTTAATTTGCTGATCTGCTCAAGTCAAGTCCAACTTACAACAAGCTATTTACAAAACACCCCTCTCATCTTTCTCTTAAAAACAAAAAATACCAAAAAGCAATACAGCTTTGAAGTGTCAAGTCATATTCAGAATTTAAGTAAACATTTCCAGTGTAACACATATGTTACTATGTTAAACACACCCCTCTTTCTCTCTTCTCCTGTCTCTGCTTCATCACTCTGTCTTCATGGCCATATAATGAATGGCCATGTTATGGTAGTGTCAGGGCCCCTATCCCTCTCTCCGTCTGCACTCTCTCCATCAGTACATCAGGCCATGACCTGGCAGTCTCTCTCTCTCTCTCTACCTACCTAGCTATCTGTCGATCTATCTATGATGCTCAGTATGGCTCTGTCCTTATTCTTCTCTCTCTCTTTCTGTGGCCACTGGTCTGTTTCTGTCTGACGGTCATGGTGGGGTGGATGTGTCAGGAGAGGCATTCGTGCTGGCTCCATTAAACTGCAACCTTGCTAGTCTGAAGGACAGCACTATAACATCTCTTTCTCCCCATCCCCTTTCTCCAATTCTCTGGAAATAAACAGGCTGCTTAAGAAATTATTTTATTCTCCTGATTTTACACTAGAGATTTTTTTTTAAAGTTTCCCTTTCTACTAAAATGCAATTACTTAATATCTTTATCACTATACAATAACTTAAATAACTACCCACATCACAATTAATTGGAATTTCTTTTTTAAATAACTCATACAGCAATAAGGTGAGCAGGGCACAGTTGCCATAGCAACATGCTCTGATCATGTTAAAAGCATAGCCTTAAGCATTGATAGGGAAAGCATGTTTTTTGCAAATTGCAATGCCCTCCCCCCTGTGGTCAAATGACGCTTTTTTTGTTTGTTTGTTTGTTTTTGGCAATGCCACAAAGGTACCATCGTCTCCTCTATGTGTTTCTGTTTCGGTTCTTCTCTGTCCCTGTGTGCACCATGAGCATGGTACCTCCTTCAGATCCTTCACTGAAGACAACTGGTACATCTGCTTATCATTATGGTATTGGCAGTGTGTCCGCACTGATGCTTCAGCCAGTCACCTTTCCTTCAGCTATGAGGTATCAGACACTTTAATGTGTTAGTTTCTTATAAATCTATTCAAGTAACTGTCAATGTAACTGTCTCTTTCTGTGCTTTAAGGCAACTCCTTTGCTCATCAACCCGCTTACAAGCTCTATGTAACCTTGAACCTGCTTGTCCACTTTCTGCCAGTCGCTGGCACGCCTCACTGCTCCCTCACGCCATTATCACCTGTATCACTCCCCTTCAGCCAGTCCGGCCAGGACACTCAAAAACTGCCAAACTTTCAGTTTGTCCTGCCTTTTTTGTGTTTTGCTTCTGAGTTCCAACCTATTGAAGCCTAAAAGAGTGCAATTCATTGCACTAAGTTGGACTCTCCATACATGAAACAGATGCTAAGGTAAGGTTTCTATTTTCCATTTTTATTTATTTTTGTCATTATAGCAAATAGCAAATGCTTTTCAAAATCAAAAGAACATTTTGAGCTCTGAAGATAATATGTGGCAGGTTTGGTGAAACATTCTTATTGTTCATAAATTGATAAAAACAAACAAAACAAAATCAAATATAAACATATCTGGTTCTTTGACCAAATAAAACCAATTATGCAACATTTTCTTAAAGGGTTTAAAGTTCAAAACCTTCACCCATTAACAGTCCTCAATCCAAAATCAGTGTTCCACAAAAAGTTCATAGGACTGCCATGAGGTCTAATGGCAGAAGAAGAAAGATTGAAGTAAATGTATAAGCAAAGTTAGATCTACTTTAAACACTTTCCTGCATTGGCACCAAAGCGCACAAGTGACGTGATGAAGCTAAGGGCCACAGAAGTAAAGTCCACACAGTAAAAGATTGCCCACCATCTGAACAAAGCACTTGCTTTTCCATAGAGACAAGTGACCAGCTAGTCACCCAAAAAGACGCTGCATTGAAATAAACTTCTGAGTTTATTTATCAGCATATTTCTCCTCTTTTGACATAAGCTGGATATCTCCCTGGATCACAAAAACAGTTTCTTTTCCATTGGAGAACAGTTCAATGTAATGTTGACAAAGTCAGATGGAGAGGCCAACATTCTAAAGTCTGGACTCAAAAGTCTGGAAGGCATAACTAAAAAGAGGCCAAAGTGTAAAGAATTTCAAACTGCATAGACTCAGTTTCTTTTTTCTTTACAGCATATGATTTAAGCAATACATTTTCTCCTGCCACCCAGAATGGCACTGAGCTGAAGCTTTTTCCAGTTCCTCTGAGGCATGTGTTTCTTTAATTTGCAGGTTTGAGGTGAAGAAGTTCCCCTTTGTGGTGCCAGTTGTCTGTTTCTTTGGAACAGATCCTTTCTTCCAATTTCATTATACTTTAATTTATCAGTGTGACACTGCTGGATAAAGGCCTGCATGAACTGGTTTCTCAGCCCAGTGTATTTTAGTTTCTTTACATATCTACCATGGGTTAGTTGTATGTTCAGAATGAGGACACATACTTTGCAAAAAACAAATCTCATCCCAATGTTTGAGCTTACCTGCAGTCTGTGAAAATTGACTATTTTAGGGATACAAAGAAGTGACATATTGAACTTTAGCACTGAGAAATGTATTACTCTTTAAGTGCCACTAAACTCCTGTTTTTTATATTTGTCTATCATTGGTTTGAATTTATGGAGTAACCCCAATTTCAAGTCCATTCATTATTTTTATTTTCATTATTATAGTATATTCAAAAAACACATCTTGATATTATAGCATGTACTTCACAAGTCAGTGAACAGCAATATTCACACCCAGTCATTGTTGTGAAACAGACTTGTAGGTAACTTGCTTGTCAGAGCTAAACAGAGAGACCATAGGAAAGAGACAGGATGTTGATTGATGCTTGATCATTGTACAGGGACCTACAGAGTTAAGGGGATTAAAAAATGTGTGACTACCCAGCGGACATGGCAGTAAGGCTAAATCCAAATTTAGTCTGTTACTGTATGATTATTGGAAAGTACCACGAGGCTCCTCTCCGATAAGCTGTTTCTAAAAGCAGGCCATAGCAAAAGACATGACTGGGAGACCAGTCAGAGGGAAGTCTCACTCCCAGGTTGACACACAGTGACTCTTGTCAGTATCTCTTTGCCGTCAGTTTCTAGCATGGAGGGTTGTTGAACAGAATTCAGTGGAAATCGCTGAATTCTGTTCAACATGCTTTGGCATCTATTTATCCATAGCTAAGTGTTCTCAGCTGGTGCCATTAATGTCTCCAAACACTTGTACAAAATGAAGAAGAAGTTTTTCTTCTGATGTCTTGCAAATAGTGCAACAGGCTATATTTTAACCTAAATCAGTCAAGCAGTTTATGCCACCCACTCACCTCCACTTTCATAATGCTAAGTTGAAATTTTCCAGACTCTCCTATTTCAGATTTCACTGTGTATATCAAAAACTGATGCAAGGGGAGTAAATAGAGGCAAAGGGTGCTGTTCAAGTACCAGTATGGGAAGAGCTGGGGGTAATGACATATGCACCGTACACCAATAATAATGTACAAAGGAGTCGCATACCCTGTTGTTATCTTCTTTGCTACCCCAGATCTATTTAGCTCACACTAACTTTCTTTATTTCCACACTTCTTCCTTTCCCTACTGCCACTAAGTCCAAATGCACTTGTGTCCTTTTGAACCCGTCTCATACTTGTGCCTCGTTTCTAAATTTGGTGACTAATGATGGAGGAAAAAAAGTGCTTACCACGCTGAGCATCGAATTTTACATAAACACACACACACATGTGCTTGACATATTGTCGACTACTTCGGGATGTTGATCCACAAAGAGTAAAAACACACTGTACAGTATGTGTGTGTGTTTGCAAGTGCATGCGCATCAGTATGCGTCTAAGAGAGGACAGAGCAAGAGAAATACAAGGATAAGTGTGTGTGTAAGAGAGCGGAAGAGTTGGAGTGAGAGAGATCAGACCGTGTTGAGTAGAGCTTTTGGCTTTTCTCTATGAGGATAAAGCTCGTTCCGGCCTTGTGCAGCTGAATCCCGCTGCAGCACTGTCCGTGGTGCTGAATTGGTTGGAGGCTTTTCCGTCTCTCTTTATCTCCTTCCCTCCCTCCCTCCTTCCTCTATTACACTGTCTCTACTTCTTCTTGTGTTTATCTCAACTCTATCTCAGTTTCACAGGCTTTACTGTTGTGAAACACAGCAAGTTGCCACAGTGGTGTAAAAACACAGTAAAAATTTCCCACAAAGCAGCAAGGGATAGTATAACTATGTAAAACATTGATTTACAATAACGTGGTGGCATTTAAAAATAAATAAATAAATAAAAGTTAAAATTAGCAATCAATAATCATAATATAAGTAGTAATTGTGGGCCTCTTTGTCACAACACATAGGCTAAACATAAACTTAGCAAACTCAAAACATTTGTCATTTTTGTTTTAGTACATTAAGCCTTGGTGAATGCTCAATAATCCAGGTAAGAAAATTCCAGAAAGTTGATTTGTTGAAAGTTGATTCTGTTCATTCTAATGATTCCTACTTCCAGATGAATAAGGTCAACTTTCTGGGATTTAGTAAATGAACTTTTGCACCTCTGCCCATAAAAAGCAAAAACCTCACCTGGTTCAGCTTTGGGCGATCTCCCCCTCAGGCTTGTCTCTCGGCGCACTTCTGAACTTTTAGCAGATCTGCTGCTATTTTCAGATAGCACCCTGCCTGCACTCTCTTACCTTCTGCACTGTTCATTGCTTTGGATGGTTGACCTCAGGTTGACCTTCACTACCTCTGCTCCCTGCATCTTCACTGCTACACATGTCCCCTTTTCAGTCACACATCTGTATTCGGTCTCGCTTCTTTTGACTTTCATTCCTCATCTCTCCAGTGCATTCCTCCACCTTTCCAGACTCTCTTCCACCTTCTCCCTACTTTTACTACAGATCACAATGCCCGTGCAAACATCATAGTTCACGGATATACCTGCCCAACCTTATCTTTCAACCTGTCCATCACCACTGCAAACAAAAAGGGGCTCAGAGCTAATCCCTGATGTAATCCCACCCTCACCTTTAATCCATCTGTTACTACTAAGGACACCTCGACACTGTCTTGCTGTCCTCATATATGTCATCACATACTTATACTCATACAGTACCACAGTTAAACTTTGTCCTGTATCTCAAAGTAAAATTCAAGTTGGTGGGTTGTTTTGATAAAGTGGAGGAGATCCTGTTTTATTGGAGATACACACATGGAAGTTATCAGAACAGGACTTCCAGGGGGCTAATCTCAAATTAGCAAAGGTGCACAAGGAGATTACTTTAAAGAGGAGATTGGCTACATTTAAATCGGGTATGCCTTTTTATGCTGTGAGCTTTTCATGCTTTTTATAGTTGGAGCTGCAAAACCTTTTTCATATCATAAAACATGCCTACCTCAATTTCCCAGAGACGCTTGGTGTTAAATGACTGGTTCTGTCCATACAGCCACATCCCCAAAGCTATGTCGCTTTACAATAATGTTAAAAAAGAGAAAAGACTAAAAATTGAACTTGTTAAATTGGTTTATCCTCAGTTTTGCTCAGCTAACAAAACTGTGCACTGTAGATATGTTTAATTTGTGGCAACAGAGCAGGAGGGAGTGTAACTCTTGGAATGTTTTGTTCATATTTTTGAGAAAAACAAGTGTAATGATTAGAATTAGAGGAAGTAAACATCTGTGATTTTCAAACTGCGTTGGAAATAAAAGTTAATTATGCATTTTCTTGAGAGAAGTCTGGCCATGGCTTGCCCTCCAGTTCTTTGTTCTTTGAGTCTGAATTTTTCCAACAATTTCCTTCCTTAGGGTTTGTTAGTCACACTCCTCTGGTGGCTTGCCATCGTGTAGGCCTACTCTCTATTTAAGGATGAACATGTTGCCAGAGTTTGCGTCAGGATTGTGTTACTCTCTCCATATTTGTCCTTTCCTTTGTTAAAATCTGGTCCGTGCAGATGCTTTTGTAACAGTTTGGTTTGACTCAATGAGTGTCTACAACCAGCTGCTTTGACATTTCGGGGCTTTGTGCAGTCGTGACAACTAAAGGTTATTTTAGTCTAACTTTGTGAAAAATTTGATAAAATAATTGGAGGTTTGTTATTGGAGGACACTGACCAAGTGATGCCCTGCATGTGCAATCCTTGTGGCTTTTCTGAAGGCAGCGACGATTCACAGAATTCTACAATGAGCACTCCTCTGTCTCTTGTATCTCTTTCACCCTCTGCCCACTCTTTCTTTCTTTCGTTCTTTCTCGCTTTTTGTTCACTCTCACTCAGCATCACGGCTCGATCTGTATGTGAAAAGTTGTTTGGTTTACTAGTTTATTCACCAGTATTTATACAACTCACTAATGCAACTTGACAGGATCCTTTAGGTCAGTGATAATTCTTCATTTGAGGATTCCAAAATTTGCTAATGCTGTTTAAACCCTGGGGACACCCGGTCTAATTAAAACATTGCTAAAGAAAGAAGCATCTGGAAAAAAAAGAGTCTCTAACCAGTAGCCAAAGCAATACTGCTGTAGGCTTATTAAATTCTCATCACATTTTGCTTTTAAATGCCACCAGGAGTTACTTTTACTACTGTATATAGTTCCCTTATATACACTTACAAAGCCTCTACACCTCCCCTTTTACTTCCTTTTAGCCAATCTCTCTCAAAAATGCACATATTTATTTGATTTTATAACACTAGCCTTTAGCTTATATTGCTCAGTACTTCAGCAGAGGTTAAAGATGAAACAAACTGTTAAGAGTTTTCATTTTTCCTGACCCCTGTCTGATCTCTGCCCATTCTCTAAATCTGTTTATTTCTGCCTTCCTCTGTTATTCTCTTTATCTCTTTATTATCCCCTGTCCTCCCGGCCCCACCACCACTAGCAACCGCAACCTTGAACTGTTTGGTGTACTGCCAATAACGCACCATATAATTTATCCCTCTTGCTAATCAGATAATTGTAGAACACTCACATTTTTAATCTATGAAATCCTGCAGAATCTGGAAAGTGAGCACACTAATCTGCCGCTGCGCTTGCTGTTTCAGCCATCTCTAATGGTAACATTCATCACCACAGCTCTTAATCCGCAGTATCCGGGACACCTAACGGAAAGACTTTGATGAATGTGATATTTAATTTTATTAACATAACCCGTTTAATATTATTTATGTTTCATAATTCAGTGTCTGCTCCTCTCTTCCTCCTAGTGGTAATTACAAGTATTTATCAGGCATAAAGCCTTTGACATCACATATGATGAAAGTAAAGCCAGTCATTCCCATCACATGGAGGTTCCTGACTAAAGACAAGAGCTGTGCATCTCATCTCTCTTGCCTCCACTGGCAACCTAGAGCAGCTGCACCTGAGCTATGCTTAGGGTCAAACAGCGATATGCAGATATAAGTGAGCAGTGTTTGTGCATATGTACTGGCTTGAACCAAGACTACTGGCAGTGATTTTTATTGTCAACAGTAGTGCATTCCAGAACATGAGCAGATAGCCTACCTTTAATAACAACTGATAAAATGTAAGCTTTTTCCTGCTTTGCAGCTGTAACTGCATTCACGTGGTCCTCTTCAAGTCCCTGCTCCACACGTTGAGAACCTATTGACAGTGTGGCTGTCTACTGTGTGTCCTGACAGACCCTAAACTTCAGCTACTGCAGGCTGAGGTCCAGGCGATGGCATCACCCACCGTCGTCATAAGGCATCCATCTGTTATCACCAGCTTGTAATCCCGGAGCAGCGACTTGTCAGTAGACAGAGCAGGACACAGATACGGAGGGAAGGAGACAGATAGGAGCGGGGCTGGTGGGCGTATCGCCTCCCGGGAAAAACCGCCGCACAGTGTGAAAGTAACTGCAGGAGGGACTGCTCATCGTAGCGGATCAGAGCGGGTTTTTAAAATGAGCTAAAGGACGTTAAATGTGGGATTTTCTTTCGCTGCGAAATTTGTTTCTCCTTCCATCTGAAGCTCGCCTTATTCTTTGACCTATAACGCCTCGTCCACCATCCTCCGGCTGCCCGCGGTGTGGTCCTGTGTTTTTCCTCACAGACAACAACGCCGAGAGCAGAGAGAGGTCAAGACAAAGTCACTTGTGTAGAGGAAAAAGGGGAGCAGCGGTTTCACTGAGCTATGTGATTTTATAGTTTCTGTTTTTGGGGGGTGGAGAGAAGAGTTACAAATTCGTGCACCTATTTTGTTTATTTATTTATTTTTTACCTGTGGAAGACCTTGGGACGGATAACACCTACCCATCATTACCCTGACAGGATTTTTGTTTCAGGCGTCTACAGATGAAACACGAAGAGCTGCGAAGGAGTAAGATTGGACCTTAGGACAGCAGAGGCAGCTGCTGAATGGGGAAGCGGAGATCACCCATAGGGGAGACCGGCAAATGAGTCCAGCGTGGTTTCCTTTACTACACATCGCTTTTCCTCCACTCTTTAGACACGGGAACCCAGCGATACTAACCTCCAGCGTTTGTGTATTTTCCTTCAAATGACCGATTAACGGAGTCTAAACAGAAACAGGGGGGGAGCTCGTATGGAGTCCAAATGAGCGCTCAACGCAGCGGTGCGCCGGTTTAACGGCGTTTCCCCCCTCTCTCTTACAGTCCTGTCCCAGCGGATCACTAGCGGACAGTGGATAGCTGTAGGTTATAGACTGCGACCGGCCTTGCACCCGTAAAGGGCTTTTGATGCAAACTCAACGGGAACTAAATTGAAACGCTTGCCTTGCCCCGTCTCCCCTCCAGCAGCCCCGCAGCGCGGTTAGCCTTGCGCGGTGTCAGACAACAACATAAAAAAGTGGATATATTTTCTTATTGGGCTTGAAAATTATTCCGATCAGAAAGGGGATTATTTAGTATTTTCTTTCGAGTTCTTCACCTGGCTTGAAAAGGGAGCAAATAACCAGAGGAGACATAGCCTCAACAACAGGAGGAGAGGCAGACGCGCAGGTATGATAGTGTCTATCTACTTTTCCCCTCTGTCCGATTATCGCACCATTTTCTCTCCCCGTTCCCTCAACCACCTTCCCCCGTCTGCATGTTCTCGTTTTTTTTGTTTTTTTGTTTGTTTGTTTTTTTAAATGCCGCATCGCTTTTTAGAGGTTGGTTTGTAATTTTAGAAGAGCCGAGTTGAGTACATAGACAGAGAGACAGAAGAGATGGCAGATGGGAAGATAATGGCGCTGGTGGGTTTTTTTCTCCCCTACGATTCAGAGATGGTGATATCCTCTCTCCAGATTAAACACAGGAGGAAAAGAGAGACGGTGAGACGAGAAGGGATGATGTTGCTGAGGGGTAAAGTGTGAAGTAACATGTGTCAAACAGATAAGGAGATATGTTAAGAGACCGTGGCAGGACATGGGGTGAAAAGAGAAGTCTGAGAGTTTAAAGAGGGAAAGGGTGACTTGGTTGTGAAAGAAAGGCAGAACTGAATAACCAAACCGTTGTGGAGACGAGAACAAACAGGGAGAGAAGTGAGACAGGAGGGGCTTAAAGGGATCTGATAGGGGAAGAGGGCAGAAGAGAGGGTGCTGAGGTGGAATACAGAGAAGCAGCAGGAAGGGGAGATGGGCTCTGTGATAGGGAGGGGGAGAAGGCAGGGCATAATGGCCAGAGAGAGGGTTCTGCTGGAAAGGTGAGTAGAGAGAATATAAGGGGAAGGGTGAAAGTAATGGAATCAAATAGAATGAGGGGGGAGTTGGTGAGGTGAGGAGGGGTTAGCTTACTGGTGCAGGTGGGGAGAAGGATCAAGACGCTGTGCAAGAGGAGTGAGGAAAGCTAGAGCTCAAGAAAGCTCTAAAAAGATGGAGGCCAAGTGTAGAACACTCCATCAATCTATGCTGGAGACACTATGTGGTATTATCCAATGGATTGCTGCGCAACTGCCATTGCTGCACCATGGAGACAGAAAGATATAAAGACAGGAGGAGAAACCATTAAAAAAAAGGCAGGAAGGATAGATTTACGAAGCCAATAATTTAAGTTGCTGTGTCAGCTCATCAGCTCCTCTTTACCTGGTAAATTCTTCCTATCCCTAACTGCTTCATTTGCATTTTGATTGGGTTTTGCAATGGCTCTAAGCCACCTTAAAACACATGTAAACACACATGCAAGAATATACAACATTTGCAGGGAGGGCTTTTCTGGTTTTCCTGTCTTCATTGGAATGTGTATACCTGTGGCTTAGCTGAAGCCTTTTTTTGTTCTGATAATTCAATCTTTCCTGCCTATGTTGTGTCATTCTTCCTGGCTCGTGTTAGTGCAGCGTGTTTGAATGTAGCTCAAATTGCTGTCTAGGCAGAATATTTTGAAAGATTCAATTGATGATGATATTTTAATGCCTTTCAGATCACAGTGAAGTTCTTTATGCATATGATCAGTATTACACAGTTGGAAGTTAATGGAATCATGAAGAGCACTTGCTGTCAGCATACTGTACCACTGATCATGACCCACTTTAGACTGCAGCAGTAAAATTCTAGTAGAGAACAAAGATTTTGTTGAGATTAAACTTTTAAGCCTTAAACATGGCAAGTATAAACCAAAAAAATTTAAAGCTGACTTTTTTCCACAAACTAACACAAACATACTCTTCATTCATCCTTTTGTATAATAGGAGTTAAAACTCGTGTACAGTGAGGGGACTTAGCTGATCCCCTGGTGAATTTGTAAGTTTGCTTACTTAGAAAGAAATGAAGAGTTTCTAGTTTTTATGGCAGTTTCATTTGAATGGAGAGAGACAGGATGTCAACTAAAACCCCAGAAAAAACAACAACACATTGCATAAAAGTTATAAATTGATCTGCATGCCATTAAGAGAAGTAATATTTGAATCCCTACAACCTAGCCAGAATTCTGGCTTGCATAGTTAGTCAACTGCACATAGTCATGAGCTCAATTCATTATACAAAAAGTGCATGTGTCCACAGAATCAATTTCTTTAAATCCAACCTCTCCACCATCATGTGCAAGACCAAAGAGCCATCAAAGGACATCAGGGACAAAATTGTAGATCTGCACAAAACTGGAACGGGCTACAAGTCCATCAGCAAGAAGCCTGGTGAGAAGGTTACGACTGCTGGTGCGCTTATTCAGAAATGAAAGAAATATAGAATGAACCGTACTTTCCCTAGGTGTAGAGCCCCATGCAAGATCTTGCTTCATGGGATGAGGATGATAATGAGAAAGGTGATGGACCAGACCAAAACTACACAGGTTGTTTGTGATTTGAATACAGTTGGGACCACAGTCACTGAGAACACCACTGGTAGCACACCACAGCGTAATCAATTGAAATCTTGCAGTGTCCACAAGAGCACCCTGCTGAGAAGGCACATGTACAGGCTTGTCTTAAGTTTGCCAGTGAACATCTAAATGATTTGGGAGAAAGTACTGCAGTCAGATCAAACCAAAATCAAGCTGGCTTTGGCTTCAACTTGAGTCACTGTGTTTGGAGGACAAGAAATGCTGAGTATGATCCAAAGAACACTGTTCCAACAGTTATAGAATAGAATAGAATAGAATAGAATTGAATTCAACTTTATTGTCATTGCACATGCACAGGTACAGGACAACGAAATGCAGTTTGCATCCATCCAGAAGTGCTTTAGCCATGATATAGATATATTACAATATATATTAGCAATAATATAGATATGTAAGTATATTACAGAAATGGGTCTATTATGGTATGTTATAATGTACACGGTATGAAGTATGTTATGAATATTCTATAACTATAAGTATGTACAGGCTGTAGTGAGTACAAGCTATGTACAGGCTATGAACAGGATATAAATATGAAATAAAAAACTATACAGAAATCTGAGATATACAGTTATACAGAAATGTGAACTATGCAGGTTATAAACAGTTGTAGGATTAAAAATTATCGTATGTACAGAATGATTATTTACACAGAACTATACAGTAGTGCAGTTAAGACAAGTGAGATATGTGGATAATTTCTACAGAGGCTATATAAAGTGCTAGTGGTTGTGAGTGGTGGTTCAGTCCATGTTATTATTGTGTGTTTGAGGGTACAGTTGTCCATTGTGTGTGTGTGTGTGTGTGTAGGTGGTTGTGGGTGTGTGTATGTTCAGTCCATGACTTTAACGTGGGTCAGATGTCAGGAGGCAGAGTTCAGGAGTCTGACAGCTGTGGGGAAGAAGCTGTTCCGGTACCTGGTGGTCTTAGTCCGGAGGCTCCTGTAGCGCCTCCCAGAGGGCAGGAGGGTGAAGAGTCCATGTGATGGGTGACTGGGGTCTTTGATGATTTTCCCAGCCCTTTTCAGACACCGCTTCCTGTAGATGTCCTTTATGGCAGGAAGTGGTGCTCCGGCGATGCGCTGGGCAGTTTTCACGACCCTCTGCAACGCCTTCCGGTCCGAGGCAGAGCAGTTCCCGTATACAGTTGGTCAGGATGCTCTCGATGGTGCAGCGATAGAAGTTCACCAGGATGTCTGAGGACAGGTGGTTCTTCCTCAGAGTCCTCAAGAAGAAGAGGCGCTGGTGAGCCTTCTTGACCAGCTTGGAGCAGTTGGTCGTCCAGATGAGATTCAATTCAATTCAATTCAATTTTATTTATATAGCGCCAAATCACAACAAAAGTCGCCTCAAGGCGCTTCATAGATACAGAGAAAAACCCAACAATCATATGACCCCCTATGAGCAAGCACTTTGGCGACAGTGGGAAGGAAAAACTCCCTTTTAACAGGAAGAAACCTCCGGCAGAACCAGGCTCAGGGAGGGGCGGCCATCTGCTGCGACCGGTTGGGGTGAGAGAAGGAAGACAGGATAAAGACATGCTGTGGAAGAGAGACAGAGGTTAATAACAGATATGATTCAATGCAGAGAGGTCTATTAATACATAGTGAGTGAGAAAGGTGACTGGAAAGGAAAAACTCAATGCATCATGGGAATCCCCCGGCAGCCTACATCTATTGCAGCATAACAAAGGGAGGATTCAGGGTCACCTGGTCCAGCCCTAACTATATGCTTTAGAAAAAAGGAAAGTTTTAAGCCTAATCTTAAAAGTAGAGATAGTGTCTGTCTCCCGAATCCAAACTGGAAGCTGGTTCCACAGAAGAGGGGCCTGAAAACTGAAGGCTCTCCCTCCCATTCTACTTTTAAATACTCTAGGAACAACAAGTAGGCCTGCAGAGCGAGAGCGGAGCGCTCTAATAGGGTGATATGGTACTACAAGGTCATTAAGATAAGATGGGGCCTGATTATTTAAGACCTTGTATGTGAGGAGCAGGATTTTGAATTCAATTCTGGATTTAACAGGAAGCCAACGAAGGGAAGCCAAAACAGGAGAAATATGCTCTCTCTTTCTAGTCCCTGTCAGGACTCTTGCTGCAGCATTTTGGATTAGCTGAAGGCTTTTCAGTGAGTTTTTTGGACATCCTGATAATAATGAATTACAGTAGTCCAGCCTGGAAGTAATAAATGCATGAACTAGTTTTTCAGCGTCACTCTGAGACAGGATATTTCTAATTTTAGAGATGTTGCGCAAATGGAAGAAAGCAGTCTTACATATTTGTTTAATATGTGCGTTGAAGGACATGTCCTGGTCAAAAATGACTCCAAGGTTCCTCACAGCGTTACTGGAGGCCAAGGTAATGCCATCCAGAGTAAGAATCTGATTAGATACCATATTTCTAAGATTTTCAGGGCCGAGTACAATAACCTCAGTTTTATCTGAATTAAGAAGCAGAAAGTTAGCGGCCATCCAGGTCTTTATGTCTTTAAGACATTCCTGCAGTTTAACTAATTGGTGTGTGTTATCTGGCTTCATGGACAGATAGAGCTGGGTGTCATCTGCATAGCAGTGAAAATGTATGCTATGTCTTCTAATGATGCTGCCTAAGGGAAGCATGTATAATGTAAACAGAATTGGTCCTAGCACTGAACCCTGTGGAACTCCATAATTAACCTCAGTGTGTGAAGAGGACTCTCCATTTACATGCACGAATTGGAGTCTATTAGATAGATATGATACAAACCACTGCAGTGCAGTACCTGTAATACCTACAGCATGTTCTAATCGCTCTAATAGGATATTATGATCAACAGTATCGAACGCTGCACTGAGGTCTAGCAGGACAAGCACAGAGATGAGTCCACTGTCAGAGGCCATAAGAAGATCATTTGTAACCTTCACTAAAGCTGTTTCTGTGCTGTGCTGAGCTCTGAAACCTGACTGAAACTCTTCAAATAAACCATTCCTCTGCAGATGATCTGTTAGCTGTTTGACAACTACTCTTTCAAGGATTTTTGATATGAAAGGAAGGTTGGAGATTGGCCTATAATTAGCTAAGACTGCTGGGTCTAGAGATGGCTTTTTGAGTAAAGGTTTAACTACAGCCAGCTTGAAGGCCTGTGGTACATAGCCGATTATTAGAGATAGGTTGATCATATTTAAGATCGAAGAATTAATTAATGGCAGGACTTCTTTGAGCAGTTTTGTAGGAATGGGGTCTAAAAGACACGTTGATGGTTTGGAGGAAGTAATTATTGAAGTTAACTCAGAAAGATCAATTGGAGAAAAAGAGTCTAACTTAATATCAATGGTACTAAGAGTAGCTGTAGATAATATTACATCTGTGGGATGATTATTGGTAATTTTTTCTCTAATGATAAAAAATTTTATTTGTGAAGAAGTTCATGAAGTCATTACTAGTTAACGTTAAAGGGATGGTTGGCTCAAAAGAGCTCTGACTTTTTGTCAGCCTGGCTACAGTGCTGAAGAGAAACCTAGGGTTGTTCTTATTTTCTTCAATCAGTGATGAATAGTAAGATGTTCTGGCTTTGCGGAGGGCTTTCTTATAAAGCAGCAAACTATTTCTCCAGGCTAAATGATGATCCTCTAGATTTGTGACACGCCATTTCCTCTCCAGATTACGAGTCATCTGCTTTAGGGTACGTGTTTCAGAATTATACCACGGAGTCAGGTACTTCTGATTTGAGGCCTTAGTTTTCACAGGAGCTACAGTATCCAGAGTCGTACGTAGTGAGGAGGTGAAATTATTAACAAGATAATCGACCTCTGTTGGGGTAGCGTTCAGATAGCTGCTCTGCTCTGTGTTGGTACAGGGCATTGAAGATGATAACAGTGGGTGGATTATATTCTTAAACTTAGTTACAGTGCTTTCAGAAAGACATCTACTTTGATAAAGTCTACTCTTCACCGCTGTGTAATCAATTATTGTAAAAGTAAATGTTATCAGGAAATGATCAGACAGCAGAGGGTTTTCAGGAAACACTGTTAAATGTTCCGTTTCTATGCCATATGTTAAAACAAGATCTAGAGTGTGATTAAAGTGGTGGGTGGGTTCTTTTACATTTTGAGAGAAACCAATTGAGTCTAATAACAGATTAAATGCCATGTTGAGGCTGTCATTTTTAGCATCTACATGGATGTTAAAATCACCCACAATAATTATTTTATCTGAGCTCAGAACTAAATTAGATATAAAGTCTGAGAAATCAGACAGAAACTCTGTGTAAGGCCCAGGTGGACGATAGATGATAACAAGTAAGACTGGTTTCTGAGTTTCACAGCTGGGGTGGACGAGGCTAAGCATCAGGCTTTCAAATGAATTAAAAGTCTGTCTTGGTCTTTCATTAATTAATAGGCTGGTGTGAAAAATTGCTGCCACACCGCCCCCTCGGCCTGTGCTTCGAGATTTCTGGTAGTTAGAATGGCTCGGGGGTGTTGATTCATTTAAACTAACATAATCATCCTGCTGCAACCAGGTTTCTGTAAGGCAGAGTAAATCAATTTGTTGATCAATTATTAAGTCATGTACTAACAGAGACTTGGAGGAGAGAGACCTAATATTTAATAATCCACATTTCACTGTTTTACTCTTTGGTTCAGATGTGGATACTGTATTGTTCTTTCTTTGTGATTGTTTATGTTTAAGTTGTTTGTTGCTGGTTTTTAGTTTGTTTTTTGTCTTTTTGGAAGCTGACACAGTCTCTATGGAGATGGGTTTTTGGGGGGGTATTAGGAGGAGAGAAGCTGCAGAGAAGCGTGTAAGACTGCAACTCTGCTTCCTGGTCCCAACTCTGGATAGTCATATTTTGGGGGGTTTAATAAATTTGTCCATATTTCTAGAAATGAGAGCTGCTCCATCCAAAGTGGGATGGATGCCGTCTCTCCTAACAAGACCAGGTTTCCTCCAGAAGGTTTGCCAATTATCTATGAAGCCCACATCGTTTCTGGGACACCACTCAGACAGCCAGCAATTTAAGGAGAACATGCGGCTAAACATGTCACTCCTGGTCTGATTGGGGAGGGGACCAGAGAAAACTACAGAGTCCGACATTGTTTTGGCAAAGTTGCACACCGATTCAATATTGATTTTAGTGACCTCCGATTGGCGTAACCGGGTGTCATTACTGCCGACGTGAATTATGATTATGATTATGATTATGATTATGATCCTCGGAGATGTGGACTCCCAGGAACTTGAAGCTGCTCACACGCTCCACAGCCGTCCCCTTAATGTGGATGGGTGGATGTGGGTCAGCATTCCTCCTGTAGTCCACGATGAGCTCCTTGGTCTTCTCGGTGTTAAGCAGCAGGTTGTTTGTGTCGCACCACTCAGCCAGACGATCTACCTCCTCCCTGTAGGCGGCCTCATCATTGTCACTGATGAGGACAATCACTGTGGTGTCATCTGCAAACTTAATGATGGTGTTGGAACCATCAGCAGGTCTGCAGTCGTGGGTGAAGAGGGAGTAGAGGAAAGGGCTCATCACACAGCCTTGTGGTACACCCGTGTTCATTGTGATTGTAGATGAGCAGCTGTTATCCAGCCGGACATGTTGGGGGCGGTTGGTCAGGAAGTCCAGTAACCATTTGCAGATGAGAGAACTGATGCCCAGGTCTGTCAGTTTCCTGATGAGTTGTGAGGGGTGGATTGTATTGAATGCTGAACTGAAGTCTATAAACAGCATTCTGGCATAGGTGTTGTTGTTGTCCAGGTGTGAGAGGACAGAGTGCAGTGCGATGGAGACTGCATCCTCTGTGCTCCTGCAGTATGCGAATTGGTGGGGGTCCAGGGTGGGGGGGAGACAGGATTTGAAGTGTGCTAGGACCAGCTGCTCTAAGCACTTAATGATGATGGGGGTGAGTGCTACTGGGCGGTAGTCATTGAGGCTAGATGGGTTGGAGTTTTTGGGTATCGGGACGATGGAGGTGGATTTGAAGCAGGCCGGTACCACAGTGTGGGCCAAGGACAGATTGAATACTCCTGCAAGCTCCCCAGAACACGCTCTGAGAACATGCCATCAGGATCTGCAGCCTTGTGGACATTGATCCTGCTCATCACCGCTCCTACATCGGTGGGGGAGAGAGTCAGAGGTTGGTGGTCTGGCGTCATGTCTGTTGTGGTTGTGGGGTTCCCTCGCTCAAAACAAGCATAAAAGTTGTTGAGCTCGTTGAGGAAGGAGACATCAGAGGATGCGGGGGAGGGTTTGGTGGTCCTATAGTCTGTAATGGTCTGGAGTCCTTGCCACATGCGTCGGGGGTTGGAGTTGGAGAAGTGTTCTTCTACCTTCTTTTTGTAATGGTGTTTGGCTTTTTTGATGCCCTTCTTTAGATTAGCCCTGGCTGTGCTGTAGGCGTGTGCATCTCCTGACCTAAAGGCAGTGTTGCGGGCCTTCAGGAGGAGACGAACATCAAGGTTCATCCAAGGCTTCTGGTTGGGGTACATGGTGATGCATGGAGGTGGGAACATTATGCTTTGGGGCTATTTTTCTGCTGAACATAAAAGACGACTTCACTAGAGTGAGTGGCCAACATCTTAGATGGGAACCTCCTTCCCTCAGCCAGAATAATAATAATAATAATAAATTTTATTTATGAGCGCCTTTCAAGTCACCCAAGGACACTTTACAATAGGATAAAACACTTAGTAAAACAATGGCAGAATAAGAACAATAAAATAACACTGAAACAAACTGCAAAGGCAATAAAGGAGTGGCTAAAGAAAATGCACATTCACATCATGGAGTGGCCTAATCAGCCTCTAGATCTCAATCATATAGAAAATCTGAAGCTTCAAGTTGCCAAGCAGCAGCCAAGAGTTTCTGTAAAGAGGAGTGAGCCAAAATCCCTCCCGTCATATGTGTAAAACGGGTGACTAACTACAGGAAACATCTAAATTCTGTGCTTGCCAACAACAGGAGAGTTCATTCGGGCGGTTAAGAAAAACTAAAATTGGATGAAAGCCATGTTTTATTTTCATTTCTTAATGGCAAGAAGCACAGTTTTATGAAAATATGACATGAAATATAAATATGAAATATTTTCACCTGAAGCAGTTAAAAATATAAACTATTGTGTCCTGGAATTACTGGAGATATATGTGGATGAATGTATATTTATTACTATAGGTTATCTTCCCAAAAGCAGATGCTCTGAGTCCATGAATGATGTTGTTGGTTGGTTAAAAAAATGGACGGTTTAATGATCATAAACAGACCAATTTGCACTCTGAAGTCAGAGAATCCATGACACTGCTCTGAATATTAATATATTTATTCATGTGAGAAAAGCTTTTTGTTTTCACGAGTGGAAAACCAATTTAACTGTTTTGTTTTGGGTATTTTGAAAAAAACACCTTTACCCATTTGTGAGTCAGAAAATCAGAATACATGCAAATGCCTTTGTTCGTTAAGTGCAGCGGAGACCAAACTCATTGCTGAAAGCGAGAAATAAATGACAGACCACAGGTTCATTGGATTTAATTTCATAAAGTAAAAGTAATAATTTTATTGGTCATTACGGTGTTTCAGTATAACATCTGTTTCATCACACCCCAGTCCTCAGTATACAGATGCTAAAAATGGTAAATATAAACCTAATACCATAGCTGCCCCAACCACAGAATTTTATAGGGTCTCAGTATAAAGCACCAGAAGGCAACTGTTCTTGTGAATTGGTGCTCTATAAATAAACCTGAATTGAATTGAATTTGGTTAAAGTTAAAGACAGAGGAAAGCGTGATGGCTGCCTATGTCTTAGGGTATTGAGATGTCCCTACAATGGTACTACATTTTGAAAAAAAAAAAAAATTACACAACTGAGTCTTACCTGGTTGTCAGCTATCGATACAGCAACAAGGAGACATGTTGACAAAGCACCAGGGATATAGCTGTGTGGGGATTTCCACAGTGAACGACAAAATTTTAATTTACCACTTTATTAGACGATTCGCACTAGCATAAAAGAGGTATTTCCTACACAAAGTATTTGGTAAAGAAATAGGTGTAAAGCAGTAAAGAGCTTCACAAAACGACTCTTGTATCAGAGAATGGGATCCATTAGGCTTAAGAAGATTTGGAAAGCCTACGTGATCTGTCTGATTTTTTAATCCCATTCATGTGTGTAGGGAACCAACAAAAAGTCTTGGCCACACATGGACTTGGTCCAAAATCACTACCTACTCTATGTACTACCACTGGGTAGTAGCGTACACAGTCATTTTGCTTTTTCTTGTACTGTGTGATGAAAAGTAGTTTACAACTGATCTCTATCCAAGCGACTGGCAAGACATTGCTTATCATTATGCCGGCCTCAGATAATCAAGTGTACAGAAAGTGAAATATTACAACTGCTATGTGTAATGTGGCTGTATGCTTATCAACTCCTATGTGAGTAGTACTACGAGTATTGGATTTACTAACTTTTAATTTTTGGTTTTACTAGAGGAATGTTTGTCAGTATTAATTTGTTTTGCTGATTCATTTGATGAGTTTCAATTATGCAATTTTGCAAATAACTCACTATGTAGTCCTCTATGCCACAAAGGCTGTAGAGATTACTGCATGACAAGGATTTTGGACAGAACCACGCTCTCTTTTAAGTCCACCTTGGACAGTTTTGTGCTTAGTGGTGGTTTTGCTCTTGCTAGAAAATTCAGCATCTTTACAGCTCACTGAATTAATGATGTTATATATTATGTTATATTTGTCGTGCTGTGTGCCTAATATATCATGTTCTTTAATGCAATTTGAATCCAATCTGTTGCTATGCACTGGGTCTTGCATGGTTGGCTCCACAATCTGATGCATAAACAGCGTTCAGCTCCTTGGTGATTGTGTATGCGTATGACATATTAATTAAATGTATTTTAGAACAAAAAAAAATCCCTCTCAAAACTATTTTATGTTATCTTATTTAGTTATGTATCAATTTTTAGGCAACATTGCTTCACTTGTACTTAACTTTCACCACAATTTCCTGCTGTAGAGAATTTCATCTGTACAGCAAATCATCTGATCTATATCTCTGCAAGATAGCCATTAAGCGTATTTCTGAAAAATGTAAATAACAGACTTTGAAATGGCTTTAGTAAAGACAGTGGATTTGCATGTTGTGTGTAAACAGTTCTGAGGCAAATATTTCCTACATAGTGGAGGGACAGAGACTTGTGTCCCTTCATGATTGCTCTGATTTATTTGGGTTGTAAATGCTTCTATTATGCCATTACTTTTAACCACAGTAGTCAAATGTGTACTGTACAATAATTCAGGTGATTATAATTCAGATAATCAAACAGGTGGGTCCTTCTTTCAGATTGAGAGCACCAGAGGTGGGTGATTGATGGGAGACATGCGACTATAAAAAAAAGCCATAACACTGCTGCTTCTGCCAGCTGACAATGCAGGGTTCTTGATCATGTTTACAGTTTATTGAACCATGCTGAGTCCAAGCTGGAAAACGGAAAGCTTGATTTGGCGAGGAAGGAGTGGATCGAGGTTTTCAGAAGCGTGGACAAGAATCTGTCTCAGTCTTGTGTATTTTTACAGCAGCACAATCAGGTACTGTCTCTATTAATAAAATCATACGATACATTACAGAAGTGATGAATACTGAATGACAATAGTGCTCCATTAGTGTGAGTCCGACTTTTCATTCTCATAATTTATCAATTTATGATTAGCTAGAAAAGCAATCAAAACCCTGCTCAAAATACAGTAACTTGGAACAATAAACCCATTTATTTTTTGGCATCATATAAAATCCTCTCCTTCTGTCAATGTCAGATTGAAAAATGAACCTGAAGAGAAGTGTAAATTCTGGAGGAGTGTAAGACCAACTGATTGATGCCTCTGTGTGAAAAAGTCAGCAGAAAATAAATGGAACTCACACAGAGAAACTCACTGAGTTTTAGAGACCACGGAAAATCTGTTTCATCACTGTGGGGAAGCAATGTATACATCTATAGGGTGCAAGGAAAACACATGTAGTGGTTTTTGTAATGTTTACATTGTTGAATCCAACTGGATTATGTGCAGGAGTTGACCTTTATTCAGTGAGGCAGGTAAGTTAAGACCAAATTCTTTGTTTGCATAAAGAAGACAAACGAGAATGAAATAAAAAAAAAAGTTTAAAAAAAGTAACGGAAGAAGAATGACAGAAACTTAGGGAGAGACGAGGAGATGGAAAAAAAGAATGAATATTTTGCAATAAAGCTGTAGGTGTTAAGACTGCGATATGGCATCGTGCTGTTTTATAGTTTTATGTCTTTTTGATGTATTCAACACAGTGACATGCTGTCCACTACGGCAGGGGTTTAAATGTCTACACAGTCTGTGCGTGTGCGCTCGTGTCTCTGTACATGCGCATGGCAACAGATGCTGGTTCAGTGGCGCCATCCCACCTCACCAGGGAGGAACAGGAGAGAGATGCTGCTGAAAAGAGAGAGAGGTGAAGAGAAGGGGGGGGGGGGGGGGGGGATGGTGCCAGGAGAAAGAGAGGGAGAGCAAGAGGGAGCTGTGTGCTGAATGCCAAGCAGCATGGTATTAGAATGGTGCTGTGTTGAGCAGGCAGGCAGTGGTATACAATATTGCTCAGCTAAACCACAGTCAGTTTTCTAACTTTGTCTACAGCAGGTACAACGTGGGCTATTTTTGCTGATTTATTGTGACCATGTAAATCAATTGTGTCAGTGTAGAAAATGTTAACCTTCTTCCATACCCTCCATCTAACATAATGTACAGAACATCGGCCTAAATAGGTTGTAGTAGCTATGAATACCTCTTTTGTCAAGAATAATATGGGGATCTATTTTTATCATCCTTTGACCCACCTTGCCTTGCCTTTGTCTCTTATATACTGGTGTGCATCAGCAATCTTTTTGCCTGTAGAATGATTGGTCCAGTTATTTCCAATTCCCATACAATACCTTTGCTTTGGGTATCTGGAGATACTCAGCATCAAACAGTGACAATTCCATAATCTGTATTCCTGTATTGGTAAGACATTTGCTGTAAAAGGAGCCTGGAATTGAGAGATAAAAGTTGATTTGTTAAAAATAAATACATAAATAAATAAATCAGCTAAGATTTTACAGCTATATTGAAGCCACAAAAATACATCTGGTCATATTTAGATATGTAGACAACATATTGCATTAAAATATTAATATATTCCCATTGTCCCACTGGTGCTTCCATTAATTATGTGTATAACAGGGCGTTTGCAAAAATCACATTGGACAAATCTTGCTTATGGCCACGACTATAGTGGAGATGGTTAGCTCGCTGAAATTAAACAGAGCTCCAGATTAAGTCATGAAAAAAATATATATATAAAAAAGCAGAATTTTTAAATGAGCTGCAAACTGCAGTTAAACACACTTGCCATTACTAAAGACATATGTTGTTGCTTTGCAATTACAGTATTGATCAGTTGTTTTTAATGAAAGGCTTTTACTGTGAGTGCATCCTTTATGCGTTTAACATTTAACAGCATGCAAACTGCACTGGAGTCGTTTGAATACTAAATAATAAATATAAATCATTTAAAGAAGCATTTGAACTGAAAGTTGAATTTTGTTGACGTATTGACGGATGAACAAATATTTCTTAGCAATGCTCACAGTAATGACATCATGCTTACTGCATTGATTTGCTTTTTACATTACATAAACTAGATTACCAGTTTTTTGTATTCAAACTTTATTAATATTAAGTTGCATAATGTTATGTGAATTATTTAGGAGCTGAAAATGGATAATTGATTTAGAAAAAATGTTTCCCCAACTCACTTCATTTTTCTTTAAAACAGATGTTCTCTGTATAAATGTGGGTCTTTCTGTCTGTTGGCATGTGTTCGCATGTCACGTCCTGGTCAGGGTGACAGTGCAGACCTGACAAGCTAACCCAGATAGTGAGGGGAGATAGATTGAAGAGGAGTGTCAGCTCTCTCCTCTATATCTCTACATCTATTACTTGTGTCTGACAGAAGCAGCACTGCATGATGGATGGATGCTCCACTCTATCTCTATCCACTTCTCACTCCGCTCACTGTTTTCCTCTCACTCACGCATTTTTCACCACTTGGTTTTCCTTCATCTACCTGTCACTTGCGTGCATCCATTTTTTTTTTTTTTTGTAATTTGTCTTTCTTCCGCTATATATTTCTCTTCCGCTGTGATCAACTTTCTTTACTTTTGGTGACAGCAGGGGCACGGTTGTGGTAGTATGTGTTTGTTTATGGGCAAGCGTTGAAGTGATAATGTAGAGATCTGCAGCTGGAGTTTCAAATTACTGTGACAGAATGATCTATCACTTTGTTGCTGCTTATCAGTTGTTGCTTACATTCACTTCTCTATACTCAGTGCTGCAGGCGGTTTTTCATAGTAAATGAACATGAAACAGTGCAGCGCACAGAAGGTAAAAACAGGAAATCTGATGCAGTTTGAAAGACATGTTTGATTGGCTGGGGTTGAAAATATAGCCTGTAAGATAGCTTTATTTAATGGGTTCCCACAGTTATTTTTCTTTTTTAGGAATGATGAGGTTATGTAAAGGCGAAGTGTCCGTCCCTTCACAACTGACCAGAATTGCTAGTCCTCCAAGGCTATTGGTCAAATATTTGTGCAGCTTGCACACGATGATCACCTAAAGGGTCTTCACCCAAATTGTGTTCACAGTCAAGGTCATATTGGTTGTTATATTACGGGCACTTTTCCATTTTTACAAAAATTGCTGCTTCCCATAGAGGATTTGTCAGATTTTAGTGAAACAAGACTGTTTTTTCCCAGAGATCACTGTTTACAAACCAATTTGACTTCTCAGTGGATTTTAATTCACATTAGTTTGTGCAATACAGCCAAGAAAACCTATCACTTTCTTTTTGTACTTCACACATTATAATAGCCTGTGACATATCATGAGCCAGATGAGCTAATGCGTTACTGATGTTTTTGTTTTCTTTTGTTGTTTTCTTTCGTTTTTGTTCTGTTTGTGTGTTTTTTATTGCAGTTATATAGTTTGCTGTATAAATTGTTCATGTTACATTGTAACACCAGCAGTTGGAGTCACGTTACTAAGACTTTGCATGTACTGTGAAAAATAAACAAAAAATAAATATAAAATTGACCTTGCTAATCAATTCTTGTTGGAAGGATGAGAGGCTGAGAGAATTTCCTTAACCTCCCAGTTTGAAGGGTTATCACTACACAAGGTATAATTATTCTTACACGTTTTGAAGTGCTGGAGTATCTTTGTGTCTCTGTCTAAAGTTCATACTTTCTGAAGCCTGTTTTAGATTTCGAAAGCATCTAAAACAGGCTAAAATAAAAATAAAAAAAAACTAGGCAGTCAAATGCTTTTACGTGTTATCTGACAGACAGTCCCCTGATTATGCTTGTTAAAACACTGAAATTGCACAAATATGTAGGTGCAAAAGAAAACATCATGAGCTGTTGTTTAAATACATAAACCTTCTCATTGTGATCTTAATGACAGTGAATATTTACCATAGGATGTGATGTGGGCTTGTTGTTGTTGCATTATCTGTGGCAAACAACAGATAAACAGTTTGCCATCCTGAAGTCATTTTAGCTACACCTGAACTCAGGAGAAACACCTGGTCATGGGTTTTTGAAGCAGCAGCTAAAAACAAAAGTTTTACCCCTCAGCCTTGATGCTGAGCCCACTCAGCAGTTCACAGAGTGGGTGTTTATTAACGCAAGCTAAAAGGACAGACCCTGCTGGGTTGAAATGGTTCACTTGGCGCACCATGAACCCGATACTCTGCAACATAGTTCGAGGAATAATTAGAGACTTTAGAGGGCAATCTTCTGTAGATAATGGCACTCTTAAGGACAGGAAGCTTATAAAGCTCAGCAATAGTTCTAGCTTGTGCAAAGTATGTTAATGAACTAAGAAACTTAAATAAAATAATAATTGTTTAGCGGTGCTGGAAGCATAGCTTTAATCTGGACCACTTTATAATCTGACTCTTAGTCTGATCAAAATGTCCTTGCACTGCATTTTGAATGTCTGTTCAACACTGTTGCTCTCTGACTTCACATTCGCAGTATTGACTGTGCAGTCACTGTATTGTATGCTTAGCTAGTTACAATTCCCTCATGACACACTGTGGGAATTATCTCACTGTTGCTTTCTGGAAAGCTTGGCAGTACTAATCAGAAATTGCATTTTTAGCTCCCTCTGAAAGGCAGAGTACTTTGTAAGTGCTCAGTGTGTTCGTATGTGAACATTATAAATAGATTGAAAAGAACACTGCGGAAATTCTTTAGATCAGTAAAGCATCAGATAATGCGTGAAGCTGGTAATGAGACACTTCATTTATGTATAGTGTTATGAACTGGGCGCGAGGTCGGGGCATCGCACATGAGAAAAAGTAAACAAGATTATTATGAACCTAAATAAATAAATAAACAAACAGGATAATGACATCAACAAAGGCTACAAAACAAAACTGCTAGGTGACCTTAAAGAACAAAAGAGAGGTCAGTGATCAAGCTGGATAACTAGTGAGGTCCAAATTACATTGCTGTATGCCATTTTTTAAGGTAATAGTCCTTCTGTTCTCTGCTTACTGGCTCCTAAACCAAGAAGCCAGAACCAACTGTTAGCAGACAAATGGGGAGGGATCCCAAATATGTTACCGAGACCTCGTCCATCCATCAGTTTTCCTTATCTGCTTATCCAGTTCCTGGAGTGGGAGCACAATGTGCTAGGTCAGGAGAGGTACACCTTAGTTTGCCGGAGCAACACAGAGAGACAACTGTTCACTCCTACGGTCCTTTTAAAAACCTAACCTGCTCACTAGCAGCTGAACATGTAAATAGTAGTTGACACGGTATTATTTTGTGTATTGGCATTCAGTTTGAAATTCTAGCATTAATCTGATCCTACTGTGGACTGTGGGAGGAAGCTGTTGCAGCCAGAAAAAACAGCCACAAGGTTAACATGCAGACGATACATAGAGAGGGGATCCAGCCAGCTGGTGGGTTTGAACCTATGACCCTCTTGACAGTGTTAACTGTTATAGTACTGTACTGCCCTTCCTGCCACCCCTTGCAATATAAAGCCATCCTACATTTGCTTTTTAAAATATATGTGCAAAGTCTTTTTGCTCTCAGCATCTAAGAGATTTTTAATTTATACAAGAGCAGAATGTGCATTAGATTTCTTTTGAATATGTATGTGTACATGACATAAACTGTCTGCAGGTGCAGGTTAACACGAAAATCTTTCCATGTGTTTACATGTAGACATGCAGCAAAACACAACTTATATATACGCATATGGTTAACCTCTTATTCTACATTCGGTTCAGGCTTACCATCCCCACCTCTTTCTCCACTTTAAAGGTGCCTGTGAAGCTCCTGCTGCACGCTGAGTGTTGGTTTGATTGACAGTGGCTTGTGCTGGTGCCTGTGTGCGAGAGCACAAGCAGGAGCTAATGTGGTAAACAGCTGACACTGCATCATGAGGTGGGGAACCACTGATGGAAGCTAGAAGAAGCCAAACACAAAATGTACCACAAATGTACCCTAAAAATACTAAATATCTATGATAATGAATACCTATTGTTGAGTTAACATTATTGTGTAACATTTTATAGGGTTCTTTTGGTTTATTTGCATTTTTAAAAATTCATCACTGCCTGTTAAATGGCTCAGTAGACTTTCTCTTCAAATTCCATTTATGTAAATAAATGTGACAAAGAGCTCCTTTCATGATGATTCAACAAAGAAGTATCACCTCAGTGTATCGCTGACTCCATAGGTATTTGTACAGGGAAATAATGTTAGGTTTTGGTTGTGACAGAAGCCTTGGTTCTGATGGATGATGGTTCAGTTCTGATGGATAATGCCTATAATAACCAGCTGGTTCACTAGACCAGCATGTGGCTAAACACCTGGACGAGCCCTTCCCCTCTGCTTGCCCTCAGTTAGATCAAGCTATCTTCATCTGGGAGCTATTTGCTGCTGTTGTGCTATATACTCCATAAATCACTTTGTAGTGAAGTACAAATTACTCAACAAAAGCAAAATGGAAGGATTGTTAAGCCAAGATGTTGGCCTTTACGAATGGCATTTTGCAAAAAAACAAAAAAACAAAAACAAACCCTGATTGGTCTGATTTATGCAGATTTCCCAACATTAGTGTTCTAGTTCAGGGTGAGTATCATCGGTGCTCACGGGACATTTATAGCTTCGGTTTAATGGTGCAAGCCTTTACAGGTTTGAAACTGTGTGAGTCTGTGTGTGTGAGTCGAGTGTGTGACAGCTGTAGATGCCCTTGTCCCAGCTGTTCTGCTTTGCAGCCAACTCATTGAGCTGGCAGCTGTTACAATAAAGTTATAGGGTGTTGTCTCTATTCTTTCCCATGATAATACTGTGATAAATCTGGATTATTCATACTCCAGATTCATCAGTCTTATCTGGTATTGGTATTGGCTTGTACACTTGCCAGCCCACTCTATTGTGAGGATTACAGCAATACTGAGACTTAATGGTAAAAAACAATACACAATTTATTATTTAAATCACTTATAATATTACTATTAAATGGTATGTCAGTTCTGTTGTAACTGATTTTCTTTTCCCATGCTGTGTGCACTGTGCTCTCTGGAGTTTCTTCTTTACTTTAGGCTCGTTATCTTCAGTTCATGTTATTTATTTAAAGAGTCACCACAATGAATCATGAAGCGGATAATCTGGGAAGTTAAAATCACGGTGAATACTTTAAAGTTTTAGTGATATTCGAGGGCAGTCTAGGAAAAGTAAAAAGTACTAGAGGAGAAAATGACAGAATGTTTATCAGTATTTTGGGGGGGCATGCAAAGTCGTTCAGTCAGTCTATCCTGAAATGATTCAGGAAAGAGGACAGCATCTGGAGGACAGTAATATTAGGGTATTTTAAATGGCCATGGTGCAGGAACTAAGATTTCAACATAAGGTGCATCTTCATCTCAGTAAGAAGAGGCAGTGTTGGTGTGTTGATTTAAAATGCACATGCCCACCTAATAGCTGTCCCTCATGTCCTCTTTAGAAACCACATTCCTACCACATAGTATATGTTAAATGGATCAGCTCATGAACAAATGCGTATTGCTAATTAGAACTTAGCAACTCACTGAACAAGGTAATGTAAGGTAAATAAATGAGGTAAAATGTGTGGGTTTATCCTGAGTGGAATTTTACCCAAGAGCATCCGATTACATTAATGTCAGTTTTTTTGTTCTTTGTTTGTTTTTGTACAGTATTCAAATGTTTCTTTTTTATTCCTTTGACTTTATAGAGACTTCAGTAACTGATAAGGTTGCAAAACATGAAATAGTCATCCTTGCAAACAAGAAAACTGTGCTCTTAAAGACAAAACCATGATCTTTTCTCAAATTTAACCTTTAACCTTAAATGAACCACATTTGATAAAAGAAGACAAATACATGGCATGCACAATGCATAATTTGTGTATGACATGTCCAATGGATGCATTATTGGTATAAATGCCTTTAAGTCAGCAATTTAAAAAAGAACTACAGCATCGTGGGGTACTTGGAATGCAAATCCACTGAAATCCGTTGCTGATAAAATGTGAACAAATTGTACTAAAAAAAACCTCAACTGTTTTTTAATAAACAAAATCTTAAGGATTATGGCCGACCAGCTTAGTCTAAGACTGATTAATTGAATAAAAGCTCAGATGTATAGTGAACACGCTTTTCCTGTCAAGTGGTTTAAAAAAAAACTTAAGATGAAAGTGTGACCTCCAGAGTGAATTCCCTTTCTCTTAGACTGGTTTTAAAGATTCCTGTGATTATTTATAAAATATAAAAAAAAAATTAAAATACCGCAGCGTTGTAGTTGAAGACATGCATTGTTAACTAAACAGAAAAGTTGAAAGTCCACATAGACTGAACTGTCTTGGAGCTTTGAGGAATAAGATCCATGGACATAAACTGCACTGCTCAAGATCACAGAAACTGTGTGTATGAAATCTTCTTTATAGTGACTTTTCTCTGATTTCAGTCCCCAGGGTTTTAAATGATCACAGGAGCTTATTGTCACTCTGAACCAAGGTTTGGATCTTTTATTCTCTCACTCTTTATTTTATTTACAGTGAAAGTGGGGAACTTGCGCTTGCAGTTAAATGAGGTGTCGATCCACCACAAAAATGGAGACATACAGCTGAAAAGTTGAAGCAAACATGTTTTTTTGCCTTTCACTGTGATTTTCTTTATAAAGAAGATACAGTTTTATATCTTCTACTTGTTTTTTTTTTTTTAAAGCTGTTACACTTTCATGTTTAATTTTTTTATATGTATTTAGAAGTTGAATCCGAGGTCATATTATCATGGGATCACATTGGCTAAGACACTGGGTATGGTTTAATAATTACTATCTTATTACATGAACACTCAGTAATCAGTAGATCAAACCTGTCTTTGAACTCTGTCTCCGTTTTAATCTAAACTATCGCCACCATCTAATTTTTTATGATTGTATTGTAGCAAATCGCTCTGACATCATATGTGAATATTGTCGTCCAGTTTGCATCAAGTGCAGACTGACAAACACACCTGCTAGCAGGGCCGTGCAGAGACGTTTAAAGGGGCGGGTGCTCAAAGTTAAAAAGGGGCACATTGAACCAGGCTGAATAACAACACATTCATCAAGAATCTAATATGGGATTGCATCATACTACATCACTGTTGCAAGGTGGCCTTGTTGTCTTCCTCCTTCATCTCCTCATCTCATCTATCACTCTCCACTTGCTGTCCATCTGAGAACAAAGCACAATTTGCTATTGCAATAAACTATTATTTAATTATCCACACTTAACAACTCCTGCACTTAATCTATAATAAAATGATGACAGAAAAATGTTATAGAAGCAAAACATTCCAGTTGTGCTTATTATTATTTTTATACTGGAATACCTCGCCAACAACTGGTACATGTGTTAATGTTACCTGTGCTCTTTGTAATCCAGCTGCTGAGGGATCCACTGCCTTTAGCAGCCTCACACAGCTCCTTTTGTTACTGTTTCCTCCTCATGTCCTTACCAGGCATGTCTGGACAATGTTATATCACGAGTAATAATTTAAAAAGTCTATACACATAAAACACACACATGCACACACACACAGTGACATTTTAGACCTTCTTCAGAACACTTCAGAATACTGTATATACTATGGCCACAAGTTTCCATCATGGTGCTGATCCAGAATCCTTCCCTTATTATTTATTATTAGAGCTACAATAATAAAGCAGTGAGGGGAAAAAAGTAATGAATATGAAATAATGTATTTATGATGATTCCATTTGTTTCACTATCCACTCTGTGCAGGGGCAAAGCTTATTACATTTTTACAGTTTTTTCTGAATGCTTAAACCCTAACTGTGATTCCTGTAGCACAATCTCTAAAACTATTCAGACTTATAACAAAACCACTCACTGAGTTTGCAAAACTAAAAGCACAAAAACTGCTTTGCACTCAGTTTGCAATTTTGTAACACACACTTTACAAAACTATAGGCACAATTCACTGCACAACACTCAATTACCAAATTTCCAACACACTCCTAGCAAAAGTATACACATGTATGGCTATCATTAACACTAATTTGCCAACTGTCTGGCACACTTTCACATGTGAAAACTTTTTTAGATAATTAGTTCACTTTGCAATCAGCCTAAGCACTATAATACAGGTAAGCTGTGTGTGCGGAGTACAATGGAGGGAGCAGAAAGAGTGAGAAGTAGAGGAGGCCGAGGAAGAGGACGTGGAGGTGAAGAAGTAGGATGAAGAAGACGACAAGGACAAGGAGGAGCAAGAGGAAGACGAGGAGGGGGGAGAGGAAGATGAGGAGGGGGAAGAGGAAGGGTAGGAAGAGTAAGAAATAGAATTGCTGATGACATCAGAGCTACAATAGTGGACCATGTAATCAACCGTGGAATGACCCTGAGGGTAGCTGGCCAACGGGTCCAGCCTAACTCGAGCCGCTACACTGTAGCAAGTACCATAGGGACATCTTGAAATGAGAATCGGTGAGTACAGTCACTTCGCACAAAGATTTGTAGCACTGCCATATGCCAATGAGAAACACACCAATACCATTGATGTAAAAATACTGAAATTGTTACTTTACAGAATTGCTAGATGACCAGATGCTGGGGGCAGAGGAAGCATGTTCACTGCAGACCAAGTAACCCATATAGTCATTATAGCGATTGCAAATAATCCTATACTTGGAAATAAACACTTGTGTTTGTTTTCATGTGTTTGAATAAACACCAGTACTTGAAGTTTGGATCCCTCTATGCTTATGGATCTATGACAGAAGTAGCTCAAACTGACATAGCCTACCTTGTGCACAGAGGAAGCAAAAGCCAGATGTGTTTTGTATTCATACCATCAGTGTGCAGTTGGCGCATTGTGTGCTTAGTAGATGATGGCTTGTGTGTACTGTTTGATACGGAAACACCATTTTTACGAAGGTGTGAAGAGTTAATCTAGCTGTGTTTGCTTTTGCAAGAGAACTACAATGTTTTGATGATTGGGTGACAGGTTTTCTTATTTGTGTGAAGAGTTTTGCAAAATTAGCCAATAGTTACAAAAAATGTGCTTACGCAATCAGAAAAAACTGTAAACTGTAGAGATACAATAATTTTACTGCTGTAAAATCAACATTTTCTCTTATTTAAAATATAAATCTAATATTTGTCGCATCTGCGGCAGATTTACTGCAGACTCTGACCAGGAAAGCGAGACGCCGAAAGAGAGGAAAGCGAGCCGGCGCACTCGTGCGTTTGAGGAGACGCGGACTGCGAACGGCTCTTCCTGGGATCTTCCTTTCTAATGTACGCTCACTCGGGAATAAGGTCGACGAACTTGCCCTGATGAGAAGCATGAACAGAGACCTTGCCTCCTCCTGTGTCTTATGTTTTACGGAGACGTGGCTCTGTGAGGACATCCCGGACAGCGCGCTAAAGCTGGAGGGCTTCCATCTGCTGCGCGCGGACCGGCAGGCCGCTCTATCCGGTAAGTCCAAAGGTGGAGGGGTCTGCTTCTACATCAATAGTGGCTGGTGCACAGATGTGACAGTGATTGCTCAGCACTGCTCTCCCTCTCTGGAATACCTTTTTATTCACTGCAAACCGTTTTATTCTCCGCGGGAGTTTGCTTCATTCATCCTGGCCGCTGTTTACATCCCGCCAGACGCGGATGCGCAGGCAGCTCAGGGCGCACTCGCGGAGCAGATTCTCCACATGGAGCGGACATACCCGGACTCTCTCATCATTGCTCTTGGGGACTTTAACAAAGCCAATCTGAGCCATGAGCTTCCGAAATATAAGCAGTACATTAAATGCCCGACCAGAGAGGAGAGGACATTAGACCACTGTTACAGCACGATCAGCGGGGCCTATCGCGCGGTGCCGCGCGCTTCACTCGGACTTTCTGACCACGTCATGATCCACCTGATCCCCGCGTACAGACAGAGGCTGAAGCTCTCCAAACCTGTCGTGAGGACTAAAAAACTGTGGAGCAACGAGGCTGTGGAGGAGCTTCGCACGTGTTTGGAGACCACAGACTGGGACACAATGAAGGCTGCTTCTAACAGCTTGGATGAGTTTACGGACACTGTCACCTCCTATATCCACTTCTGTGAGGACAGCATTGTGCCATCACGCACCAGGGTGAGTTATAACAATGACAAACCCTGGTTTACTCCCAAACTCAAAAAGCTGTGGCTGGAAAAGAGAAAGGCGTTCAGAAGCGGAGACAGGGACTGCTACAGAGAGGCCAAGTACAGGTTCACTAAAGAAGTGGACATTGCTAAACATCAGCACTCTGAGAAGATGCAGCAGCAGATCTCAGAGAATGACTCGGCCTCTGTGTGGAAAGGTTTAAGGAATATCACCAACTACAAGCCTAAAACCCCCCACTCCACTGATGACTTGCTCTTAGCCAACACCCTTAATGACTTCTACTGCCGTTTTGACGAGCCATCAGGCAGCCTTCACACCTCCAACGACCCCAACAATAGAGGCACTTTGGACACTAATTCCCCCACCTCTCCCCCCTCCATAGAGCCATCACCACCTTCTAACTGTTCACCCACAACACCCCCCTCCTCACCCCACACAAAAGAGGATTTCATACCACCTTCTCCCACCACAACTCTTCATATTCATGAAGCAGATGTGAGGAAGCAGTTTAAGAGTCTGAATGCTCGGAAAGCTCCCGGCCCAGACGGTGTGTCCCCTGCCACCCTCAGACACTGTGCAAACGAGCTGGCCCCAGTGTTTTCTGGCATTTTCAACTCTTCACTGCAGGCATGTCATGTGCCTGCCTGCTTCAAGTCCTCTACCATAATCCCTGTCCCCAAGAAACCTAGGATCACTGGACTAAATGACTACAGACCCGTGGCTCTGACATCTGTGGTCATGAAGTCATTTGAGCGCCTAGTTCTCTCCCATCTCAAGACCCTCACGGCCCCCCTCCTGGATCCCCTACAGTTTGCATATAGAGCCAACAGGTCTGTAGACGACGCCATTAACATGGCCCTACACTTCATCCTTCAGCATCTGGACTCCCCAGGAACCTACGCCAGGATCCTGTTTGTGGACTTCAGCTCTGCCTTCAACACCATCCTTCCAGAACATCTCCGAGACAAGCTTTCCCAGATGAATGTGCCTGATCCCATCTGCCGGTGGATCACTGACTTCCTGACGGACAGGAAGCAGCATGTGAGGCTGGGAAAGAATGTCTCAGACTCCCGGACCATCAGCACCGGCTCCCCTCAGGGCTGTGTTCTTTCTCCTCTGCTCTTCTCCCTGTACACCAACTGCTGCACCTCCACCCACCAGTCTGTCAAGCTAATCAAGTTTGCAGATGACACCACCGTTATTGGACTCATCTCGGACGGGGATGAGTCTGCCTACAGGAGGGAGGTTGAACGTCTGGTGTCCTGGTGCAGCCACAACAACCTGGTGCTGAATGCCCAGAAGACAGTGGAGATTATTGTGGACTTCAGGAAGCACACAGCCCCACTCCCCCCCATCATCCTGACTGACACCCCCATCACCTCTGTGGACTCATTCCGCTTCCTGGGTACCACCATCACCCAGGACCTGAAGTGGGAGCCCACCATCACCTCCGTCATCAAGAAAGCCCAGCAGAGGATGTACTTCCTGAGGCAGCTGAAGAAATTCAACCTGCCAACACGGACGATGATGCAGTTCTACACTGCTATCATCGAGTCCATCCTCACCTCCTCCATCACCGTGTGGTACGCTGGAGCCACTATCAGGGACAAACAGAGACTGCAGCGTGTTGTGCGCTCTGCTGAGAAGGTGATTGGCTGCAGACTCCCATCCCTGCAGGACCTGTACACCTCCAGGACATTGCGGCGTGCAGCTCGGATCTCAGCTGACCCTTCTCACCCTGGACACAGTCTGTTTGACCTGCTCCCCTCAGGCAGGAGGCTCCGGTCCATTCGCACCAGAACCTCTCGCCATAAGAACAGTTTCTTCCCCTCTGCTGTTGGACACATGAACAATAACCATATGACTGTCCCCGCCACTATCACATGACCCTACGCTGTGTCACTGCATCATTCCATGTTTGGCACTGATCACCACCTGCACTAATGTATATATCTTTCTACGTAGCACTCTTAATTCTTATTCTCATGTATATATCTCATGTATATCTCATGCACATATCTTTCTACGTAGCACTTTTAATTCTTATTCTTATTTTTATATTTTTTATGACACTATGTTTGCACTGAAGCACCGCAGCAATTTCCTAATGTTGTAAACCTGCTCAACATTTGGCAATAAACCCCTTTCTGATTCTGATTCTGATTCTGATAATCTGATTCTTAATGTATGTTCTTTAAAATACAGTGTGTGTTTAAATATCATAATTATAATAATCCATAATTATGTGGACATGCATATTAGAAAGTTTTTAGTGAAATATAAGCCCTCCTGAAAAGCAGGAAAAGCCCTGTAACTTACTTAAAAACTAAATATGTTCACTAAAACGGTGACAGAGCTACAGACCCATGACAGCCTGACACAGGTAGCCAGCAGCTATGACCAGCACTACTTGTGCAGTTAATAAAAGGACAGGTAATGTTTGTCACGCTGTTACACACACAGCACGCTCGTTTGTTTCGTCAGTTGACACAAGACAACTTACCAACGTGTACATAACTCCTGTGTGCTATGGACAACAGTGTACGCTGTACACCTACTTACTGGTTTTTGTCGCATCAGTCTGTCTCTGAGTTAATTTGTGTTTCTCCTACAGCTCCGGGTGCTCTTTGTGAGCTCGTTCCCGGCTCGTAACCAGTGCGCTCTGCCGTCAAGGGCGATCATTGGTTAATGGCCATCATGTGACTGATGCAAACCAGATCCTTTTATTTAGCAAAACTGTGATTAATAGTTAAATATTATCGTTGAGGGGCACAGACAGGACTCCGCACGCACACACACATTAAAAAAAAAAAAAAAAAAAAAAAAATTGCCTCAACAAAAGGGCACTTTGGGCACCCATCAGGAAAGGGGCGGGTGCTCAAGGCCCTTTTGCCCCCCCACACGTGCCTGCCTGCTAGAGTCCTAACCTTTGTATCCACCTGTGTGCTAGCTCCCACTACAGCAGACTGCGTCTTGCAATGATAATCCCCCACCCATCTTCCCAAACACACATGCACACACAGACTCAAAGGAGTTTAGCGATACTAGATACAATGCAGCAACTGGTGATCTTTCTTTTTCATTATCAGTAAAACAGCATGTTTTCAAATTTTTATTCTCTGGTGTGATTATTTGAAAAAAATTTTTACAGACTGTTCACTATGTTAATCTCCGTAATTGTACTGTGGTTTTTCATTCCCGTGAGTGTTTCATTTGGCCTAGACTGCATAATAAACACCTGCTTTATATCACAGTGATGTGGGATGGTGTATATTAAGCGTTTTAAGACAAAATCATCATGGGTCCTTTCTTATTTTTTCTACACTCTCTTGAATATCCTGTGTTTCAATTTGGGACACCACAACAATCGCTTGAAACCAAACTCTCTTTCTTTCTTCTTCTCACCCGTCTCTGTTCTATAATTCTTTTTCTTCTTCTTTACTTTGAAGGAGACTCAGGAAGACCTGATGTGTGATTGAGGCAAGGTGAGTGCTTTATCATCAGCACCGGGTGATGATTATTTAATCATGGTAGACAGATAAAGCGATATTTCATTACACTGTCAGTAAGGTGGCAAGGTTACAGTATGTGTGTATTTTGGTGCAGAGATAAAGTCATTGATGCTAGATGTGTCTACAGCTGTAGCTTAAGGCAGAGAACAAATTCTTTTTAATCCCTACTGTTATCATCGTATGCATTATTAATTAGACAGTTTATAATCTTACAGGGATAGTGACAGTTGTAGATAATGATTATTTTATTAATGACCTGGGGTCCAAACTTTTAAGACGATGCTTTGTTGAATTTCCCATAGTATAGAAAAAGAGCGTTCTTCATAATTTAGCTAATTACTTTTTTTTTAAACAGGCATTTTGCTTTCAATGTTCATGTTGAACCTTGTTTAAAAATACACCTACCGCCTGTAGAAAATCTAAAATATTATTTTACTGTGTGATTTAGTTTTGTTAATCAAAGCAATAAGCTCTCATTTTAGCTACAGTTTACCCCTCAGGTGTTGCCCTTTCTATGAAAGATACCAAGGATCACTAGATTTTGTAGTCATTTATACACACTTCATTTTCTTCTTTCGGGACAAATCATTTTTGATGCTTCTCTAGAAATACAATAACAGAGCCTTTTGCTGTTAACCAGAGCTGTGTATGTACACTTTGTGTAAACTTGAAATACTATCAAATCCACCAAACAGGTTTATTTTGTAAGAAAGAGCAGTGTATAAATTTAAGTCCCATCCTGAGGAGGGAGGTGGTAGGTGTGAGACACAGAGGCATATCTGTCACCCTGTGGTGTGGGGACTGACTCTCATTCATGCCCATATTAAAGTTTCAGTTTCAGTCACTGTTTATTTGCTTAAGTTTAGACACAAACTGCAAGATATACTAAAAGATATACTAAAAAGGGCAAAATAGCACCTGAGTACAATCCCTTAATAGTTCTGATAGATGTGTGGTCAGTTTTATGGGTTAATTTTTACAAAGGTTGTCCAGTTTTCTAAACATGGGCACAGTCACTTCATTTCAATATCGAGCACAAAAATAAGAGACGCTTTCTTCAATTGTGAATCTTGGCACAATTAGCCGTAAATGACATGTCGCAGATGTTAGGAAATCATCATATATATATATACAATTAATAATATTAAGTTAAAAAAATCGATTTTTGAGATTATAAAGGTGGATTTAAAGATTTGACAACAGCAGACATGTATATACACATTCACAGAGCAGATTTGTGGAAGTTTCCTGATTTTAAAAAGAATCTACTGGTTCCATTCATTCACTTCCTCTTATCCTTATCAGGGTCACAGGGGGGCTGGAGCGTATCCCAGCTGTCACACAGAGAGAGGCGGGGTACATCCTGGACAGATCGCCAGTCTGTTGCAGGGCCAACACAGAGAGACAGACAACCATTCACACTTACAGGCAATTTAGAATCACCAATTAACCTAACCCTACTAACTGCATGTCTTTGGACTGTGGGAGGAAAACGGAGTACCGGGAGAAAACCCACTCAAACACGAGAAGAACATGTAAACTCCTCACAGATGGTGGAGTCAAACTGACAACCTTGCTTTGAGGCAACAGTGCTAACCACCTCGCCATCGTGCTGCCCTATCCATATCAGTTTATGTAACAGGTTATGTTTTGAAAATGTAGGTTAACGACTGCTTGGGGTTGTTTTAGTGAGAGGATAGTCTCCCGAGAACTGATCTGACATTCTTATGTTGTGGAAGATTTTAATGAGGCATATAATCTGCTTTTTAGAAGAACTCTACAGATCATATCATTAACTAGTTGCACTTTTGTCGCATTAATAGTTACGCTGTAGCTTGTCTCATACACATTCAATTGACAGCGCTGAGAAGGTGGAGACAGCAAACAGAAGTTTTGCCTCAGCTGACACTAAAGAATAACTGTTTCTATCTGCAATCAAAACCTTGATTTAAAAGCATTCCGATTCAACAAACTCAAACATGTAGAAAAGTACTATGTTTTACTGCACTGAGAATTTAAACAATGGCAGTCTTTTCAGAAACATATTAACTGTTATAGACAAGCTAAAATAAAGCTGTCTGTATAAAGACAAATGCAAGCTTACTCTCCCAGAAAGTTGACTCAGTTCATCTGGAAACAAATGAACTTGTTTTCTCTGAGTCAACTTTCCAGGATATTCTCACCTGGATCATTGAGCATGTATTGAGACAAGCTCAATTTGCCATATATGATCAAATTTGGCATTTTTATGAAAATAGTTATACTAGCAGCTGCAGTGTCTAACGAGCAGCATTACTTGCATGAAATGAATTCATGTCAGCAGTACAGTTTTTAACATCTTAATCCTGTTCATTTACTCTGTGATGTCATGTCAGCAATATTATTTATCATTCAGTACATTTGTTACCTTACTTTTTACAAGTTTCCAGGATAGATACTGTATGAATCACCACTTTTGGTCTAAAGGGTGGATGCAGAGGTCTGGCTTGGCTTTACAGTCTCAGACTGTGGAGTTTGATTCTGCCTTAAAAATGTAAAAATCTTTTTGACAGCATCCAAGAGACTCATTAATGGGTTTCATTGTGTCCCAGTATTCTTCAGTCTATATCATATGAGTGTGATATCCTAATCAAGAGCCTTAAATCTTTTGAATGCTTTTTTTTTCTTTTTTCCTCTCTCCTTACTTACTTCCTTACTCTCCCCATATTGTATTTTCTTGGATCATTACTTTCTTGTTACTGTAAGATAAACCAGATTAAAAGCACCACAAAAAACTCCTGTGGAATGATGTCAAGTCCAAACTAAATGAGTGTTTTGACTATTAACAGGCAAAATGCAAAGAACCAGTTTTCATTTTAGGCATTTGATTTCAATGTGCAAAGGTCTGCTTGTCTCGTAATTTGGTGTTGTTGACAGTGCAATTCGCAGACTATTTTTGTCACTGCACTCCATAGTTGTGCGTGCATGCATGTGCAAGTATGTGATCACTCACCTAGCCTTATATACACAAGTGTGTGTGTGTGTGTGTGTGTGTGTGTGGGGGGGGGGGGGGGGGGGGTGTTTGCAATAGCTGTGCAAGATCAGCAGCTTTATAGATTGGCAATCAGTGCTGTATGTAATTTACCAATTGATCCCTATCAACTGCCATTATTCTTGTGAAACAGTCTAAATTGCTCACTTATCTGCTGTTTGCTGTATGCATTTACAAATTATATCTTCCAAACGCTTTCACTCAGTCCCTTATCTTCACTCAGTTTTTTAGTTCATCTCTTTCTATTTTTCTCTTGAACGCTTTCACATTCGCACACTTGCTCTTCTTGTTAAGATAGAGGCTACATCAATACTGGGGTTTGCAACCTTTTTTACACCTTAAAAGAAAATCAATTATAGCCAGTGACTGGCATGTCAATGTCTGCGGTGGTGTAAAGTTTTTCCCTTGTCCAGAGTGTCTGTCTCCTTGTCTGCTTAAGAGTCTTAAATGTCTGTCAGGCAGGAGAAGAAGAATCACCTTTCAAGTTCATGGTAGGTTTCTTTGATATGATATCAGTCAGATATCTGTGACTGTGAGATCACAGTAGTACAAATAAGTTCTGCATAGTATATTACTTTTATGCTACAGACTTTGTAATAGAATATTTTCCATCCTATATAGAGCACACCCCATGCCAGTCTGTTGTCTTTCTGTAATATGGAGAGTTTATGATTTCCTGAGGTTAAAAGCTCCCCAAAGTTGTAATTGGCCACATTGGGGTATTCAGCTAAATGCTAATATCAGTGTAATATTATATTCTAGATCAGTGTTAACAACCTAGTGATTAGCAAGATACATTTTTTGCAGTGTTCACTGTCTTTTACCTCAGTTTACTGCTTTATAGCAATTAGCCCTAAAGTATAGTTGAAGCCAGTGGTACTGATATTAATTATTAAATGCTGTATAAATTAAACAGTGACCTAATAATAGTGATAAATACAAAAATATAAGCCCCACCAAAGGTATTAGTGTCAAATATTGTGGAATGTGGACCCAAACACAGATTTGAAATGCCAACATGCGACAGAGAGACAAAGTCCATCGATCAAAACGGGGAAACACAGACGCAGTCAAACAGTACAACACAACAAGGAACTAAAGTAAACTGAAGCTTTAAATACACTGAAGATAATGAGAAGGACAAGACAGAACTGAAGAAAACAAGATGAGATGGAGCCAATCAATAAGAACAAGACAGGATGTGAAATGAAATACAAAGCACAAGGGCAAGCACAGGACTCAAAATAAAAGTGGAAGTAACATAGAGACAACTAAACATATGAACTTGGCAAGAAGGGAAAGACTAAGAAAACTAAAACTAGAGACAAATAGCCTAAAGCAGAGTACTAACTGAAATTAATCTTTACCTAAACAAAGAACTAAGACTGAAGAGTCCTAGGACAGTGTCAATCAAGAACAAGCTAACTTAAGAACCAAGTGGAACATCAAATACTAAAGAGGAATTTAAAAGTCGACAAACTAAAAAACACCAAGAGTCCAGGTCCTGGACCATGACAGTTTGAGACATTTGACTCAAAAACAGAAATACACATATGTGGACATTTCATTACGCTGTTTAGAAATCACATTCTTGTCCTAATCCATCCAGGTCATGTTATAGTTTACCGGGTGGTGCAGCATGAGAACAACCTGCGTGTATGTATTAAATCTAAAAGCATTGCATTACAAGAAAAGTCAGCGGATTGCCTGTTGATTCTCTAGGGAGCAGAGCTGTCTGTACAATTTCACAGCAATCCATCCAGCAGTTGTAGACATATAGTACTTCAGCCTGCACACGAAAGTAGCAATTCTAGCCAGATAAATGCAATGTAAAGGAGAGCAACAGAATAACTCCTCTGTAACACAATGTTTTTGTTCTACTGGTATCAGCATGGCTTTGGGCCATTGAGAGGCAGGCATCCCACTGAATCCCAGGAGTTGTGGGGATCCCACAGGGATGGGAGTGCTATTACACTGTCATATGAGCCAGGCTGACATGAGGAAGCAAACCCCATAGTGGACAATCTACTGAGGGAATTTAAATCTTTGGTTATGTCATTTTACGATTGCTTTCTGCATTTTATATACTATGGCGTCTTCATAATAGGTTCTAGATATATAGTAATCCATCTAAAGCACAATTCAGAAAGTTAGCCTCTAGTGTTTCTGTGTTCTGCTGTGAAATGATAATAGCTACTGTTATTAATTTTAGCTTCATGATACTTGAGTGTTTCTCAACCCCTAGTTGTTTCTAAGACTTAAATCTTGCATTATATTTTTTAGTGTTGCTCAAAGTCATTTTGGATTTCTTCACTGTTTAGAGGTTTGTCAACCCCCCCCCCCCCCCCCCCCCTAAAGAATATCATTCTGTTTACCACAAAGATGAAAATACAATCGAAGTAACAGAAAGACCTGGGCACTATAATGACACCATGCCACAAATTAAATTTTATAGTTAACTTGAATGGATTGCACAGGAAAGTCTTTTTGCCACGAACTTAGTATAAAAAAAACATGCTGTCTGCAATCAAAGAAAGAGGCAGGAGTGCTAGTGGTATGAATCAAACCCATGTCTCAGGTGTAATCATCATCATTCTTTTTTTATTCTTTTCTCTTTCATTATTATTATTTTTATTGCCTTCGGTTAGCTTTTCATTAAGTGTAGGGACCAAATCGACTGGGCAAAGATCACAGATTGGGTTAAATAGAGCATTTTTGCATCAATCATGTGCTAGATGGGCTTCCTCTATTTCTTGAGTGCTGAGGTGATGAGTTCCACCCCGTCTAATAAATGTGGTGACATGATTAGCGTTGTGACTTTTTCTGAATTTGTTTGTTGCTGAATCACAAAAGACTCTACAACTCCAAGGTTATGGTCTGGTAAGGCAAATATACACTCACCAGTCACTCTGTTAGGTACCTCCTGTTAGTACCTGGTTGGGTCACCTTGTGCATTCAAAACTGCCTTAATTCTTCATGAATGAACATAAATTCAACAAGGGGCAAGTAACTGCACTGATGTGATAGCATCAAACATTTGCTGGAGATTTATCGGCTGCACATCCATGACTCTGACTCTAATCTCCCATTCCCTGTTAGATTAATGGTGGCTGTGGAGGCCATTTGAGTACAGTGAACTCACTGTCATGTCCAAGAAACCAGTTTTATATTTTTTGAGTGCTAGCTGGTTGGAAACAGCTATCAGAAGTAAACTGTAGTCATAAAGGGATGGACATGGTCAGCAACAATGCTCTTGAACCAGGATAGCGGGATGGATCCATGCTGTCATGTTAATGTCAATTTTTGTTCTTCCCTTTATTATACCCCAGCAGAAATCAAGTCTCATAATACCACACATTTTCCCCTCTTCTTTTATCACGTTTTTGTGAGTCTCAGTTTCCTGTTCTTAGCTGACAGGAGTGGCACTTTGTGCAGTCCTCTGCTGCTGTACCTTATCTCCTTCAAGATTCGATCTGCTCTAAAGAGATTCTCGTCTTCCTTAGTTGTAATAAGTGTCGATTTGAGTTGCTGTTGTCTTCCTATCAGCTCAAAGCACTCTGGTCATTTTCCTCTGACCTGTGACATAAACAAGGCATTTTCGCCCAGAGAATTACTGCTTGCTGGATATTTTCTCTTTTTCTGACCATTCTCTAGAGATGCTTGTGTGGGAACTTCCCAGTGGATCAGTAGTTTCTGAAATACTCAAACCAGGCTGTCTAGCACTGACAACCATACCAGGTTCAGAGACAGTTAAATCATCTTTCTTCCCCATTCTTATGCTCAGTGTGAACTTCAGCTTGACCATGTATTCATGCCTAAATGGATTGAGTTTCTGCCATGCTGACTTTTTTAAATATACAGTATATAATTAGAGCTTTGTGTTAACAGGCAGTGTAACAGTGTACCCAATCAAGTCAGATTGGCCTTGGGTTAAACTCTTTTCCCATGAAGGCCAGTATGTTGAACATATTATTGAACACATTTCTGTGTAAGTTAACACAGGGTCAATTTTACATTGAAATTTGTTTCAGAAGAACACCTTCAAAAAGGATAAAATATCTTGTTTTTTTGTCCAGGAGGTAAAAAATCAATTAATGTGACAAATACACAGTAACAAACAAGGAGATGGTGAGAAAACCATGTTTGTCCCGATTATGTGTTTTCTCTTTTTTAACAAGACTTGTTCACTGAACAGCCAAATAATAATAATAATTAAAAAAACAAAACACAATAAGCTAAATACAGAGAAGCTGCCATGTCTTTACCCAGTGCACTCTTTTTCCTATTTTGCCTTTATTTTGTTCTGCCCCCTCCCAATTTCCTTCATCTTATCCCACCATATCGTCTTCCTCTTCCTCTCCCATTTTCTCTTCTCCTTGGCTCCAGGTCGCCATGGTGACTCAGCTTTTCCCCAGCCAGCGACCAGAATCCCAATCAGACTCACTGCCCTTACAAACACACGCACACACGCACACATAGCTTCAGTGTGGCAGTGCCAGGGGCCTGATGAGAGTAATGACAGATTAACGAGTGTCTACCGGCCACAGCTGACCTCTCCTTGAGCAGCACATAAACAACTCATCTCTCCCCTCCTTCCCTCTTATTTTCTTCTTCATTGTCCTTTGCTTTAGACTTGTTCTTTGTCTTCTCTCAACTCTTTTTTTTGGTTCTTTTTTTCCTCATCTTTTTTTTCTTTTGTCTCTTCTAGGCAGATGTAATTGGGTCAAAATGTTTGAGTGCATCTGCTAGAAGTAATATTTTAATTTTCTCTTTCTGCCTAACCTCAGGCTAGCAATCCATACTTTTACTAAGGTATGAGAAGCTGTAGACAATAAAAAGAATAGTTAGCAGATGCTTTACCCCAGCTTCTGGATATTGAGAGATTATTCTACATTACAAATCACTGGGACATTTTAACTAAATACAACATTGAAATCATCCACTCGTCTTTCTTGCGGTGCCAATAACACTAGTGAAGTCTCTCTAATTGTCCAGCAGAAATACTGTCTAATGAGAAAGAGTGTCTCTATTTATTCATAAGTACACTAATTATAACCAAGTCCTCTTTCAGACGTTTTAGTCCAGTAAGTCTGTAACAAATGGATTTTCAAATTAGAATACCAGAGGCACAGCAATAACCTCAAATGGTAAAGTACAGCTAACAATGCAGAAGACCGGAGAACAGCTTGTGATCTCCCACTGCAACCAAGTAAGGGGTTGGCAAAATATTGACAGGCTTGGTATGGGCTTGGAGCTTTCTTGAGTGCCAGTCTGACCAAGAAAAAGATGCTTACAATAACTAAAAAAAGAAAAAGGTGTCATTTTAATATAGTTAAATATATAATTCTGTCATTATTTCTTTGAACTAACCACCCCGACCAGCTTGTAGCCATAAATACTACAATAACAAGAGTAAAATTGACCTGCAGTGAAAAAATATGGACACAAAGCACCCAGGCAATATACTATATTCTATACTTTACCACCTTTAAATACCATTTCAGTCAAAGAAGACTCAGTAACAAGAAAGAAATACGCAAGCGCTCTCTTATTTACCCTCTGTGGATGATCAGCAGTGAATACTCATGTGTGTGTCTTTCTAGTATGTTTTGTAGCACTTGATGATTACATAATCAAACACAGACCACAGCAGCGGATCCTCCTGAAACAGTGGGTACTCCACAATAAGAGTGTTCCACTAAAAAGCAGACCTGCTCTGAAATTCATGTGACAGACATTTCAAGTTGCTTAGTGATGGAAGGTTCCTAGATCCACTATTACAGTTTTTTACAGACGCTAGGACACCTTTCTCAATACTTAGGTCACTTTTGCAAAACTCTTCACACATTTCTCCTAACTGACCCTCAGCCTGGCAAAGCAGTTCATTTCACATTCAAAATGCACTACAACTACCAAAACACTTCATTCAGGTCTCAAATGAACACATTCCTCCAGAACACTAGCAAAGGTTGACAGCCGACAAACACACTTTGTCACCCACAAAACAATGACCTAAAAAACACTAACAACATGTAGCATTACACAGTGTTTTCCTGTGTAAAACAAGGACACATCTCTGTTTATAATTTCAATATATGTTACTGGAATGAATCAGACATCATGTATTTATGTTTATGTATTTTTATTTTTTTGCACTAAGTAATCCCAAAATACAAGAATTTGTATACACACCATCCACTGATACACATACAATAGTAATGCTAATCTACTCGGTCTTCCCTATTTGGCCACAGGTTCTCATCCACATCACATCTTATGTCATCTAGGGCAATACACCTAGGAAAGAATCTTCTGGCATGCCAGAATTGAAGGAGTTGAAAAATTGAAGGAGTAACAACTGTGTAGATGTTCATCTACAATGAGAATCAGCTGTGGCTGGTTAAACTGCATTGTTAGATTTAAAATATGTTTCAATAAAATATTGCCGTTGGATTTTGCTGTCTTTTCAAGTTTTGCATTGTGTTATTGTTTTGACCATGAGTTTAACAGTTTTGAAAACAGTATGTAAGCACATGCAAAATGTCCTGTACGTACAAAGGTTTTTGGCAGTTGTTGTGTCTGAGTGAGAAGATGATTCATGAAATTTGAGAGATGTAGTCACTGAATGCATTTTGTGCCAAAACAATGATAACTGGTCCTCAGTTTAGCCCACATAGACTTCTGTTGTGCTCACTGTGTGAGGAGTTTTGCAAACGTGACCTAAGTATTGAGAAATGTGTCCTAGCATCTGTAAAAAACTGTAAGAAGAAAGAACAACAAAAACAAAAAAAGTGCCAAATAATCTCACTCTCAAACCTGAAGTATGCATTGAGAAAGTTTTTAATCTGGTGCATTTGGTGTCTTGCCAACAGAGTTACATGTTTGAAAAAATGTCTGGGCAAGAGGAAATCGAGAAACCTTAAAGAACATCTTCTTTAAAAGAATAGCTGCAGATATTTGTGATTTGAAGTCATTTTTATTGCTAGAAATGAGTCCAGCCTTTCCAAAAATAATGCATAGTGTAACAATGTGAAACTCATGAATCCCAGGGATTGGGAGTGGATCCAAGATGCAGACACATAAGACAGGTGGATAAACATAAAAATAATCCATTATTTATGGCGATGCAGAAAGTTCTTAAACAAAAAACCCTGAAAGCTCCAAAAATTAAAGAAGGGAGGATTTAGAACAAATGAAAGACAAGACCGGAAGGAAACACACAGCATCGGTTTTTATCCATTAAAAAAAATAATGCAAAAACGCCGCCACAAAAAACAAACCCACACATGGAATAATAAGGCAACGGAACAAAGCAGAGGGAAAAAAGTAAGTAGGTAGTAAGAAGTAAACTAAATGCAACACACAAGGAACAACTAACTACAAAAGTAAAACAGGAAGTGAGCAATCATAACTGAAAACACAGAAACAGGGGACAGACACAAAAGTAAACTTGACATGGGTTAATGACAGAAGGAAAGCACAGAGGTCATTTCTGAGGGAAGTAATAAACTCTAATAATAGCAGAAAACGTACTAGAACTAAAACTTAAAACACTAAGGAAATACGTAAAGACAAAAATGTAAAAAGGAAACCAAGAACTAAAAAAGCGAGAATATTTAATAACGGCAGAGAATTCAAAGCCCTTAAACTCAAAACCCTAAACAGCTACCATTTCCTGCTTCTTACAACACAGTGACTGTTCACCTATCTGCTTCCATACTGACGTGAGCGAAGGCGATCACACTGCAGATATTTTCTAGACCTTCAAAATGTCCCTGAAGAGCTGTGACTGGCCTATAAATAAAAGCAACAATTCCAGAAAATAACGACACGTGGCAGCACATTAATAGGATCAACCATTTAGAGAGTTTAAATGGCTTATACGGATTTAGTTCAGCAGAAGATAAGAAATGTCACATCAGAAGCAAATGGCACATTGTAAGAGACGTTATCTGTGACACACACAAAAAGACATATAATTGCAACTGATTTCCAGTATTCGAGTTTTTCATTGTGGTGCGTGATGTTTACGTCTTTCTTCAGTGCCAACGTCATTCCTTAACACTTAACTCACAAGCTGCATGTTATTTGTTTGTCAGTTTCATGAGTAATCCAAAGTATTCTAGAGAATCCATGGTACAGATGCACTGGTGAGTTTGACGTTTGTTTCTGGACAGGGCTTGTGAGTCTGACATAATGCCTCGCTGTTCTTTCTCTCGACACTGCTCTCCACCATTGTTTTGGTCCCTATGTATTAGTCATGACTCACCAGCCGTAGCACCTGTACTACCTAAAGCAGCACTTGTATTCCCCGAATATCTGAAACATCGCTAAAAAGACAACATGGGAGCCTAAACATATAGTAGCCAGGTCAGATGTTGTATGTCGGATTTTATGGTTATTTTAATATAAAAGTGGAAGCTTTATGTTTAGAAAGAAATATTAACACCACATGGGTTTGTCAACAAGGTTTGCCAGCTGATTCAAACAAAGAAATTCAGTAAATTATGCTTCAGAGAACTTAAACAGATTTCTATTTTCCCTAGAAAAGACATTTAACATATAAAACCCTACAGAAGAAATAATCTGGGAATAGTTCTGTCATTTCTGTGATTTTGGCGTAGCAGAAAATGCAACATGCAAGTTAAAAAAAGAAAGAAAGAAAAAGAAAACATTTTCAACTTGGTTCAGCTACTATAAAAATACAATACCCTCAAGGAGACATTACAACTTAGATAAAAGTTAAGTATGGTTCGACTTTATGTCACTACATAACCATGAAATATTGTATATAAATATAGATTATAAGTTGTCTTAATTATTTAAAGTATTTTGGGCACCTTATAACAGGGAAATATGAATGACTTCTTGAAATTTAAGTTTTTATCTAACACTGAATTTTTCAAACATTATTAGAAATTGAAAGAAACACATCACTCCCGGACACTCTGTGTTGTATTTAGTGGCAATAAATGCTTTGTTTTGAGATTTGCTGGCACATTCAGGGTCCCCATGTACTCCTCAGGGAAAGGTCACTGCAAATCAATACGCTGTTGTTCTGAGTGATCACCTTTATCCCATAATGGATGCATTCTACCCCGATATGAGTGGTCGCCTCTAGAATGATAAAAGGCTATCGGTGGGGCTTGAGGACTTTCTGGATGGATTGATGAGTATGAAAATGATGTGAATAACATTCTAAGGTCTTCACAGCTGTCACATCTCACCTAATCTGAATGTGAAAGAAGTTCAGGCGGTACATTAACTCGAAACTCGGGTTTTCAAACGGTGCATTTTAAACCGTTGAATCAATGCACACGTCACAAATAAAAGCATTGATGCCCCCGGCTGCGTGAGGCTGCTCCTAATGCTTCTTTCTTGTGTCTTTCACTGTCTTTCCTTCCACTTTTTCTGAAAGGCTATAAATAGATGCTCTGTGTCACCATCTGGCTACACAAAGGCTGCTCACCTCTGTGTGTGTTAGTCAGTGTGACTGCTGTGAACCATGTCAGCCTGTTGGCTCAGACATTGCATTACTGTGGCCTCTGTAAAGTAGCAATTGTGTTAAGCCAGCTGGCTGGTGGCACTAAGCGTAGATTCAGGATAACCTGCTTTACTGCACTGCGCTGCCGTGTCTTACGTAGCCTCAGTGCCCTGCAGGAATCTTGTGTTGTTCACTGGGACTTTCTAACCAGTCGCGTAACGATACATAGATAAAGCTGTTATGCTCCATTTAGAGAAAAAAATCTAAATGCATCCGCTCAAAGAAGGAGTGAGTTATGGTTGTGCCTGGAGAAACATCCAATTTTGCCATCTCTGCGTTACTTCTTCATATCTGTGTGAAGTTTCATTCAGTCCTCAAACCCCTACAAGGAAGAATATAAGCAACAGTTTACATTTCCAACACAGAGGATGTTTACCTTCTATCCCTTCCCTTGTGGTTCTGCACATGACGAGGGGAGCAATATGATTTTACGAAGTTCTTCTCATAGGAAGAGAACAAAATTTCATAAGAAAGATATTTTGCAAAATGAAAAGCGGGGTATGTGAGAAGAATATGGGTAGTCTCATTTCCTCTGTTTATGGTCAATAAACAGTAAGGATTAATAAAGGAACTCACCCATATGATTCACTACTTAAATAGTATAACAGTATGCATACTGCATTTTTCATATGCAAAAGTGACGTGATCTGTTGCTGAATCCCAGAAAGGTTTCATCAGGATTAGTCTTTACTACTCTATGAAATGGTTATTGTGTCAAAAAATGTGATTAATACAGGATTAATCCATAATGTCCCCCCCACACACACAAAAACATGCAAAGGCAAAGTGGCCTTAACAGCAGGACTAGATTGGAGGGAATGCACCGGGCAGGGTAGCAGAAAAGCAAGAAAAAATGATGGGATGGTGCTTTGGTATTAAAGCAGGTACCGTCTGGACCCGAGGCTTTCCATTGATCAATCTATTCAACCATCCATCCATTAATTCAGTTGCTTACCCAGCTATGCGGCCTGATTTCTTACATTTTCTTTAAATGCAGAATTTATCAGGTGTGCCTAGCAATTTCCATGACACTAGAGTCAATGAAACTTGCAGAGAATTCATTAGGAGTCATTTTTCAAACTCGATTCGTATTCCTTTCCCTTTTTAGTGCAGTGGTATAGAAATGATATGCATCATAAGTATGCATTTAAAGTGGTGAATACAAGATGAAAAGAGCAACGGAGGGCAATGGATTTCTCGCACTGGTCCTCCTTCACACTACCAACTGTTTTAAAGAAGCTGAAACTGAAAGGATGTGAGCGGGAGGACATGGAGACAGGCAACACAGCTCAAGAGAAGAGGGATACGGGGAAAGGAGGGGAGACAAGAAAAAACAAATCAGAGATGCAGAGAAACAGCATTTCGTACAGCTGGATAGCCTGCCTACTTCTAGGGATACTATTGATACTAGGGATGTATCGGTATACGAGCTCGGCCTTGCTGTTGTTGATTGCCATTATTTTTAACGAAATAAGACATTATGATGTGACAATAAACTGCGTGCTGGCCAAATGTTCAAAACTAACAAAGGGCAGACAAAAAACCCCCAATGGTATTAGCATCAATTATGTAAAACACCGGTGTTGTATGTAGTCTGATTTTCAAAACACGCTCTTACAGGAATGTTTTCAGTTCAGCTGACCAAAAAATTCTACTCATGTAGACATTTTCACAATGCAAAAACAGAAAACTACACAAACTTACTTGCTGGGGATACGGCTGACTGCGTTTACGGCTTTTCTGTCTCAATTTCTCTGCATGTATTTTGTTGTCTCTGTCTGTTTTCTTCTGTCTGCCATCCTTTCATTTCCTTTGTATTACTTTGTGTGGCCTCCTATGTGTGCATTCAAGGAAGGAGCTGGCTAAGTTGAGTCTGAAGAAAGATCTAATTTTGCCAGTTCTGCTCTATTTCTCAGTATCTCTGTGGTGCCTTATGTTGTCCTGGGAGCCCTAAAGGAAAGAAGGAACAGTAACTGGATGAAATTCCACGAAGCACAGATGGGGTATTTTTAACACTTTAGGTCAAAGCCCAAAATAGGTCAGTGACTTATCCCTTGTGGTTCTCAATTCGACAAGAGACACAATATGCTTTAATAACCCTTGTTTTCACAGCAAGAGACTAAACCTCCTAATTGGATTCTCGACTGAAAATGTTCTTGGATTGCCTTGTGAGAAAGAAATTAAAAAAAAAAAAAAATCGAAATTCAGTTATGGAAAAATGGACATTTGTGGAAACCGCGGGCAATTTAGTTTCCTTTGTAATCAGTGTACAGTCAGTGAAGAAAAAACAAAAAAACAAAAAAAGAAAAGCCATTGACAATATGAAAGTTATTTAGAAAGTTGTGTGTGCCTCCTGTGTGTGTGTGTTGGAGTGGGTACTGCTGCAATTCTAATACTGTATTCAGCCTTTCCACCTCACTACACCAGACTGCTCCATGATTATGGAGTACCATACACTCAAAAGAAAATGGTCACATGCTGGTCTGCCAAAAACTAAATAAATAAATATTGGCCCTTAGTATAATAGTGCCTATTTGCATAAAATACCCTGGACTTATGACTTGAAAAAAAAACCAAAAAAAAAACAGTGCTTTGTGTATTAACACAAATTGGCAACAAAATATTTTCTGACACTTCAGATGGAAATTGAGCCTGGTAATAAAAAAAAAAAACAGTGGCAGTTTGACAAATAACAAGACTTTAGTTTGAAAAAGCATTTGAGAAAAACCTCTCACAGTTGATTTAGAAGCGAAACAGAAACTAAGGTAAACATAAATTATGCAGCACCACTATGTGAGTTTCTGAGTGTTAAGTCTGTAGTATTAAGAAAAGTTCTTCCCTGTAAGTGTATATGTGGACAGTTGATATCTGCTTTTTCTTTTTTTTTGTTGAGGTCGTATTTGTTTGTCTGTTTTGTTTAATCAGGATCCCCATTAGCTGTTGTTCCCAGCGTTCTACGCATTAATGGCAAAATCCACAACACATCAACATAAAACAGCCCCGTTCTAGACAGCACTTAATTTCATAGCCAGAACATAAAACTGCTTTATAACAGGACACCGATAGGTAAGGTGTAAGAGTGATGAATCGCTATTCAGACGTTTAACCTGTACCTGCTTATAAAAAAAATATCAAATAATATATATATACTTATATGTCAAAGGTACTTTATTATGTACAACTTCCCATTTCTGTAGCTTCTCCAGACAATGGCTTACAAATAAATAATATATAAGGTATGTGGAGAAGGTTACAAGGTTCAGTCGCTGTTCAACTGCATATTACAGTGGGAATCCAAATCCCTCTGAGTGGTTGTTGGTGTCAGACCAACAATCAACCCTTCTGGGATTTTCACAAAAACACAAATACAGTTCATGAAAGAAAACTCAGCAGGGCCATGAAAAGTAAGGAAAAGTAAAATGTATACCTAAAAACAAAACCAAGAAAACAAATTTATCAAGGCTCAAATGAATCTGTGGATGTTTATATCATAGGGGAGTGAAATGTGCTCCATAGATTTATGAATTGTATTTCCCCTCATTAGTTCACCCCAGTTAACTGTCAACAAAGTCAAAATTTGAGAAGAAAACTCAAGGACATCAATTTAAAGTGCCCTAGTCTTTTCATAACGGTAGCAGAGAGTGCTGTCAATTAGAAAATCTCCCACATGTTCATCTGGGTTCATATGTTGCAACTGAAAGTCACTACATATGAGTTTAAGACGAGCATTTTCATACATTCAGTGAATCCCTGTCCCCTGTGTAGGCATATCTCCATATCTCTGTACATTTCTCCACTCACTGATTTCCCTTTAATCATGAACATAAAGACACAAACTGCAGACGTGAACAGCCAAAGCAGTAGTGTTCAGTTGACTGTTACCAGCACAAGTGGTTATATGTAAAATTCACAAGCATGAATTCAGAGCTTTTTCTTCCAGGATATGATTTGTAGCAATGCATTGTGATACCTCAATTCACTCAGTTTTAGAGCAACAAAACACCACAAAGTGAAGTGCCATATCCAAAGTATCACTGTGCTTTCAGAAGTTCTTAAAGAACAACCTGACGCTGTATTACACATACAGGAAATGTTTGGTCACATGAAGATCACTGCATGCAGTTTTTTGTGCTGATGTTAATGCCAGAGGTAGAACTGACTCGTTGAAGTGTTGGTATCCTTTTACAATGCTGAACACAATTTCAGTGATCTCTAGAGTGATAATGTTTGCGCAGACGTTTGACAGACAGCGTGGTTTGGTGCCTGAGTCCCTGTGGCACTGGGACTAAAAACATGAATTCAAAGATTAAGAGGTGTGGCCCAATACTTTTGTCTATATAGTCTGTCTACAGAGGTTAGCACTGAAACCAGTTAGAATCGTGGCCCCCTTTATTACCATCTTGCGGTTGCTTTGGGTTGATTCGACCCTCTAGTCCAGGGGTGTTAAACTCAATTGCACAGGGGGCCAAACCTCAAGGCACACTTTAGGTCACGGGCCAAACAAGGTAAACATTTATTGAACACACTAAAACAATGTTTTGTAAACATAAATATGAATACAGACAGGAATATAATTCCAGAATAAATAAACTTTAAAAAATCAACTTTAACTTTAAATATTTTGCTGTCCATAAAAATATATCTTGTCAAAATTATGCAAGTTAGAAATATGAACATGCTGCCAAAAACCCCAGAAAGAATAAATGAAAACATACACAAGGTTTCGAGCCGCATGTAGACGGAGCTGGAGCTTCAGGAATGGAACTAATACACTCTGCGGGCCATTCAGTGTCGTACCTTCCCTTGAGTGTATCATTACACTGCAGCTCCATCTGAATCTGCACAGGTGCAGTTTCCACGTCAACTGTAAATGGGTTGTGAAGCAGCTCGAAATTCTCATCTTGTGCTTCAAAGTCACCAAAGCGCCATGCAAACTTAGTGCGCTGCGTTTATCAGTAAGGTGCGTGTTTGGGAACACCGTTGGGCTGACTTGGTTCGACATTACTTGGCAACAGGGAAAGTGAGGCAAGTTGTACTGGTGCATTTGTGACAGCTTCACTTGAAATGCCTTCATCGCATCATAAATGCCGTCAAAGGAGCTTGGAAAGAAAAACGTCTGGACTTCTTTAAGTTGCTTGAAGACGTTTCACCTCTCATCCGAGAAGCTTCTTCAGTTCTAAGGTCAAATGGTGGAGAGTCCCAGATATAAACCTAGTGGGAGTGTCCCCCCACAGAGGGACAAAAGCCAAGGTGTGAAACTGGGTGTGGGTCCCAATCAGCCAGAGTTGGGTTTGATTGGGTTTGATTGGGTTGATTGGGACCCACACCCGAGACCCACACCCAGTTTCACACCTTGGCTCAGGCGATTAGAGGATCATCAGGGGGTCCTTTTCTCCCTCTGTGGGGGGATATTCCCACTAGGTTTATATCTGGGACTCTCCACCATTTGACCTGAGAACTGAAGAAGCTTCTCGGATGAGAGGTGAAACGTCTTCAAGCAACTTAAAGAAGTCCAGACGCTTTTCTTTCCAAGCTCCTTTGACTACGATGACCTGGATGATTGAGAACCTTCACACTACACCAACAAGAGTTGGTAGTTCGTCTTGTAATCGGAAGGTTGCCGGTTCGAGCCCCTTGGACAGCCTCGGTCGTTGTGTCCGTGGGCAAGACACTTCACCTACCGCCTACTGGTGTTGGCCAGAGGGGCCGATGGCGCGATATGGCAGCGTCGCTACAACTGTAGCTTGCCTTCACCAGTATGTGAATGTGAGAGTGAATGAATAGTGGAATTGTAAAGCGCTTTGAGGGTCTCGAAAAGCACTGTATAAATGCAATCCATTATTATTATTATTATTCTTATTATTATTATTATTATTAGTAGTAGTAGTAGTAGTAGTAGTAGTAGTAGTAGTAGTAGTAGTATTTTTTAAAAATAATAATAAATTAAATTCCTTAATTACAGCCACATTAGCTCCACTAATAAGACACACGGGTTTACCGGCAATGTTTGTAAACATATATTTAGTCACCCACCGGTGCTGACAGGCTTTGTTTTCAGAATCAACTTTTCTCTTCGCCAATGTGAGGGGCTAGCTTCTCAATAACAGAAGTTTGACTTGATTGATGCGGGAATGTTCCAAGCTAGCCTAGCGTTTGACAAGGAGGCTGCAGCGCTGCATTATGGGATCTGTAGTTTGTGTGTTAATAGCGCCTCATATCGCTGGTCCATGCATAGCAATAATAATAATTCTATATAAAATGATCTCGCGGGCCAGATATAAATGTCCGCCGGGCCAGCTGTGGCCCGCGGGCCTTGAGTTTGACACATGTGCTCTAGTCATCTATGTTGAGGGGCAGAGTTTCAATCAGTGAAGCACAATGAAGCAGTGAATGAAATGAAGGCTGACACTGGAGACCAGGGTGACTGTTCCCTTTGAGCCAGGAACAGGTTAATGAATACATTCTCTGGTAAGTAGTTATAGTATCTCAGGGATATTTATCAGTCTGTTATCATGCCATCCTATCCAGTTACTACTGACATTTGATTTGGCACAGATGAAGCTAATCTAAATAGTTTGGGCATGCACACACCTAAAAACACACATGCACTCACACACAAATGTCTAAAAACATTGACGTGCTTGTGTCGACCCGTTGTATTAGCTGGGCCACTGATCTAAATCAAGGGGAAGTGTGAAATTTGGCAAAAATAGAAAGTAAAATAACATATTGGCATAGCCTCTGAGGCTAACACGTGGTTGCTAGGCAGCAGTGACATCCCTTGCTTTTCCGAAAGACATAGAGAGAGAGAGTTAGAGAGAGAGAGAGAGAGAGATGTCACTTGTGCCTTTACTCGTTGTGATAGCTGGCAGAGCATATTCAAATATCACACCACACGCATATGAACACACAAACACACACATGCAAAAACAAAAACCAAAATCCCACAGCGTGTGTGTTGACAGGCTGTAACTGTCAGCACAATGTTTCAACTCTGTTTCTCACTCACTGTCCCTTGCTCTCTTCTATTGCTGTGTAGTTTTGACTCTCGCGCTCATTTAATTTATAAATTTTCTCTTGCACCTCACATCTCTCTTCTTCTACTGTCTCCCATAGTTTATTATTTTTACTTAACCCAATGGATGACTTCTGTCATCCCCTGTTACTCCCTACTGTAGCAGCATTCTTGCTGATTTCTACAGTAGCATTATCATGTTTGTGAAAGGTCCTGGAACGAAAGACTGCTGCAAAGAGACTTTTATCAATGTGACTTTATGTCTGCAGGGAAACGGGTCATTTTTTTTTACCAGCGCTGGCTGTGTTAACAGCTGTACTGTAGAAACCCTTGTAGAGGCGTCTCGTTTCTATCACAGACCTAAGCAGGCAGAGAAAGAGCGAGAGAGCAAGCCTGCCTAGACCTGTAGTCATTATTAATGAGCCTGAAGCTGCTTGTCTGCATGATGTTTTGGGAATCAAGAGATGACTGCACCAGAGAAATGTGTGGTTTTGCAGTCAATGTCACCGTTGAGTTTTAAATTAAAAACAAACAAAAAAACCCCCCTGTGCATCCCTCGGGGAGCCTACAATTGTCTCGGTAGATTAGAAGCAGTCCACTTCAATTTTGTAAAGTCAGACTGTGTCTCATTAATATGGTAACAGACGTGCAGTTTAAATGCTAATAGTTAGCCTAGCTTTTCTGCAGCTCAAATGCTTTGAGCAGCAATAATTTTACCCAAATGCAAATTAATAATTCAGCACATCACAATTTATGTGCACTTATGAATGCAAATAGTACTCTACTGCAGACTTCAAGGGCACAAATTTCACCATTTGAAACATAACTAAAGGCAAAAACAGACCAGCAATGACACAAAAGAGAAAAGTTTCCGACATTTGGAAATATTTACTTTAACTGAAAATGCAGCGGTCACTGAATAGAACCCGTTTGTTTTTTCACTGTTGAAGATTCAGGGCAACATGGTCGACAGAATCTAAATTATGCCTAAGACCCTAAAGGAGCAGAATTATGAAGCATGTGAGATCCAGGGGGACAGCTTGAACCATGACATGTGCTGTGCCCTTCTAGCAAGCTCCTCACTGACAGGTGAAAAGAAGCAGCTGGTGATGTGTATCAGTGTTGACAGAAGACTGTCTAAGAATATCATCTGTCCAGCAGTTTCCAGAGACATAGTTCTTAACCCAATTTTAGTTGTTTCAGCAATTTTTTTAAAATTTACTTTCAATTAAAATTTTCCACAGTGTCCCAACTTTTTAAGAATGGTGGTTGTTGAACAAAAGGCAAAAATATGGTGTCCAGACAGACTTAGTTCTCAAGGAAAAGTAGTTCCAAACAATTAGGTCTTTTAGTAGACTGATGTATACACAATGCCATCATTTACAATCATCTATGCAATTAATGAATCACAGTACTACTAATGTATACAATGAATGTCAACAGATAAAGATTTCACTTCACAAAAGGTTGGAACACTTAACCAAATGTTAGGAAATTAGATTACTTAAGCTGAACTGATCTGATCTGACGCCCCAGACTCATAAACTAATTACATAGGTGCAAATACAAAACAATCCAATATGATTAAATAACAACACAAAAACTCCCTATAAGACATCTTATAAAGACACGTCTTGCCACAGGAATGAATCAATTAATGCCTTATTGTCTGGTGATAACTGAAGCATAAAAACAGAAGTGTCCTCACTCCTCACTCAGCTGCACAGTTGTTTTATTACTTTCACAGTTGTCATTGAGTTTGCGAATATGATGAAGTTATGTCATACTGTGCTTATGGGAGGCGAGCCTGTAGAAAGTAGGTCGCAAAACACGACTAAGGTTTTATGATATAGACCTGAAGTGATCAACTTTCAAATGGGGTGCCATGTTTGAATGGTATCCAGATTTTCTTAATATAGCCATGGTCAGTAACTGTAATATTAGGTATGTCTAAAATCTAAAACTATTCAAATTCTGCCATGACATTTAAAACTCAATGTGTTTGTCAAACAGTAAAATTATTTTATTCAGATGTTATAAAAATGTTAAATGGGGCATCATCTCCGTTAACACTATGAAGCAGCTCTCAACAAAACACAAAGTCTCTGAGAGCTGGTGTCAGCAACAGTCATCTCAAGCCATACAAGTACAGTAAATTCTCAAGGTAAAAATTGATTTTAGTCAGTCAGCATTCAACTTTTTCTCCTCCTTAAAAGGCAATTATGAATCGAAATTAAAAAGAATATGGAATATTTGTTTGTTCATTTTTTATCTTATAATAGTTATATATCAAATCATTCTGGTCTTCTTTGTGCATCTGTATGTTTAAGGATTCATGCTAATTTAAGGGTTCGTCTATTGTTTTTATGTGGTTATTCTTGTCACCCTGTCAGAAGGTGGGTGGGCAGTGGGCGTGGACACCTACGTTTGTGAATATGATAACTCAAGAGTGAGGCGACGTAGGAAAATGATATCATAGGTCTGTCTAGGAGGCTGAGGGGTAGTGAAACTGTAAGCTCTTAAAAGTACTATGTTAGTACTGAAAGTTTTGAAGTCTTCATTTGATTAAGTGTCTCTAAAACATCTTTTTTTTGTGTGTAGACGACGTATTCATCTTAAAACCGACTGAACTTCAAAGGCTGGTTTTACATAAATTATTGGAGCTTATACAATTGGAAACTGTAGTCTCTGTGTAATTTAATGTGGTAATGACCTCTCTTGGTATTTAATACATATGTGTGTATTTTGTTTTTAATCTCCCACAAAGGCCTGAATGCTGGAAGATTATAACCAGTATGTCCTCTCCCATTCTATCCATTTCCTTTGTGATGGCGCATCATTTTTCCAAAAAGTGTCAGCTCTCAATACTTTCAGGCTTAGCAAGATTTTTTGGAGAGCCTATTACACACACATATGGACACACACGTTTAGGAAATTCAGTGTTACGCCACTGTGTAAATGTAAGTGGTTTTGTAAGTGATCGAGACAGTTGCAGACATACACAAAACAGGGGCACTGATAAGTGATGTATTAAAGTGGGCTTTCAAGCTATCATCTCCCTCCCTGTCTCGCTTTTCTCTTCACACACTCCATTAGTATAATGCTTTTTAATGTTTAATGACAAAATAATTAAAGCTAAGACAAATACACACTTTTCTCATAATGTTGCAGCAAATCTAGCAACTTGCGTTAATACAGTTCACTACAACGCACACACAAACACACACAAACACACGCGGAATAACTTCTACAGTTTAATTGAGTGCTTCATTTGAAAAGCAAAATGCACAATTATGTTAACTGTTAAATTGTAGTGAGCTTTCACTGCTGTCTTTTGGTCAACCAACTGGTCCATCAGTTAATCATTTTCTTTAATGTCATTATATGTAGTTAATTTTCATGCAAAGGATTTTAATGACTAAACTGCCATTGCTCTTAAATAGTTTTTTGTGAGGTTATTTGGAGCAGTATTTTTTAGCTTTTCCTGGACAGGACATGCTGGCGGCTCTGTGGGTTGCCTGGCAACCTCATGAGACACTACTGCAAAGTTGTAGTCCTGCAAAAAAAACACCGATTTTACATTTTAGCACAAATTAAACAGGTAAAATATGGCTTAAGGAGAAGCTTAATAAGTACTGGCAGGCGGATTCAGTTTCCTTTAGAGCAGGTGTGGGCAGTTAATCTTCACAGGGGGGCACATGAGAAACTGGGACTGTTGTGAAAGACCTCACCAATAAGCTGGACTCAGTTCTGCTCAATATTAATTTTATCTCCTTATAAGCTTATTGGTGTAGCCCTCCACAATAGTCCCAATTTCTCATGTGACCCTTTGGGAAGATTAATTGTCCACCAATGCTTTAGACAGAGCCAGCCTTGTGGCTTCACACGTTTTAAAGCCTTGATGACAACATAAGACAATCAGCAGCTGGTTCTACGTTCATATTTAACTGGTCTCAATCTTCCCTTGTAACTGAATTCAAGAAAGTGTCAAATGCTCTAGCATATACTATAAGTTCACAAATAAGGAGATTCCCCTGTCTTGAGTTCACCCGAGTCATGTGGCTTACTGATAAACGCACATTAACACATGGTTTAGAGCTCACATGCAGCATCCTGGCATTTTCCGCCTCCTTCTGCTGGAGAAAATTTTGTACTACTCTATGTACAGTTAGGATTAAGTATGTACTTAACAGATTTTGGACAGATGATGGGTAAAACAGGCTGCTTGATTGAGTGGCCCATCAGTTCCAGTGTGACCTTGTGAAGTGGGAGCTTAGTCGAGCTGAGAGGGGGATGGAGCTCTCAGCTTATGTAAGTGGTGTCACATTCTGACTTTGCTCTGAAGCTGACTCTTCATAAAAGAAGTGATCGGGTGGGTATGTCATATTCAAATGTGTTAACAGTCACAGTTACATTTTTAGGAATTTAAACAATATTTTCAGATGATGACATATAAGATATACAGGGTAAATTCATATGTACCCTGAATGTAATATGTAAGGCTCAAGGTTTCACAAGGTTACTTTCTGCTATGTTGACAGGTGAAATTAGTCACAAAAAGGTGTCTGGTGCTGAACCAAAATCCTCCTTGCAATTGCTTTGGTTGCTTGCATGGAAGACACCAAGTTGTCAGCTCTTCGCTAGGCAGTAGTGAAAATTAAAATGCAGACCATTCTCTTTTAAAGCTGCACCTTTTGTTGGTTTCTGCAGTAAGGCACAACTTTTACTCTGACTGCATATGCTCTGCCAGTAAATAGGTCAGTAAACCCTTACTCTAACCCTAAGCAATTTTAGGAAGTCTTTTTTGTAACAGTTTCATCCAGTGATATCCAGCAACCACTTGGCAAATGGTTAGAGAATGGTCCTTTTTCCCTGGTGATCAAAGGTTGCTCATTGGCTTGTGTCACAAAGACCTAACGAGTAACACAAGTTCAGGTGAAGGCTTTGAAAGGCTTCTGATTTGAGTTGGATTCAATATAGTGTTATGAATACCCAAACCAAGGAACAGAAAAAGTAGTAACAAACTGTTTTGTTTTATTTTTGACTTTAGGAACAAGGATGTAGACAGAGGTGTGTGTTTGTGAGGTAATAGATAGCTTTTTCGGGGATACATGTGTGTAAGAGATAGGCATCAGTGGGAAGCAAAAGATGTTAGAGAAAGGAAGAAGGGAGGAAAAGGCAGACTAAGGGAAAGTGACAGTGGGTGGGAAAAGATCAGATATCTAAAGTGATTTGTTTGTGGTTGCGAAATCTGTTCCATATATCAACGTTTTTTTTTTTTTTATCTATATATCCCTACAAGAATGGCTTTTGACTTCAAACGAATAATGTCAGAAGAGTTCCCACAGGTCAGTGAGTCACTGAGTGCTTATGAGAAGTTGTTTGGATTTGAAAAATTAGCTTTTTTCCTAAGTAAACATTTAATTTTTGGATGTATTACAAGAGATTGCAAGAGCTAATATAACCTTGTAATTTACCTTTTTCACACCAGCCAATTTGATATGCTGTGACATGACATACCATGACATAATATGATGGTGTTACTAATGATCCTACTTGGGTTCTCTATCTAAACTGGACATAACACTGATTAATGACATTAGTGAGTAGTAAAAGTCTGTTGTGAAGAAAGAAACTGAACCGCATCCTACTTTTAAGGGCGGCAAGTGCAAAATTGGAGACTCAGTTGCCAATAAGACGACAAGAATTATTGTGTTTACGATAAACTGTTTTTAAGGTTAGTTAAATCATGAGGCAGCAAAGTCAAAAAGCTATTTAAATGGCTACATCTTGTAAGCTCTCTAGGCCACTGTGTAGACAGGCAGGCTGACTCAGACGACTTAATATGCACTGAATACCAGTGTCGACTGTTGCATTAGCGCTTACCTACTGCATACATTTGTGAGCACAGTGTGCGAATGTGTATACGTGTTATACAAAGTGTGTGTGTTTCACTTTGCATGATTTTGATCTGTGCCTCTTTTTTAGTGACCCAGAAATGCCTTGGTTGCTGAAAAGTGTTTTATTTAACAAGACAGCAATAATGCTAAGGGTTGCTATTAGGAGGAAGTGTGCTGATTGTTGGCATGTGGGAGAAGTTTCTGAGTCTTAATCACTATTTACCATATTCCCCACAGAAAATGTGTCTCAATCATTCATTCCATGTGAAAAACAAGATATTTTTAAAGAGAAAAAAAATCCCTTTATAGACCTTTTCCCCTGTAGCACACAAACCTGCATCCTAGTTGCTTCTCACCACAGCTCTTTGCCTGATTTCAACTCACGTGATTCATTACTGCTTAAGACAACCTCATGCTAGCAACTTTGTCGCTGTCATTTATTTATAACATCGTGCATTAATTTGAACTCCCATGCCACCTCAGAAACACAAATTATATTTTCTGTCTTAGCTCCTTCTTTCACAAACATGGATGCGGTAAATTACATTTTAATGACTTAATGGGTTGTATAATAGAAAGCTGCTCATGACTCTGGTGGAATTTCCAAATGTGTTTAAGAATGCATGTGGCATAGACTGTTATTTCTAATTATCTCTCAGCCACTTAGTGTGTTTCATACACACACACACACACACACACACACACACACACACACACACACACACACACACACACACACTACTTTCCAAACAGAGGATTATTTTTTTTCTCATTTCCTTGTTCTAACACTACATATATCTAACTGTAGTAATGAGAATACTGCTATCATGGCAGGAGTCGTGTATAATGTTCATTAGAACTAAGCATGCAGTCCATATTCAGTTGCAAATTAGGCAAAGGGGTACGAGCAGGTTCTTGTTTTTTGTACCACTGAAGCCAGAAACAATTAATAATAATAATGACATCGACAGTTCACATGCACAGAATATTCACAGTGTGCTAAAGACATGTGATAGAGTGATTGTTTGAACAGTGAAAGCCAGCAATTCACTCCAATTTCTCAGTTTAATCCACAAATGTAGCGTAAATATAAATCGTGTGAAGTTTCACGTGAGATGCTCTGGAAGTGGACCATTGCAGGACTGATTTTTCAAGTTTGATCCTTTGTTATCTATAGTGCTTGTGTCCACATTATGGGGTGGATTTCAAGGTGCAAGCAAGGACCTGTTTTATCTGTGTTGTACTGTACTAGTGATGTTTTCATTATGATGTGGCCACCTTCCATTATTATCTTTAAAAACAAGGGTGGTGCAGATGAGGCATCACATCTTGTATCCTTTAAAATGTAAGAGGAACATATGTCTTTATGGTTTGGCTCTTGTTGCTTCACCAAGTAATGGCGTGAAAGTACTTTCAGCGTACCTCAAAAGTGAGGGTTTTGAAATGAGGTGGTGCAGAGTCGGAACTGCTTTTATGTGTAAGCTGAGGTCAGGGTGAAGCTTTCAATCAGTCTATACAATTCAAACCATTCTTCTGGTCATATGCTTTGAGTGGTGACTGACAGGATGAAATAAAGGAAAGTGGTTGAAATGGCCCTGCTTTCTAGGGTGCCTTGTATCTTAGAGACTTGGTGAGTATGTTGCATATTTAGGTTGAGCTCAGTTGAAGTACAACAGTACATTTCTTTTCAGTTCGACATGAGTGAGGTGAGGTGGCCTGACGGGAATGCCTGCTGGACTGACTTTAATGCTATTCTGGTCTCATGTGGGTTTAAAATGACACTGGTCCTGCCTCAAAATATGTGGACTATATATATAAGACTATACAGAAGACTATATATAAATATATATTCTAACTATATATATTTGGATTCTCTCAAATGAACTTCAAACGTAGATCAGAAACACTTAAGCAATATAAACTCATTAGCTACTTTATTATCAAACCTTGCTAGTACTGCGTTGGACCTGTAGACTTAATTCATGGCATAGATTTAGCAAAGTTCTTGAAACTTTACTTTAGAGTTTTTGGTCCATATTGACATGATAACATCTCACAGTTGCTGCAGATTTGTCAGCTGCCCATCCAGGATGTGAATCTCCCAGTCATCACATCCCAAAGATACTCTACTGGATTGAGATCTGGTGACACCATTTGAGCACAGTGAACTCAATGTTTATTTGTTTATTTATAAGGAACCCCATTAGCTTCCACAACAGTGGTTGCTAGTCTTCCTGGGGCCCAAGCCATCAAATATCTCCAAATAAAATGTTACACAATTAGATCTACAGTAAAGTTTTACAATTCTGAAATGTAAACATGTGAATATTAAAAATTATATAAAAGCAGAAAACCAAAACAAAACACTCAAACAAATTACACAATTTCCATTACAAGTGATATTACCCTCTACAATTTTTACAAATACATTAAAAACTGCCTAAATAGGCTTTTAGGTGATTTTTAAAATTATGAATTGAAGCCAATTCTCTTATTGCCTCAGGCAACTTATTCCACTGAAAAGATGCTCTGAATATAACAGAGTTTTTCAAAAAGTTACTTTTGACACGAGGAATTACTAAATTGTGGTTGGTTGAGAATCGTGTGGCATGATTATGAATTTCATCTGGATACTGCAACTGAGCACAAAAAAAGTGTGGTGTGTTTAACAGTATTGTTTTCTTTAAAAATACAAGTAAGCCATAGTATAATTTAGCTTGTACAGAAAGCCAAGAAAGTTTATCATGCATTTTGTCAATACTTGTATAGTATGAACACCTTAACACTAATCTGGCCGCCCTATTTTGGACTAACTGAAGTCTATTCAGATCTGTCTTATTAGCTGCAGACCAGATGATTGAGCAGTACTCTAGATGAGATAATACTAATGCGTTAATGACATCTTTCATAACTGAAGAAGTAATATAAAAGGAGCATTTCCTAGCTATAGCTATGCCCTGTCCCATTTTCTTAATAACAGAATTGATGTGCTGAGACCATGAAAGGTGGTGGTTTATGGTAACACCAAGTAATTTAATCTGGGTGACCTGTTCTAATGCCGATCCAGCTATGGAAAGATTTAGTTGTGGACTGTTGACTAAGCGTGCTCTACTTCCTATTAACATGGATTTGGATTTAGTCACGTTTATAATCATGTTGTTTTTACTTATCCAATCAAACACATTCAGCAAATCTAGTTGTAATACGCTTGTCAATTCAGAGTGGCTACTGGCTGAATAAAACATGGTGGAATCATCAGCGTACATTACAAGATGAGATTTATCCAGGACATACGGCAAATCATTTGTAAAAACTGTGATGCTGAAGAAAGTAGTATGAGATGATTTAAGCTTTGTGAAATGGTGTGTTATCCTGCTGGTAGCAGATGTCAGAAGATGTGAACGCTGTGGTCAAAACCGAATAGACATGATTAGTAACAATCCTCAGTTGGTCTGTGGCATGTAAAAGGCTCAAAGTGTGCTAGGAAGAAATACCCTTTTCCACCACATCATCACCATCTGGACCTTTGATACATTGCAGGATGGGTCCATGCTTTTGTGTTGTTTACACCACATTCTGATGTTACCATTAGGTTTGTTGCAACAGAAATTGAGAACGATCAGAACAGGCAACATTTTTCAATCTTCTTTGGTGAACCTGTGTGAAGTGTAGCCTCAGTTTCCTATTCTTAACTGTAAGCGGTGGCACCTGGTGTAGCCTTATGCTGAAGTGGCTTATCTGCTTCAAGGTTCAAGAGATACTCTTCTGCAAACCTTGGTTGCAACAAGTACTGAGGTACTGTTGCCTTCCTTTTAGCTTAAAGCAATCTGGCCATTTTCCTCTGATCTCTGGCATGAACAAGACATGTTCGCCCAGACAACTGCTCTTTTTCTTTTTTGAACATTTTCTGTAAAGTCCTGTAAAGTTCTCTGTAAAACTTGGCTGTGTATGAAAATTCCAGCACCTCAACAGTCTCTGAAATATTCACACCATCCTGTCTAGCACCAGCAGCCATACAGCGATCAAAGTTACCTAAATTGCCTTTCTTCCCCATTCTTCTTGCTTTGAACTTATGCAGATTGTCTTCACCATGTCTACATACCTAAATTCATGTGATTGGCTGATTAGATATTTGCATTAGTGTGCAGTTAAACAGAGGTACCTAATGAAGACACTGTAGATGTAGTGCAGAATGCAGCAGCATATTTTTACATAAGAATTATCACCACTAATGGGGACAAAATATCCTGTATGGTTTCAGATGGAGGCTGTTTTCACATAGAGCAGATGCAACATTTCACCAGTCAGGTATGGTATGTGTCTTGCAGAGAATTTAAACCCCTATATCAAGTATTTATAAGAGCTCTTCTTTATGGCAAAATCTACAATCTTGATCTAGTATTGGCTGTCTATCTAATAACAGCCATCACCCAGAAAACAAAGTGACAGTGTATCAGCTGTCTGTGAAGCATAGTGCCAACTTCAGCCATAGCTACAAGGTACTGGACCCAGGTGCAAGAATGTTTAGTGTGCCCATCCCCACTACCTCTACTCGCTTCACATAGGGAGGCAGGCTGAGGTTTTGTTTAGATAAACCTCCCTATGGAGGTTTGAACATAGACAGCTGAATTGTCCACCTATATTTTTAGGAAATCTTGATTGTTGGTTTAAGCCAAGTAAGCCTCATTACCTGACAATAAGCCAATGCAAATTAAGAGATTACAGGCAGAGGCGTGGGATTTGTGAAGTGATCATTTCCTCATTTTCCTATCAATTCCTAGTCCAGCAGGAAAATATAGTTGTAATTAAGTTGTAATTAAAACTTTAGCTTTTTAAGTAGTTTTGTCCTGTAATCCACTGTGATGTAGAATGCTTTATAATCTAGAAACTGCACTCTTGTCTTATCATGTGATACAAAAGAGGATTTGACGAACACCTGAGCGCTGTACTCAACAGGCTTTCTTTGTTCTGCCTTGCTGCCTCCATCAAATGCTTGGATCATCTTGAAAACAGAACATGTCCACCATCTCCTGTCACACCCACACCCTGTCACACTTCCTTTTTATTGAAGTATATATAAGCATTTGTTATTAATTTTCCACAATATTAGATAGGGTCACCTGTGTTGGGTTAATATAATTGCTTGTCCTGTGTGTGGTTTGTGTGTGTGAGAGTAGGGGGAGGGGTTAGTGGTGCTAACGGAGATTAAAGCTCTTGTGTGCTTGTCTGTGTGTGCTTGAATACAGAGTTGGCGACAGGTTGTCTTAAATATTTTCTGGATCACTAAGATGACAGATACTCCAACTTTCATAAACACACATACACGGAGCACACTTACATGCTTATGTGACATCGCACATACACAAATGCATGTACACACTAACACAGCCAGGTCTCATCCACACCCAGATGCTGACAGCTAGTCAGGGAGCGCGCACACGTTCAGTGACAGCGGTAAGTCTTCTTGGAACAGCAGAACTCAATATACATGTTACATTGTTAAAAGCACTTAATTGTCTTTAAGTAAGTTATGATTTTCCATGGTTGCAAGAGAGGTTTTATCAGTATGCCACAGTTCAATACAACAAAATGTATTCCAGTTGGGAATCAATGCAGGCGGAAAGGAAACTGTCCGAACTACTCTGTCAGAGACACAGACTGAGCCATATGAAGGCAGAAAGACAGACAGAAGCAGTAGGGGAGAACATGGATGGGATAGGAGGATAAAAGCACCACTCTGGGGATGAAGCTCTCTGATGGACAAGAAAGTCAACGCACTCAGCTGAGAGACAGGAAATGCATAAAGACTGGCAGAGAAATGGAAAATAGAGCAACATAAGGGAAGGAAAGCTTTTGAGAGAAAGGAACAGAAAACACGATACATGCAGAGAAATGCAGGTAGAGAGAGAAAGAAATAGAAAATTATCCAAAGCTTAAACGCAGAACCACAGAAAATATCCAGTTTAGGTGAATGTGTCTCCATTTGAAGTAAACAAAGAAGTCTTTAAGATGTTTGGTGTTTCTTGATCAAATGTTCTTTTAATTTTTAAAAATCATACACACCAAATACTCAATGCAATGGGCATTTATCTCAAATGAGCATGTTTATTATTTTGTTTAAGCAACTGCAGCATGTTAAATAAGTGCTAAAAATCTAACCAATGCATTGGTTTAAAGGTCTTCAGCCACAGTGCGTTACTTCTGAGAACAGTGTCCCTGGTTGCTGTTTGACTCGTCTGTTGCCAAAGAGCTCTGCATTTCCAATACACACGGCTCTTTCTTAGCTTTAAAAGTGCACTAATCCCTGAACAGTTGCAGTGTGAAAAGCAACATGGCTGCGCAAATGAGCAAATAGAGATTATCTCTTGGGGTTTCTGAGTACCTAATGATGATAATACTGATTAGATGGCAATGAAATATATACAGCATCATACCATTAGTGGGCTTATGTCACACAGGAGAAAGAAATGAGAGACGAATTCCAGTGTGGCAAAAACTATAGAGGGATTAAGTTCCTTTTCTTTATGAGAGACCAAAGAAAGAAAAATAACTGCTTAGAAATCTAAACCAGAAGAAAAAGAAATAAAAGGCTTTGAGAGAAACTAGAAACACAGAGTGAGAGTGATTCTAGAGGGCATTTGATGAGTATTGTGCAGTTATTGCAGTAATCGATATCCAGCGGAAACTGATCAGCAAGAGGAGTGGAGGAGTATAGATGGAGAGCAGAACGATGTGGATGCTTTTAAAACAAATCTCTGCTCTTTTTGTCCCTGTTGTTTCATTAAATTCAGCTCTATAGACTGTTTCATCTGCTTTCTCCTGTTTTCTGCCTAGTATTTTTTCAGGTTCTTCCTCTAGCTTGTGATTTCTTACTCTGTCCATTTAAGGGGGAGTTCGATAGCATTCATTTTGCTAACACTCAGATGCTATGTTGCACTGGTGGGTAAAAGGTGCCCTCCAGCACTAAGTTGTACCACAGAGTGGTTACCAATGGTAGGTACTGGAGCACTGTGTGTTTTCTATCCCGAGGCTGCTCTCAAGCACTGCTCTGACTACGGCCACAAAACCTGAGATGCACATACACATCTAAGCAAGTAAAAAGCTGCACACATGAAGCCCAGCATAAAAAATTCAAAATCTTTCTCCTGATAATAACAACATTTGAACTTTGCTTTAACAAATATTTTGTCCTCACCACATAAAGATATACTCGTGTCCTTAAAACATGCTTTTAAACTGCTCGTGTCGAGTATATTTTTAGTCTGCCTGTTTTAACAAACCTCTTTTGGCTAAATTTAAGCACTCACATGACACAACTGAAAGGCTACCTTGTTTTTTTTCTATGTATTATCATGATGAGGCATTACATATATGTGAAAAATTATTTGTATCATTTTTTTTATATTAAGGCATGACCTTAAACAACCTGTTAACGGCTAGTTTAACCCTCCAAACCCTTCAGTTTTGCTGGATTAAAATCATTCAGCACTTGATTGCAGTGCTTGCTGCCAAGGTTGGCATAGCCAGTTGTTATGTTTAGGGAGTGAATAGTTTTAACATAGGGCCAGTTAGGTCTGGATAGCTTTTTTCCCCTTAATACATAAAAGCATCATTTTTAAAATGCATTTTGTGTTTACCTGCTGTATTATTGTCTAATACTACAATCAGTTTGATGATCTGAACCATGTAAGTGTGACACAGGACACAGAAAACTAGGATATCAAAAAGGGATTAAATACTTTCTCACATACTGTATGTACTCACAGAGAAGGGCTGTGAAGATGGCTTTAGAAAAAAACAATAATAATACTGTAATTCTCTTTCTGATGCTCATTGTAACTGGAGTATTAACTCTGAAATAAGATGTTTGGGTTGTGACGTGTGCAAACCTTTACAAGCCACAGCTTCCTGTGATAGTAGCATCAGAGCCAGCAGAATATACAATATAAGTCAAAGTACAGAGAGGAATAAGGAAACAAAACCTGGCCATATTGTCTTATATCTAGTAGTAGCAGTGCCTTAATCGTTCTTTAATAACGCACATCTACATTAACCCCATACACACACAAGTACACAGTGTTTAAAATTAAAGCAGTGTCTTTCCTTCAGCTAAGGAAGTTACTCTTTTTGCATGCTGAGTAGGGTCGTGAAAGGGTGCGTGAGTGCAAGTGTGAGAACTGTGTGAGAGGTGATGGATATGTGTTTTTCCAGCGTGTGTTTAGTAGTGTGAGTCAGCTGCTGTCAATGATGTTAAGTCACAAGTTTTTTCTGGTCTTGACAACAAATAGACAGATCTCTAAGAAGGTTTTGCACTTTGTAGAGAGATTTATTGTCTGAGTGTCTGAACAACAAAAAAGATCCATCAGATGATTGTTTTCCAGGTCAGTAGATTCATTCCACTCCCTCTTTAGTCTGTGTTCCACTCTGAGTAATGACAGAAACTAATGCTAAAACAGGACTTCTAAGGACAGTCAATGTCATAGCTTGTGTGTCAAGGTGCAGTGTGAGTTAGAAAGTGTTTTAAATTCTTTCTTAACCTGCCAAGGGACACCAGAGCTTTGACTAAAAGAAACCTAGTGTTCAACCACTTGAAAGTGAACATCTAGTGACATGCAGTGGATATCTTCCACTGGGTCAAAACAGCATCTCATAATCTTGAATTTGAGTTTGAGGAAAAGTCACAGGCAAATTGTGAGCATTTCGGCAGCAATGACTGTGTAGCTGTGACAAAGAAAAGATAAGGTGTGTGTTTTCAGTGCACTGTAACCTGGTGCAGAACAACGCACAGTGGCTTGGGGATGTATTAAAAAACTCTGAGTTCTGTTTTAGCATAAGGAAAAGGTGTAATTAATATTTTGGTTAAAGTCATATGCAATAACTTATTCAAATGCTTACCAGTGTTGGTCAAGTTACTTGAAAAAAGTAATCAGTAACTAATTACTGATTACTTCCCCAAAAAGTAATCCCGTTACTTTACTGATTACTTATTTTCAAAAGTAATTAATTACTTAGTTACTCAGTTACTTTTTAAAAACATGATTTACAACCTGAATAGGTAATAAAGTGATAGATCTTTCAGCCCAATTCTACTTTTTTTACATAATCCATCATACAAAATGTAATCAAATGGAAAAGTCTCTTTTTAAAACTTGTTTTATTAGTTTTAATCTTTTAACTTCATGCATGAAGAAAAAAATTTTATTATCTGCAACATTCTCTGACTGGAAGAAATTTGTTTAATATTTAAACCTATTTTCTGCACATTCCAGCACATAAAAAAAAAAATATATATATATATATATATTTTGTGTTTACACTCACTCTTTCAAAATAGCAGAAAATAAATAAAGTCAAAGACTCAGCGGTCCTTTTTTTGCTCTATTTTCACCTGTAAAGCAGGAGCGGGTTAGGCGGAGGTATGCTCTGGTGCAGGTGTGCCGCAACGGTTAGTTGAAGAATCCGCGAGTTTCTCTGTGAGTTTCCCATTACGTCGTTGCGCACTCGGTGCTTGCTTGGAAGTTTAGGGGGTTTTTTCGCTGTAAAAAGAAGTTTTCTTCCCACGCACAACGGACGCTAATGTTTTTGTCACTTGTTATGGAATTAAACTTAAAGTAAGGTCAGTACTTCCACGCTTTAAACGCTGCACGCTCATACTCTCTCCCGTACTCGATATATTATCCATTGTTGATCTGCACACAGCTGTTGTCACAAACGTCGCACTTGCTTACGTCACTGTCATGAGACATTCTCGCAAAAAAATCACGGTTTTAGTAACGCAGTAACGCAGCTTTCCTATGGGAAAGTAACGGTAATCTAATTACCGTTTTTGCAATAGTTTCCCCTTACTTTACTCGTTACTTGAAAAAAGTAATCGGATCTCCCATCTCTGATGCTTACAAATGTGTTGCTTTGGATTATTTACCATGCTGGCTTATTTAGTGCTTAATTATTATTAATAGTCTGTATTAATGGGTTTAACAGTATCTCACCTTGATTGCACCTGTGACATGCACATCTGAGTTCTGGCTTATTTCTTAGGTTACCGTGGTTCTTATGATGGGAGAGCCATTGATTCATCAGTCTTAACTGATTTCATGATCCATCCCTCCATCTTTACTGTTTCACCGTCTCCATCAGTCACTACATGCAGACTAGAAAAGAAAAAAAAAAAGAAACAGGAATTCACAGTTTTGACTAAAGGCAGTTCAATATTTTGCTTTGAAATTATTACTTAATATTTTACTCCAGGATTAAACTGACACTATGAATCAAGGCAACTTAAATACGTTGAATACATTGGGTCTCATCACAATGTTTTAGTATATAAAGAGGCCAATATACTAAAGTCAAGGGAAAGTCTTACCTTTAAGACAACACACAAAAATAAATATTTTGAATACACAAAGAAGTAAAACAAAATCTTTCCTTTTTGCCACATGACATCTTCCACGGAGATGCTCTCTCTGAGACTTTTGTGTTGACATCTTTATTTACTTAATTTTTAAATGTCATGCATACAGCATTGTGATCTGGATTGTAAAATATGTGTTTATTTATATTTTTACTGTTTTCTGTTAATACCTTATGTTTCATTACGCTTACAGTATGTACATTTTTGAACACGACTATTTTTTTATATATTAGATTTTTGAATAACTTTGTCTTAATGAATTAAATGTATTACATTATTTTAAAATGATAGTTTTTGTATATTTCACGTTCAACAAAGCCATCCTGGTTGATTGTTTTATACATTGACGACACCTGACTTGATGTTAGAAATCCATATTTCACTTACAGAATGAGAGATGAAAGAGATTTTTGCTTTTGAAGAGTGAGGGCATTATGATCGGTCACATCAGTACGCTTTTGTTTTTGCTGTCTCTGCAATGCAGCATTTGCTTCATTACAATTTCTTGAGCTCGGGGACAGCGCGGCAGTATTGCTCGCAGGAAACACTTTCGGCAGCAGATTCTTTGATGAGAAACATTACCCAAATGTGTTTACTTCCCTCCATTTTTACAGTATATGTCATAAGTGCTCAGAAAGCTTTGCTTGCATATTTTTACTTCACTCACAGCAGGTATAGTGGCAAGGAAATAGAGTTTAGAATAAGGTGACATTATGGCAATATTGCAGTAAATGTCAAGAGGGATAACTCACTGTAGCGTAACAGTGTGAGATTCTTTGGACTGAATTAATTTTATTGTAACGAGCGAAAAAAGTGTTTGTTAATAACTAATTTTGTTTTCAGTTGTTGTAGATTAAATTAATACAACTTTAGGCTCTCTCTGAATAGATGGGATAGACTGCATGTACAGATAGAGTTAGACAAAGTAATTGGATGAGAGAAGAAAGTAAAGTAAATGAGAGGAGTGGCATCTTAGCATCTGCTATCCTACAAACTCTATCAATGATAACGTACCACACAAAAAGAGTCATTACCAAAGTACAACAGGAAGTGAGAACAATAGAACATGTGAAAACTAACATGTAGGCAAAAACAAGTGGGAAAAGAAATACAGGAGACACTATGAAAATGAATATAATGGAATCGAAAGAATATCATTGAAAACTTGTACAGAAGCCAGAAGCATGACACTTACATGATAGCACCTGAAGGAACATAATACTACAGTCACACATGTTACACACACCGCAGGCAGTGTGTGTGCGGGAGGGTGGTGGGGGGCTATATCATGAATATATCATCTAAAGCCAATGTATTATTTAATCAGTGTGGTGAGTGTGTTTTTGTGCCGAATGAAAGACGGAGCTACTCCGAGCAAGCCTGTTTCATCTCACACATGCAGCTGTGTTCCTCCCTAAAACACACATATTCACATACAGGAGAAGCTGTGGAGTCTCAGCAGGAGTCCTGACAGTTCCACTGACTAATGATTTCTCTCTCTCTATCTCTCTCTTCTCTCTCAGCCAGGTGTAGCCTACACCAGCGGAGATCGTCAGAGTAAATCAGCTGTTTGCCATTCTCAGGGCAAAGCTTATTCTGTTAAGCTGTTTACATACACCTTTAAAACCTGACAACTGAGTATTTCAGAGATTACACCTGCGAATGCTTGTGCACTCATCTTGACTCACCAAAACACTCAGCGGTCCACTGGCGTGAAAGAAAACTTGCTTAACTAAGATGTACTCGTAATAAAACAGAGAAGAGATAAACAGTTACTCAAATAATGATATAAGGAGCCAGGATACCTCTATGAATTTTGCTATAATGAATAAATAATTGTCTGAGTTGTAGTAAGGTTGATGACATGAACTGTAGTTAAGATTTTTGCCTCTTTACATAACTTAGTTCTTAAGTTTAAAAAGAACGCGCTGAGTCTTTTACTAGTAAATGAGCTACTCATTTTAAAGAGCCGCGATATGTATTAACTATGTATTAAATTATGTACACTGTTCTGATAATTCAACACTTGAAGGCTCCTACGCTTTTGACATTAGCCTTCATAAGCACAGTTTTTTCTGATTTTGAAAGCTGATTCTGCAGTTGCAGATGCCGCGTGGAAAAGGGCTTTTCTAAGCTAAGTCCCTCATATATATGCCTAATGTGATTTAATGTTAATAGTGTGCCCGATATGAAAATTTAATTGTAAAGTACTTTGCCGAAAGCCAAGCAGGACAAGACATTTAAGTCCTCCATCAAAAAATGTACTTTCACCAAAGACAGTAAGTAGATGGTAGAAGTAAGGGAAAGTCAAGTAATCACAACAGTCATTATTAGCCCTTTGGGCACTGGTGTTATTTTCATCCAATTTAATGGCAATTACCCCAGTAGTTAGTGAGATATCTTAGTTTCCACCAGAGCACTGGCTAGACCAACTGGCACAGCCATGTTCAGAGAAGGCAGTAGGTAACATATAAAGCATAACAACGCTGGATTATTGTAAGGCAATGGACGGCTTTCCAATAATGCAGTTCAATGAAATATTGATCTTGGAATTAGTTGGCCTGATGTCAGTTGATTAAACTTAGGATAAGATTAACTCTGATCGGATTAGGTACTCTGATAATCGTATTGATGTTGCAAGGATCTTATCAGTGTTCCCAATTACTCTTCATAACACTATTAAAAAAGAAAATGAATAGACTCAATTTAATATGGGTAATGGATAATGATTCACAGTATTGTGGCACTTCCTCATCTGACAACTGTACCGGTAAGGAAGGTGAGATTTAAAGCTAAATAAACTCTGAATAGATATCAGGAATCTCAAGCAGTCATCTGTGAGTTCTATTTCTGCAACACAGTTGGTAAGTGGATGGAACTGATGCCTTTAAAGTGGGTGGGTTTTAACCTCTCTGTGTATAATTTCTGCTGCATGAAAAAAGCAAAACAAAACATGCTTTGGATATTATCCTGTCATCCGCGCTCTTGGCTTACAGCTTGGGTACCACACAATAGCTGCCCACTGCTCCTAGCACTGAGGATGTTGGTAAATCTAGAGAATAGATTTCCCTACAGGCAGGAAAGCTTATCAGTGAGGGTGTAATCGCTGGCAAAGCCATTAACAGTTAATTACTCTTGATTTTGCTCATTAGAACCTTTTCATTGATGCCTGTTGATTTTTATTAGTTTTCTATGTACCTTTTCCTTATTTGAAATGGACTCGGGGGGGACAATTTTGCCGCCACATTTTTTTAAGTCATTTGGAAATCTTAGAATTCCAGACTCCCTGAAGAAATTGGTCCTTTTTCACTAGTAGCAATTCTATCAGGTTTTTTTGGTTTGTTTTTTTTAAAACCCTGTTATTATCTTGCCATGTGTCGACTGTAGTCTGTAGTCTGATGTGTTACTAAAATGTAAGCAAAGTAGTCTTTGTTAATGAAACCTCAAAGAAAATGGATTCAGTTTGTTTTGGTTCTTGTTTTGTTGTAAGGAGCTTAGAGATTTGACTTCTTTTGTCACGCTAATAATTTATCCTACAATATGATGAAATTATTTTGCGCCTCTGTGTGCTTGCTGTTTTAAAACAAATTTCAGGTTGGAGGGGCACATAGGATCACTTTAATGGGACAGCTTGCTTCACCACAGGCCAGCTGGAATCTGATCAACACATACACACACACACACACACACACACACACACACACACACACACACAAACACAAAACTTCTCATAAAGGGTTGTTTTTGCTATCTCCGAGTAGCTATGGTTGGCATGATAGAATAGAAAAAGGGGCAGTAAGAGAGAAGATATGGGAAATACAAATTAGAAACCTTGGAGAGAGTGGATATAGTTATATGCAGAAGGTGGAAAGGTCAGGAAAGAGGTCAAGACAAAGCACTTGAGGACACAAAGCAATTGAGTGTCTGAATACTAAATTTAGTTTCCTTGTTAGTATCATAAACCTGTAATTCTGGATAATGTTTTCACCTAAGTCATTAAATGCTCATATATGGGTTTCACTTGGCTGCCACTGACTCCCCTTAATCTTGAAGATGAAACGTGAAGAGTTGTTTTAGTATGACTGTTAACTGTTGCAGCAGCCTTCCAGACTAGTTAAATCTCTATTCACCAACCACTTCAGTGACTCATACTTGAACTGTTACTGCTGAAAGTGGTTACTCGACTGTCTGTGGCTGGCTGCCTGTGGAGCTGAATCAGCTCACTCTTGTATTTTCAATTGCTAATAGGCAAAAACAGCAGTTTAAAAGAGCTACTTGGTACAGAATGAGCGCTTTCTAAAATACTAACTTTGTAAATATAGTTAATAAAAGTAACTATATTATGGCTATAGTATGTCAAACAGAAAGCAGAGTAGAGCATGGTTGATTGAAATTCAGTGGTTTAAACATGATGGAAGGAGGTTCATGGGTAACGTGTCATGTAGAAAAAGTGAGCTACTCAGTCAGCGCTCATTTCATCCGTCTGTTAAACCTCTGAAAAGTCTCTCTTTACGTATATCTTAGTCCAATACTTTGCATTAAATATGAATCTCCTTTTTAGCGGCCATATGTCAGTGATCTTTATTTTGGCCATGTGTCCAAGCATTTAAGCACATTGTGGTGGCAAAAGAATTAAATTAATTTAACATTTGCTTTGTGTTTTGTTTTTTTTTAATACTTTCGGGCTCCAGTTGTGGAATATGGTGGCACTAGAGGAAACCTGCAAATCCATTAAAACCTTTTCTCAAGTCTACTGCAGTTAATTAGCAATGATGGTAATGGCACTTCAAGTATTAGGTTAGATTTATGACTTAAGCATTTGCTCCAAAGTCAGTTGTCCCTGGAAAACAAATGATTATGTTAGCTTTAACAACACTCACCAATAAAGGTTTCCTAATCCTGGTTTGACAACAAGTTAAAAGGAACCTAAGTTGTGTTGTTTTGCTTCTAGCTATTTGAATTAATAAAATGCATACTGTACAGCTTCATAGGTTTCATATGTCTCCAGAGCAAGTGTATAGTGAACATTTATCCATGTGCATGTAAAAACATTAAAATTGTTATAGACAATAACAAAATGCATTAAAGTTAAATGATCAGTCAATGTCTAACTTTATCACAAAATTATCAGACTCTAATCCAACCAACGATGACAGCCACCTGTCAGTCATCAATGCCTGACTGTCATGGTGGTTTATGGGAAAATTTTATGTAGGCAATTTTAAAACATTCTGGGAAGCGCCTGATTTAATTAGAAGACAGGAGATTCACCCATTTCTCATGCTGCAGCAGGGTACACAATAGTTGCCAGTCCATTTAGGGCTGACACCCACACTCGCAGCCAATTTAGACTCACCAGTTAACCTTATACACATAACTTCACAGTGTGGGAGGCAACACGCAGGCGCAGGCGCAGATTCCACAGCAAAAGGCTGACCAGGAGGTTCAAACCCAAAGCTTTCTTGTTGTGAAGTGACAGTGCGACAACTGCACTACTATGTTACCCACTTAAACGTAATCAAAATAAATGCAGCTTCTGACCTGTAGAAAGAATGTGCAAGTCTAAATGAACTGTCTGAATGAATGTAGCTATCAATTCTCAAAGCAAAGGCCAATAAGGAGGAGTGGCAGCATTCTTAATAATCAACCCAAGACCTCAAATTGGTTGTTAATCATTTTAAAGGCACAATCTTTGCTTCTCAGATGCAGAAATAACTTGTTTATCATTAACCTGCATCTTCTTCTTAGTTTTCTTTCTCTTTATCTGATTGTAGTTACATTTGCTTAGAATAGAAGTGGGCCCTTGAGACCTTGCAGAAAATTATTGAAGGCCTTGCAAATTTTGTGAATTTATGCACAGAAATGGTTTGTTTGACAGGATTTAGAGTACATAATAGCATAGAAACAGCATGGGTGAAAGTCATCATCAGTCTTGTCATTGCCTCAGTCAATGGATTCGTCTTTATCCTTCTCGTGCTAATACAGATATCAGTGCTTCGTTTGACCCTAGCAGTTAAAGCATATCTTTTGGATTTGGACACATTAAGTTGGTTTTAGTCATATTTATTAAATAGATTTAGCTTTGTTGATTTAAATTCACAGGCCTCACTCACATAAAGTTATCATGTGGTAGGTATTCCCTTTCACTTTATATGTAGGTAAGTTGTATTAACAGAATTTACTGCATGCATTTCCTTTGCTTTGCAGTAATATGTTAGATTCAATTCATTCATTCGCACTACAAGCATTTATTAAAGAGACAACTCCCTGGATTACTTTAAATTTTTGTTACTGTGAAAGGTTATAAAACCTTAGATACATGCACAAATTTAGACTGCAGCTGTTTATTTGTTTTTACCCCTTATGGACTATTTCTAAATAACTCAGAATTGGCTCTAGCTGCATAAAAGAGGACTGGCAGAGGGTAGCAAGGGAAAACTTGTCCTCACTGTCACAAAGAATTTATGTAAAGGGAACTATTGAGCTTCTCTCTTTAATTCTATAAGGTCTTTTCTTCACGATGTAAAGTGTCTTGTGAGTTGGTAACACATACAGGAAACTTCAACATTTTCTTCACCATGCATTTGCTTCTGATCCCAATTATTGTCCATTCATGAGGCCTCAAACATTGATGCATTTCTTCAATGTTGCATCTGTTCAAAGCCAATTACTTTGTTACAGTGTGAGCTTAAAATTAATTTTGGCCTAATTTATGCCAGGTCATATTAATAATATAATATTATGCATAATGATAGATCATCCTCCTTGCAGTTCATTATTTAGTTATTTCACAAACATGAAATAATTACACTCTTTCTTATTTCATTTTATCTTAATCTTTAATCTTGATTTTATTTGAATATCACTTTTGAACTTCAGATGTATACATCTTAAGGCCACACTTTCTCTTAATGTACAAATGTATGACACCTGAAAAGGATTAAATTGAATAGGCAGGCATTTTTATTTGGCTTGGGTTTTGGAAAATATTCACAGATTTAATGATTAAGTCAGAAAATTCACTTCTCTAACAATTGTGCATGTTGTTTATGTGCGGGAGCTCTTTTTCTTTTAAATATAATGCTCTCACTGTAAACCCTAAATTTAGTGAGCTGCTGCCTAATAGTGGTAACCATTAAATCACAAATAAACATTATTTTTCATGTCAGTCCACCCGTCCATCGTCCTTCTAATCAACTTGCTCTTTGAGGCACAGAAGCTCAGAAAACAGCCCATTAAAAGCAGAATAAAAGAGATAAACAAAATGAGGTTCAGAGGATAGCAGCAGAGATGGACAAAAACTTTAAGCAATGGGCACATGCAAAGAGAAACAAAGACACAGGCTGGTGGTGACATGCAATATGCTGCTGTAAGGTAGAAATCTAATGTGGAATATATAAATAAACTATGGATCATATCACCGTGAGTGTTAAGCCTGCTATTGGATTCTCTGCTCACCATTGACATTATTGCTGAACTGAATTACATCCAACATAACTTGGCAAAGGCCGTGGAAAGTGCAATACTCCTAAAAATTATGTTGATTCAGAATAAAAGTACCAAAATAAAAAGTAAAGCAAAGCTTCTTTTATCAGTTGCATTCCTCGTCTCCCTATCCATTGAAGATGGATGAAGATGATGTAGCGCTATGTTGTATAAAGTTCAAAAACGAAAATTAAACTTAAGGAACAAAAAAATAAATAAATAAATACAGCACTGTCAAAGTGACCTAAAATAACCTAAAAGTCTCCAAAATATGACATAAGCCACAAAATATCACTGCAAGAAAGAGACCAATGTTAGCCTTTCCACACCTACTTCTCATCCCACACCGGATGCACTCTATCACCTCCATCTTGAACTGCAGCTGGTTTGGAGACTGGCAGTGAGCAGGAGGGTCAGTCCAAGCAGAACCTGCAGCTAGTGGAGAACTGCTTCATGTGCCACTGTGCAGAGCTCAGCAAAGCCGCAGAGCAGGGAAGGATTACTATTGCCAGCTGTAGCCCAAGATGGTGGAGTTGGAACTCTCATCACAAAATACTTAGCAATGAAAATACTTGCAGAGGATAAACTTATAAATGGTTTTTCACAATTACTATAAGAAATTACTCGCATATGCCTTTAGAAAACTACAAATTTGTGCAATCACATCACAATTTAAGTGCTTCATAATAAACACATTTGTGTCCTTGAAGTGTATATTTAAAGGGCCCTTCTAACAACTGTCTAAATTCACTGCCTGTCATCTCTTGTCAGACACCAAAACTTCACACACAGCTCTGGTCTGTAGTGAATCCAACCTGAGCTGATTTCCTTATACTTTATGCGATGCAACGATGCATGCATACATACATGGCATAAAAACATCTTCAGACTGCCATACATAAACAAATGCTTTTCACCTCCTCCAGTCTATAAATTCATTCTCAATAATGCCTTCTGTGTGAGCATATTCATCTGCTTAGGCTGTGTCTCAGACTTGGGCTGCAATACATTTTAAAGTAATTCAAACGTTTTCTTTTTTTTTAATTCTCAGCTGTGCCTCTGGGAACTTTGGAAAGAGCACAATAGGTAGCAGCCACCAGGAAAAAGCTCTTATACAGTTACTTCAGACTTTTTAATTTACCTGTATAAACTCTAAAAACGTAAATTTGATACAGAAAATGGAATACATGTTATACAATTATTTGACCCAAAGCAAACTGAAGATAACTAAAACATTAAGCAGTTCTGGACACTCTTAGTGGCTCTTCAGTTATTTTTTTTTTTAAATTGTTATTTAATTTCGAGTAGAACTTCTTAAATATTATAACTTTTGGAGGAAAAAAGTCAGAGAGGTATGTATTAACCACTATATGTGTGCTACTCAAATGCAAAGCACAGCATCTTGATGCAAAGTATATATTATTATGATGGCAAGTCGTGCCCCTCCAAGGGACAAAGCTCTCATTTTTAAAACAAACATGCCTAAAAAAAAATCTGCTCTGTGTATATAAAGGCTTTTCTTCACTAATGACTTTCAAAATATTTTTTTCTTAAAAAGAGAAACACTAGAACAGAAACAAGATAACATTATCCTCAACTCATAATGTAAAAATAGCTTGAGGGTTAAGAGATTGCCTCTGTTGAATAACATATAAGTTAGGGTGCATTAACAAAATCATTGTCTTTATATGAGGCTGTGTGAGTCTAATCAAACATATTAAGTGGCCTCTGCCCTTAAGCCATTTTTTGCTTGCAAAGCAGAGATTATTTAGTAAACATTGGAGAATTTTGTTTTAGGAAATGGCAGTCTTTTGAGAAGCTTTGCCCAGCACATAGCAGCCTGAGAGCTGTCCTACAAGTGCTTATGCATGAATGCCCGTAATTTTGCAGATAAATGCCCATTATGTGCGCTTATCACAACCCTGAATGTAAGTGTCTGTGAATGCGCTTGGCAAAATAAGGGATCCGCATGTCATGGTGGAAAGCATTCAGTGAATAATTAAAAGTTGAAAGGGTCATGGAGAAGGGTATGCCAGTGGAAGAAATAGAGAAAACAGAGATAGAGGCAGGAAGCTACAGAAAGGAGAAACTGGAGAACATTCGACAAAAGATACGATTTTTTTTAAAAAGAAGAAAGTAGATAGCATTCGGGAGATACATCTCGTTAATGTGAGGTACAAGGGATTGTCATGATTTAATCATATTCATATTTGATCACTGAGCATTACTGAAAAGGTTCCATCAATTGATTCATAGTAAACCATTTTGCTTAATTTCCTAGATGCTATTGTCATTCATTCATTTTCTCACCATTGCATTAACCTTTGACATGTCAGTGTCTTTAAAGTATTAAAAAAAAGAAATAAAGAAATAAATACAGAGGACTGAAACAGAAGGGGGGTGAAACAAACACACTAAGATAAAAATAAAGATAAAAAAGAGAGGAGGTCAGGAAAATAACAGTGAAAAACAAACCAGAGACGTTGAATGAAACAGTGAAAGACCAAATTCGCCCATTAGATTGCACAATAATGAGGTGTGGGGGAAGTCAAGTGTTCAGGAATGGACAACAGTATATATGATGTGTCTTAGTGGCCATAGCTCACTGCAGCAGTGTGTGTCTATGTGTGTGTGTGTGTGTATGTATTTGCGTGTGTAAGTGGAAGCTTTTTTATTAGTGTGGGTTGATTAGGTCATATTGCAAGTTTAGATCAGCCAGCCTCCTTATTATCACTGCACAGACACATACACACATGTGCTGGTGTGGGATGGGCAAACAGATAAATGATTAGCACTGACCACAGCACAGTGAAGGGAAGAGATGAGCAGATGTCGGAGACAGAGAGAGAAAAAAACAGAGGGGAGTGAGACAGAGGTGTGGGAGGAAGGAAAAATTACAGCCGTGACATTGAAGAAGGGAGGAAAGAAAATCTATATAAATGTACAAATGGCAGTGCAGAAATTGAGGCACAGGGAACAGGCTGAATAAAACATATTAAAATTAACTTTAAGTTTAGGCAGTAATTATAGGATCTCTTCAGATAGATTAGTGTGAAATGCACAAATGAGGAGGTAATAGATAGAGAATGGAGCAAAAATGGAAGGCAGGCAATTTGAGAACAATGTGATCAAGTGAGGAAAATAGAGTTAGAAAGGGGAAAAGTTACAGAAGGGGAAACAGATGGAAGGAGATATCATCAAGTACTGACAAGGATCAAAGTGTAGGCCATGGACATTTTCAAGGGAACAGAAATCTCAGAAACCTAAAACTTGCATTTATTGCAACTGAGAAGTTCTGTATCTGTGCTATCCTGGAAAAATCTGACAATCGCACTGAGATATGTTTAGTAATAGACAAGCTGGAGTACTGGTGATACTCCGTGTCAAAATTTGGACAGTGTTCAGAAATTTGTGGCCGAATTCTCACAGAGTGATTTTTCCTGTGATGTGTGTATGTAAATGAAGTGATTGGAATATAAAATTTAATTATGCAGAATACCCTGGCAACATTTTAACTACCATTTACAGCCACAGCTACAGATGATAATATTGGCCAGTTGGTTATTTGTTCAGTGTGGTCCAAGTTGAAATAACAACCATGAAATATTATACAGACAGTGGTCCAGATACCCAGGCGATGAATTATAGCTATGGCTATCGACTGACCTACTTTGTGGAGCAAACACACATAGACACACACACAAAGTTTTCCCTTATTTGGATGTTTAACTTGACATGCTAGTACTATGTCCTTTTTTCTGTTTTGCTGCAAAACATTTTCTTCCATTTATGCTGTTAATGATACAACTCAACAAGTGTTTATTTCACAATCTGACAACTCTAAAGACTTCATGACCAAGGTTTTGTTAGACCTATTTCACACAATACACTAAACCTGAAACATTGCCTTTATCTTAATGTCTGTCAGGGCCTAAAGCTTTTTTTTTTAAGTTATAGGACTAGAATAGAGAGAGAATAGAAAGCGCCTTGAGGCGACTATTGTTGTGATTTGGTGCTATATAAATAAAATTGAACTGAATTGAATTGAATAAAGTGAGAATGTAGAGAGAGCAATAATAGATGCTAGAGTTGCAATGCTATCTAGGTCTAGTTAGCTCTAAAACCCAATTTGGAAGACCCTTCCCCCCTAAAGTTTCATCTACACGATCGCGTTTCCCAGCAGTGGGATGAACATAGACCACACAAAGTCATGACAATTTTCCAGCTTCAGGCAAATAACTGGCAGAAAACAGTTGCTGGTGATGTGGAGGTGGCGTGTCTTGAGATAAATGTTTCCCAACTTGGTAGTTGCAAAAGACTGAAGCAACTACCAATGAGACCACAGTATATTATTGATTAGCATACAGTTCAAGAGGCAGAAAATTAGTTGGTCACCCAGCTAATGATGGAGAAACTTCTAATGTGGTTAACATATGTAACACATGTACAAGTGTCTAGTTGAACTCAAACCATGCTATTTTTTTCCAGACCCAACCAAATTCTTTTCTTTAGCAAGGAATCCTAAAATCCGCAATTTTTTCCAAATTACATGACGTATTAGTAATTTGTTATTAGTCAATAATCCATTACTTTACTTTTTAACCTCTTGAAAGTAACTACCTCATTTCAACACAAGACTCCATTAAGGATAACATTTCCAAAACCTAAAACCAAAATCTTTCAAACAGCAAAGTAGCTCAGAGCAGTCAGATAGCACTTCACTGTGTAGCTGTTTGTTTAGTTTTTTTCTGTGTTGTGTACTAAATATTGTGTATTTGTTATTCTAATATATTTTATTTATTTAATAAGTATTCTTGAAGTATACATTGCAACATGTCTTAGGCTCTAAATGTTGTGCTGTATCATATAATTGTGTGGTGCATGGCTGACCTAACAAATAATCAATAAAATCAAAAACATAATAATAAAAAAATAACTGAAAAAAAATGGATGGCAAACACACAAGCATTTCCTCTATCTCGTATATATAATGCCACAAGCCTGTTTATCCGTGCTTGATATTTCAGATGCAGAGTGATGCTCAGTCTGGAGGGGTTTTGCTCCTAGCCTTTTATTAACACAGTTGGAGTTTCTTCGAGAGATTTGATGCATTTGATGGAAGTGGAATAATTATTCAGTTTAACATTCTTGCCCTTGTCTACAACTAAGACAAGTAAATAGTTTCGTGTGGACGAAACAGCTGCGTTGTCAAAAATACTCGTTTAGGTGTGAATGTAGCATAATAGAGTTAGTATTTTATTATATTACTACCTGTAATTTATTGCAGATTACTTGTATTTGCCTAATTGTTTACTAAATGTTTGAGGTGTGAAATAAACCGCAATGGAGCAAAATAAGGGTGTGTATGATTGGAGGATGTGTTTGTGCATGCATGTGCGCGTGCACGCTTGGGATTGGGGGGGGGGGGGGGGGGGGGGACATTTTTCTTGTAAAACAAAGGGGGGCCTAGCAAAACAAGTTTGGGAACCACTGTACTAAGGTATGTTGGACTAAGGTTTCCTAGTCAAAACTGGCTGAAGGAAAAGAAATTACTTGCATATATTTACAACTGCTATTCCCTTTAGAGACAAAATGTTAACATGTGCTGTAATATAAATAAAAAAAATGACCACTATACATTTAAAAAGGAAATAAAAATACAGAAAAAAACAATGCAAAGCTAATTCCAAGAATGAGAATCTGTACATGTTTTATGCAATATGTCTCACCTTCCGCACCATTCTTGTTTTGGAATGCAGCTGCCCCTCTGTTGGTCTTCCTTGGTCTCTTGTGTTCTGGGGGCCTCTGAATGTCTGGAGTTTTGATCTCCTCCACACCTGCTTCACGCCCTGGAGGACGGGGCTGTGGCCCCCCCACACCCTCTAGCAGATTATTACATGAAGGAACCTTTTAAAAAAACAAAAAAACAAGCGCGTCCATGCTCACAGGTGTACACACGGGTGATCACACCCACAAACTACACCCTTTTTGGCTCCTACCTCAAAGCACAGTGTTCTGTTGATCTTATGTGCTGCACAATAATGTTTAACATTTAGTATTTACTGTCATATTCCCATATATCATTGTGATGTTGTTTATTCTATTACTCTTGTTCTCTTCTGCTTGCTTTCTTTTTTCTTTCTCAGCAGGTGATCCAGGTGATTGATATATGCATTTTTTTTTTCTCTGCCCGTTCTGTTGGTTTTTGTCTTTTGCCCTTCTCCCCCGTCCCTCTTCTCAGCTGTTTCTCTTTCCCTCTTTCTTTCTCCCCTTCTTTCCCCCAGTCAAGTCTGTCCCGTATTCAGTAAGTGAAAATAAAATAAACAATAAAAAAAAAAAAAAAAGGAATGCAGTTTACCTGAATTGATAACAACGTTAGGAGACAGCTTTGGGTAAAAAGTGTAATAGAGGAAGGGTAGTCGGATATTTGGGAAAGACAGTAGCATGAGACATGATACTGAAAGAAAGAAAAGGAGTTATAGGGAGGTATAGTATGAAGGAGGCAAGTTATGTAGGAGGCTGAAAGAAAGCAATGGACGGGTCAGTGTTAACTGCTGTAGTCTGGCTTTCTCACTGAGACCTATCACAACCTATCAACTCACTCTGATGGAACATACACATACACACACATGGGGCAAACCTGGTGATGTGGACAAGCCAAATGGAGAGAAATAGTGGTTCTGTAAGTGGCTTGGAGATAAAGAAAGGGAGTGTGAAGAAATTGTTTCAGATCAGGGGGCCAGGATCATACACTGGTGCAAGATCATACTCGTGACTAGGTGTATATAGGTGTACTTCAAAATATGGACTTTTTATTTTTGGTAACTTGCACTTGCATTTGTGTTGTGGACTTGCAAGCACTTATGTATGATGCAATAAAATACAAATGGCTCTATGCACTGAGGCAAAAGGTTCAGCTGTGATTTTGTATTGCATTTCCATAAAGTTGGACAAAAAAGAAGAGTCAAGGCTGATGTAGTAGATTCTGATTCATCATCACCCACCCAGGTGAAACCCATGCAATGGCCATGAACTGAACCAAAGAATTTCATTTAATATGAATTTATCACTTCTTAAGACCTATTGACAACAATTTTCAATCCACCTCTTGTATTATTTGGCATACCTCAGCCTTTTCTGCCTGTTTGCCTTCCTTACGAATGTCTTCTTGACATCCATGTTTCCACTGACCATTTCTGATGAGGTTTTGATGAACAGTAAATAGATGAACTGAAAGTTCAAGTGCTTCTCAGGTCCTGTGCCAGGTTTTGGCTGGACTTTTTTTCCTATTTCTCAAGAAGATGACTTTCAGATACTGTTTATGTACTGTAGAGAATTTTTAGGCTTGCTACTTCTTCTTTTGTTCTCCTCAAATCTTTTAAGGACGTACTGCACAGGATGCTGAGATATGCTTTTGGCTAATAGCTCTTTGGGAATCACTTTGTATTTCATGTTTAACTGTGGCATCTTTGTCTTTGGCATTGGCATGTACAAGGAAAAACTTCAGAAAGCCTGGGGAACTATTGCTCATTATCACTTTAGAAATCACCAGAAAGTCTGGCTTCTTGGAAGCAAAATAGAAAGAAATGAGTGGCGGCACACTGCTCTGGAGTCAACAGTGCACCAGTGCATTTAATTCAGGTATGATCTAGCAACAAGATGTGTCGAAAGTGCGGACTTGAAACTATATACCAGTTTTTAATCCTTATTGACAGTTTGATGGATGGTCAGTAGTTCTAGTCCTCAACCATGAAAATAGATTAAAGCCACAAAATAACCATGCTTCTGTTATCTATGCCTTGGACACATTTTACTGTAAAAAACACAGAAGTGTTTCAGATAGTATGATATGCTAATTATTTTGTTTTTAAATAGTTCATTAAAAAGCAAAAATGTGTAGAATTTAGTGTTATGTTTTAGATTGTCTCAAAATATATTTGGGATTCATTGTTTTAAGTTTGATATTGGAACGCACCATTTGCTAGCAGTGGTTGGTGCTGCTCTCCCAAAGTGGATTAGCATTAGGGTTAGCATTAGCACATATGACGACTTAGACCTCAGAGGGTTAAAGAATACTTATTTTCTTATATTGAGGAATAGTGGAAATTGATGCATCAAACAACATTGATGCCTAATCTGGTGCTTTTACTCCATTTAAACAAGATCACACAAAGAAAATGGAATTAAAAATGCAACATCTTTAAAGAACAGTTTGGAGATGCTGTAACAGCAAAGCCAAAGTGACATTATCATGCTCATACTCATACACTGAGAATTACACAAATGTTTTCCAAAATGTAGAAGGTTTATTGTATGTTTTGCACTGTAAGGCAGACACAAATTTGAACAGACATGTGCATTATGTCTGTTCAAATTTGTCAACTTATCGCTTACTATTTTGTAAGATAAATGTTTGGAGATGTATCTTTGTGGTTATATTATAGGCTGCTGTGTTTAGATAGATCCATCCCTTCCTCCCTTCTAATCTCTAATCCCCTGCACAGCTGGGGCACAGTGTGCTTGTCTGTCTGTGTGTGTGTGTGTGTGTGTGCGAGTGTGCGTGTGTGTGTGTCTGAAAGAGTGAGGACGTCTTGTTTGATGATATGTTTTTATGCATATATAGGCCATCATTAGCAGTTTATACAAGACAATAGAAAATGGTTCTGACACCGCCAGAGAAATGTATTTCTAATACTGCCACTATGTTTGGTCTATTACAAAGAGATAAGGAACCAATCAAATTTTTTTATTTTAGTGCAAATCCAGTGTTGCAGTTAAGATGTGTACAGAAACACCTGGCAATTACAAAGATTAGTTTTTTTGTTGTTTTAATTATCAGAGGCAACTTTTATACTGCATTTCAAAAATTTGAAATTTATGTTATTATTACTTTTTATTATTGTATTTAAAAACGTAAAATTTTGTACGTTAATTATTCAATATATGGTATCTGAAATATGCGTTTATTTTAGTCATTATCTCATATAAGTTTTAGCCACATGATTATAAAAAAATAAGAAATTCAGCATTTCACCTTACTAGAATATATCATTTCACCTGTCGGTCTAGTTTAGTACTTATAACCACAATGGACTGGCATTGGGGATGGTTGCTGATTTTATTTTATTTTTCAGATGACAATCCCCAACACTCTCCAAAAGGAGCAGCAACAGATGGTCAGTGAAAGGATTGCCATTTCACAGAGTGTTGTATCAATGTGTAATAATTTACTAAGTTTACTGGAAGAGAAAAGTGTGGTAGAAAAGGTACACAAGCAATAGAGATTACGCAGCCTATTCAGGAAAGAAGCAATTTAGTTCAATTTAATTCAATTTTATTTGTGTAGTGAGAAATCTCAACAACCATCCCCTCATTGCAGGATAAATAAATTAGATTTTAGAATTTGGCGCTTAAACTCAAGTAATGCTGTCTGTACATGCTTACTTTAAGCTTACCTTATCAAAACTTAAATGATCTCACGCTTCAGATTATTATTTTCAATCAAATTTAGACTTGATAAACACTAAAGTAGGTGTAATGAGGGCATTTTGAATATTGACAGTGATTTCTCAAGATAAAAAGAGCGTTTGTAATTTTGTTGATTAAATGCAGTTCATGATTAGTAAACCAAGGGAGACATGGTAGCAGCTTCTCTTCATCTCTTCTGCATTCTGTTTGGTGTTTGTCATTCAGTAGAAGAACTGTCTGCAATTTTATACCTTTATCCTTCCTTTCTTGCTATTTTATCATTATCCTCCATTAGAACTGCGGTCAATAATACATTTTCTTATTTACAGCCCTACCCACCTTGACAAGTAGATTAGTACTATGTATTCCCCCTAACAATATAAAATTGAACCCAAAGACCCAGGCACTTTCTTTCCTCTGTACTGTGATAGCTAGTCTTGATAATACTTTATCCCACCAGCCAAGGCAAAGCAGTTGTGTTTTGGGGGACTGATAGCTGATCCCAGGGTTTACTTATCCCAGTTGTAATTTATTATTTAAAGATTTAAAATAACACATATTGTTCCATTAATTTCAAAATATGTTTAAATAAAACTTATAACTTAAATGCCTGTAAGCGCATTATAGACAAATGATTGGGATTGGAGGAAGAAGAGGAAGTGTTTTTGGCTCAGTTTCATCATGACCAGAGAGAGAGGTTACTCAACAGTTTTTCATTCCTCGATGGATCTCAGTAAATTAGTCCAACATCTTTACCTCTATCTCAACATAATTACCTCGGACCAGTTACTCTGATGTGCAGTCACTAAAGTGGCTTAGCAGATGAGACTGTAATGGGACAGAGAGTGAGAGTGGGAGAGAGACAGAAAAACAGATAAGAGTATGCCTGTGAATCAGTATCTGTATGGCAGCGTGTTTATGTTGTGTTGGTTGGACTGGAAAGCAGAGCAGATGGGTTTATAATGAGGAAACAGAATGATTCTGATAATAATGACCAGATAATTATACCACATCTGAAGAAGGGAGGAAAGCAGTGGGGGAGTGGAAGTGGTGGTTTAAAAACAGGCTGAAATGGATGAGAGAAAGAAGAGTGCATTTACACAATGAGGGGTTAAGAAGAGATGGATGTGTTTCATGAGAAATGTTAAAAGAGTAGAGTAAAGAAAATGAGATGAAAGCAGGACACTCCATTGATAGAAAGAACGAAATGTCTTTTATTATAGTTTCAAGGTCTGTTAGGGTCCTATTTTAAGTTGAGTAATGCTCACCTCCCCTGTACTGAATACTGAATATGTTTGAATTTTTTGGTCTTGGAAACCTTTCAAAAAGACAGATTAATTTATTAATGCATTCTGTGCAGGTCCATAATTAAGCTACTTTGGATGCATACCAGTCAGACCAGTTTCAACTACTAATACTAACACCATCCCAGCTAATTCACCCAATTCATCTGTGAGTCATAAAAAAATATTGAAATTCAATATACAAGTTATATTCAAAAGCTATATTATTAGTTGATAGGATCTGTCAAAAGGTTTGATACCCACCAGCTCACCTTCACAGAAAAAGTGGCAAAAGAAATATAACACCTATCCTTTTTATGGTTAAAGTAACACAGAGTTCAATAAAATGTAAAACTGCATATGTGTGTTTGTGTGTGTGTGTGTGTGTGAAAAAAAAATATACATATATATATGTATACATATATATCTGTATAATATATATATATATATATATATATATATATATATATATATATATATATATGGAAAAACTGTATTGGAAGACTTCTGTCATTAGTCGTTTCCTGTCTCATTACATCTGATGAAGGAGTTATAATGATTTGCATGGAATGCGGGAGGGTTAACCATTACTTGTAATCTGAGATTTTAGCTAACTATTTAGCTAACTATTCCTACTGTTTCCACTCTGCTCAGTTTGCCGTGTTAGACTCTGAACTTTGAGGAAGCCAACATTCTCTTTTTGAGTAAATAAAATATACAGAGTAAATATTGAAACTTGAGCATAAGTTGTTATATCTTTTTGTGAACTTTAAAGACGTATACTGGTAGTATCAACTGGCTCAAATTTAGAGGTTGGTTAAAAATAAACAAGTGATTTTATGCAATTGGACTCTGTGATTCATTATATTATATAATTGACCAGTTTACTTTGCACCTGCCAAAATCACTTACTAAAATATCCAAACTGTATTTAATACAGGTATTCCCTTCTTTTAGTCTTCAACAGTAAACAGTAAAGCTTGAAGCTTGTACGTGAGTATTATTGTTTTAATGATTCTAATAGGTTGCTCTAGGCCATAGAATTAACAGATCCCCGAGGTCTATTATCCTGGCCAATAACATAATTTTATGCAAAATTGGCATTTTACCAAGTGCAAGGATCAATCAAGGAGAGCTGCTGTTAATGGGTGTGGCTGGTGGCTAAACTTAATTAACAGGGCTGCTCAGATGAGTTGGGTCATCAGAGGTATGGAAACCGGATGTAGGTAGTTAGAGCTATGCGTGTCTCTGTTAAAATGGCTTCCATTTCCTATTAGAATAAGAGTATTAAGATCTGACCCTTTTGATGGAGAGCTGTTCCAAACTACCTGTGTGGTAGCCATCACATATCCAGGCACAAACACATGAACACCTCAAAGATGCTCATTTTTATACGTTCTACTTTATACACACACTTTGCTTCTTCCCTGTCTCAGTCATGATCCTACACACCCAAAACCGCACGCATATATATGCACGCCAACTCACTGACAGGTCATTTTACCACCATCTAATGTATCTAGTGCAGAGTGCAGATGCTAAATATAGAGGAAAACTAAGCAGAATATCAATGGCTCTCAAGATCCTACAAAACAGCCGAGCAGTGATTCAGATAAAACAATAAGGCAGGTGCAAAGCATGAGACCGAAAAATTATTAATGGTAAGTCTGAAATAGGTTTATCTTAAAAACTGCCTTGTTTTACATGTAAAGGTGTATACGGATAATAAACAATTTCTAATAAACAAAGGGAGGAGTATATTTCCAAATCCGATGTGGAAAATGTGTCAAGCTTTTTAGAATGTAATTTAAAATGCAATGTATCCATGTTAACACTGACTTATAGTGAAACACGTGACTCATGTGGGTCTTTTACATTTCAAATAATAGATCTTGTTGTTGGTAGGCATCATCATTTATTTCCTGTACTATCTATTTCAAAGTTGGATATTTTTTTAACCTTATAATATTATACTCAGAATTATAGTAATTAATAACAGTAATTACCCTAAATCTAAGACAACTCGGGAAGGAACATATTATACAGTGCTATAGGATCAGGTTGAATTTATTCATTCAGTTAGTGTTGTGACCTTCATTTATTGTTTTCTGTTCTCCTCCATTTTCTATGTATTTGTTTCATCATTCTTTGTTTACGCTAGGCATTTGTACATGAGCACAATTGCACATGCTGTTGAGTTATGATGAGCAAAATAAACACTGCCCTTTGAAAGGTCAGAGAATCTAAATGACGGCATGAAATGAAACACAATAGATCCAGCCAACACGTTCCTGTTTATTTGAAAAGCAACCACTACATTATGGGAAAATTAAGGGATGAGTGATTATTTGACAAGATTCTGGGAAATCTGGATTCCAGAATTCCCGAGCCCTTCATTAGTTGTTGATGTCAAGAGACTGCTGTGAGTTTGCACAGTACTGCGTGCAAGGAAGTAAGAGCTACACCTCATAAAAAAAGGAGCAAATTAAACAACTGAATAGCAGAATTCTGTAATTCAATGGGCTCTATTTATAATTAAATTGATAAGATGAATTAAGTAATTCCACATTACTAATTATAAATACACGCTGGGAAATTATTACTTTAAGATTGAGGATTATTTTTACCTCCCCTAAGACTCACCAGAGTTAACGCATTTTCTGGTAGGATTTTTTTTTTCCTTTTTTGCCTATTAAAATTGTCTACTTTCAAATGAACTACACTGTTTTTGAAAAGCTGCTCAGCTAAAGCTTGCTATAGTTTTCTCTACCTCATTTAAGCAAGTAGCACCAGATGTAAGGGCTATCATAATGCAAAGTATCCCCTTGTGTATTATTGTTTTGATTGTTTTGATAGTAGAATACAGTTTTTTTTTAAAGAAAGCAAAGAAAAACAAAACATGTTTAGCTTAAAAGGCCACATAAATAAAAGGAGGCAATCCAAAAGGTGTTTGTGTGTGTATTCCTGTTTAGACGGCTTTGTGAGGACCAGAAATTGGTATTCTACTATACTTGTGGGGACCAACAGTCACTTGTGAGGACACACAAGGTCCTCACGAATTTGAAGGCATTTTTGAGGCTCAGAATGTGGTTTTAATATCAGGGTTACAATTAGGTTATGATTAGGTTTTGGGTAAGCAGCCAGGGAAAGAATTATGTCAATTAGATGTCCTCACTAAGTGAGGTAAACAAGAATGTGTGTGTGTGGGGGGGGGTGTTCATGAAATTACATAATTAATACTTTAACTGTCAAACAGCCTTTGTTGTGTGTGCTTGTGTGCTGTCAGGTAAACTGCAACACTGACGTGTTAGTCATGTTGTGCATACAGAAAAAACTTCGATGCTGTCGTTGCTCTTTGACATGATGTTTCAAATCAAGAAAAAGCTTAGTATGGTATTTTAGCTTTTTGGTCTGCATTCTTCCATCTGAAGAAAGTCAGGTTGAGTGTCTACAAAATGATCAGTTGTCCCACCGTTGTGTCACATTGCTGTTCCATGTCTTAGTGATGAGACTCCTTTGGGCCTGTGATGTGAGTAATGATTTTCTAATAACCTGCAGCTTGTTAGCTCAGCTGGCTTGGGAACTGACTGCCAAAGTGTCTCCGTCCTGTTTGATGTGTGCGTCTGTGTGTTTGTGTACACTACCAAAACACAGAAGTATGCACTGTCATTTTCAATTTGATAACACTTTGATCAATGTTGGACGAATTGTTAAAAAGTGACATAATTTCTGCATCGCTGCCCACATTTTATTATGCCAAAAGTATTTTTAGTTAAAGCATTGAACATTCACATCACGCCCTGACTTCTAGGCTTGTGTTCGTCATGGATGTAATTGGTAACTTGATGTCGTGTTTTAGAAAGCTTTTGGTATAGATTAACTTTGAGGTAAGTGGAAAAAAATATAGGGTAGCAATGAAAGAAGTCCTCCCTCTTATGACATGAAAGAATTTACTGTATATTTAACTTATAATGGCTGAGACACAGTGTGACTGAAGATGCTTGTTAAAGTATATAATAGGTTTACAGAGTAGTCAAAGTAAAGCCGTGGGAGGTTTTATATTTCACATACCCGCATTAGATGGTGGTAGGTTTAGACAGTTAAGCTTCCCACCATGGTTTTTCTCATTTGTACTAAAAACTGACACATGCAAAAGGTAATCAATATTTTCTATAATGGCAAATGGATTGTCTTTAACTACTGTCACAGGAAGCTTTAGAAAATATTTGAACTGCCTCCCTCTATAGCATGAAGAAAATACTGATATCCAAGTAAAATATAGTAGAGCTTCCTGAAAAGGAAACTAGTTTTCTACTTTTTAGCTCTCCAGTTCATAGAGTGTGTTAGTCTATACAGTAGTATCAATTAAATACATGCAAGTATTTAATAGATTCCCATTCATGATCCATTAAGGTTTAACCCTACTGACTTGGATCATCCACAGCTGTTTCCTGCACTGCTACTTGAGAATGACATTTGTAGTATTGATATGACATTTCTTAAAGGTGCTTTATACAACATTCAGAATCACTGGACTACAGAACAAACAGACACACTGCTGACATCTATCCCATCCCTGTACTGGATTTCTTTTTTGTCCTGCTTAAAAAATCATATATAGTGTATAACATTCTAAATACAGGTAAATTAAATGGAGAATAGCACCCGCTTCTCAGTTAGACACATGGTGTGAAGCAGAGAAGACACAAAAGTAGGAGACAGAGAAGCGATGATCTCTTTAAAGACAGCAGCAGAGACTCCAAACACTGAGATAAAAAAAGGCGCAGTTGATTCACTCATGCATACATTGCAAATTTCAAATATGTTTTTGATGTTGTATCAGTGTTTAATATCTCACATATAAAGCTTGTGAAAAACTATTTGATGGATTACTATAATATGTGGAAAACATATTCATGCAAACATTTCCATGCTAAGTTTTACTCTGGATTTGGGGATGTGTTGTGATTGCTGATGTTCACAAAGGTTTGCGTGCAGCACATCCCCTTACTGGCTCCTGAATAGCCCTTTACCTCAGACACAGTTCAGTGTCAGTGTATGCGGCTACTAAATTAGCCAAAATAGAACAACAAAACTGATGCCAACAATTACCCCAGTGAAACCAACAACTGATGGCCAATCGCCATTGTGTTTGTCAATTTGCCCCACTGGCATCCTAAAGTGTAATCACGTAGTAATTGCAGATTATAATTAGCAATTATTCATTCATACTTCTCAGTAACTTACTCAGCTACAATTCTATGAACTAGATGTTTCATAAAGGCTTTAAATTGTCACCAATGTCAACTTTGGGGATATCACTATAAACATTTGAACTCTAATATTGTCTTTTTTTTTATTCTTTTCAACAGGTCTGTGGATCCAGCTTGCTGTTCTGTCTTGCTTTTCTGTCCATCTACCTGCCACCTCAGTTTATCTTCATGTTGAGTCTTAAAACACAGAACACCAGATAGAGGTAGGCATGGCTTTAGCTACAGCTTTAACTGGTATTTGTTGTACTGTAGAGTTTTAAAGTGTGCTAACTGAGGTTGCAAAAGCGGCTCATTTGGGAGCTGTGACACTGTTGTTTTGCTTTAATTACACCTGAAACATACATAAACAGTTATTGCCAATTAACTTTAATAAAACTTTAATGATCCTCTGGGAAATTGGGTAAGTATAGGATATTACATTAAGCTCTAATTGATATCATTAGAACACGCTCACACACACACATATACATCCATTTTTGTTAGGTTTGCTAAATAAACTTCAGCTGTTTTATGGTTTCTTTTCCTCATACTTTCAAGTTCAGCAGTAAGTGAGACATGCTGCAAGCCTTGGTTTTCTTATGCATAGTGAATGGGAAAACAAGGCATGTGCCCTTGAGTGCACAAATTCACATGTGAAAGTAAAGTAATTTGTGTGTGTGTGTGTGTGTGTGTGTGTGTGTGAGTGATAAGAGCAGTGTTTTTTTTACTCCATTTTTCTCTGCCTGTATTGCAGGCATATTAGGCACACTGCTTTAGGCAGTCAGACAGCTACGCCAAGCAGGGAGACTGCCCTTGCTGGCCCTGATACAGGATAGAAGGACTATAGATGGATGGATGAGAGATAAATAAGTTTTCATTGTAAAACATTTGCAGATGATTAGCTGCCACATGTCTGCCTTTATCTAAAATTCCATTATATTTTTACATTATATACTGTCTTTTACTAGGGTGTTTGTGCTTAACAGAAGCATAACCTCAGTGTTTATTTATTAGTTTTTGTTTTTAGTAGCAATGATTAAAAACATACTCTGAGCACAGGTCAGTAGTCATTCAGTTGCATCCATCAGATTCCTGTTTGTCAGTTGAAATTCACAAAGGACAGAGAGTTGTCTTTTAAAAGGATACTTTTGAAGTCCCTGAGAGAGATCTATGTATGTCTGGGTTTGGGTTTTTGGTTTTTTTTTTTAACATAATATTGGTATAGTTACTGTTATGTTTTCCTTTATTTGAGGATGTCTTGTTTTTTTTGTCAGAAACCAAGCCAGGAGAATTTTTTAAACTGTCTGGGATTGTTACCAAATCACAATTACTGTGGATTTTATGGAATGGTTTTGTCCTTTGGATCACTAGGGACAAACCAGAAGTTATCAAGACGAACATGACAAGCTATACAGGAAAAGCTATAAACAAGTAATTATAGACCTATGATTATCCATTCTATATATTGTTCAAATAGACAGCATTTAAAAAAAATATAGGAACACTTAAAACACATCACATCTGCATATTTCTTGTACATTTTTTTAATGTTTCGTTTATTTTCGTTAGGAAGATAACGCTCTTGCAAGGCCATTTACCTTTTTGTATAACAAATTGCTCTACATTATTTTTTTAGTTTTGCACGGTCAGCTAATTTAGATTTTATACACTGAATAAGAAATGTTTATACCATATAAAAGAGTCAGCAATTTTGTGTGAATGCAGTAGTCCTATGATGATTAATTTTTATTGAGTCATTGTTTAACATCAAAGCCTATAGGGACAAAGTATGCAGATTCAGTTCTTTCTTTTGACTTGCTGGTTGTACGAGACATAGAGTCTGACAACTTACTTCTTATCTGCCTAATTACTTTTATGACACACTCTAATGAATGTGTCCTTAAACCATGTGATATCCATACTTTTGGCTATTTTTACCTATTACAAAACAGGTTTCGCTTTTCTCAGTGATCTTTCTTCTTACATCTCAAACACCATAATGTGCTGTTTGCACCCATCCTTTAAATTACTGGCCATAATTGACTTTTGTCTTCAGAAGCAGGCTTGACTCTGCTTGACTACGATTCCACTGAAATCAGTAGTATCTGTCAGTTTGATGGGCACGTCCATAGCCTGTTGAAAAAAGTTTGAGCTTATAAGGCTCAGAAGCCATTAGCTTCTACTTTGTGCGTGCATTGTGGATAAACATGTGTTCTTTAATTAGACACCAATGGGAGACTAGCATGCAATACAAGCTGCACCTGGCACTGCTTTTACTGCTCTGGGATCAGTTTTGAGGTGGACATTGTGGAAAACAGAGCTAGTATTGACAAGTAAACAAGCACTCATGTTAACAGATAAAGTTTCTATTACTGATTACTCCTTTAGCAAGCTAGCTAGGAAAAACTCATTGATTGAGAAGGGACACGCTTACCAGAAGTTAAACAGGTGTAATTATAAAAACATAAATAACATAAAATAAATAAATAGTAAAGGATGACTTGGTGGTAGCCCTACTGTACGACAGACTGGTGACATATACAAGATGTGTAATAGGCTCAAGTCCCTGCTGTATGTGTGTGACACTTTAAATAAGAGCATGTTCTTTACTCTCAAAATTGCCATGAAAAAGTACATTCACTTTATATTCTCCAAATTCTCCTACATGAATTGTTTCCTAATGCAAAAGTAATTAAACAGATACTATGGAACACCCCATACATTTAAAATATGATGTAAGGCAAGAGGCTATACCTGAATTAATGCAATTTTATAAATGCAAGCCCTTATTCGGATAATTAGACCACCAAAATGGGACTTGAGGAAAAAAAGAGGCAAATTTACACATAGTTTAAAAGTATAATTATTTTATTGCACAAACCAGGTTTATTTGCTCTTTATCAGCAAATATGTTGGGATAAATGATCCTGTATCTGAGTTTATTCAGCTGTATCATGACACAGCCTCATTTGGGTTTTTTTGTCTAGAAGTGTGTTAGTCTGTGTGCTAAACTGTGACCTTTACTTGGTGGAGAGGCATGTCTTGCACTTTGTCTTTATCCATACTTGTAGGTATATACAACATGCCAGCAGATATCAGAGCAAAACTTAATAGATTTCCCACCCAGAGACCTTAGATAAATAGAGAATCTAAACATTCTATTGAAGCTGAGAACCATGACAGCCATGTAATTCCCTAAGCTGCCTGTGAAAGCCATAATATTCATATTTCTTCATAGCAATAAAACCATATTACCATATGAAGGCCATAGGATAATATTATTATCAGCCAGCTCTCATAGTGCCTCTCTCTAGTGGCAAGGATCAGTTCAAAGCACAGCCCAAGGCATGTGTGCATGTGTGTAATAGAAATCATGTGTGTGTGTTTGTATATATGTGTGTGTTTGTCTCTGTGACTCAGGGTGTATGTGATCAGTTCCCTGAAGCGACAGCTGCACACCGAGCTCCTGAATGGAGAAAGCTTCTCTGTAATGACTACCAAGTGGCAAGCATGTCTCTCCCCTTTCTTTCTACGAACCATTTCCTGATATTTTGCGTTTACCTTTACCTCTCTCATCAGTGATTGCATGCTGATCAGCTTCCTTTCTCAATGTGCCTGATGTCCTCTTTTCTTTTACTCTTTCTGTCTTCTACTCTTTCAGTCTTCTCATTTGTGCTTTACTTTTACCTTTTACTTTTCTCCTGTAATAATATTACTCTCCAATCACCATAATCCTTAAATTAGAACTGCTTGGTACTGCTATCTGCAAATTGAGACACATCTTTCGCCACCAAACTTGTATAATACCTTGAAAAAGCAGACGAAAGAGGATGAGGAAATGAGGATAAGAACAAGGACAGGTAGGAGCAGATGGAAGAAAGCATGAGAGGAATCACGGAATGAAAAAAAGAGTGAAAGAAAACAGATATATGGTAGATGATGGATAAAACCGTATATCAGTCCTTTTTTACTCAAAGGCCATGATATCAGAAACCTGCATTTTCATCCATAGGGAAATAGGTAGATGATTGTCTTCGTCACAGTTTCATGACTTTAGCTAAATCTTGATGCTTAAATCTTGCAGTTAGCTCTTTCCAAGTTGATAATTAATTTAGCAATGAGCATTTTCGAAAGAAACAAAAGATAATGTAGTTTAATAATGTCCTTTGCAGACAATGAACTCCCAGTGTGTCCATGTTGTAATCTGGGATCTTCCTTTCAGCATTGTGGTATCCAATCCAGTATACTATTCATTATAGTAATAATATATGGTAATCCATTTATATTTTTAGCTTGGGCTCCTGATTGTGAATGAATTCTTGTGGTTGATAGCGCACATATTTATATATTTGTTCTGGTTATAAATGAAACACTATGGAGGCGTGGCTTCTGTGACCATTATTTTTGGTTTAATGATGCTGGTGATTAGTACAAAATCCAGTAACTCTAAATTTTGGTTATTTCACTTTTCATAGGTCCCCAGTTTTGCTCCTTTTAATATGGCCTGTTCTAATGCCAAATTGCTTATACATCTTTGTATTCCCTTGATGGCAGAAGTCATGTTAATGTTGTTTCTGTCTTTTGCTATTGCATGATTAGCTTTTGGGGATGGAATTAGGGAGTAAGGGTAGAAATGATCCTACTCAGAAGTAGATGAGAGAGAAAGTTTGAAATGATACAATTTCACATTTTTAGTTTGTCAAAGCTACTGCGTCTCATTATTAAAAGCTCCACTCCACCAGAAAATCCAAAGTAAGAATAAAAAGTTAATGACATATGCAGCCACATTGTCTAGTGTTTGAGTTTACACAGTGGACACTGTTTCTTAGCATAATGGTAAGGAAAAGTATAATAAGTTAAATGTGAATTAGAAATTTTTAATGCAATTAAATTACAAGTTAAAGTTGAGAATTATTAAGTAAGTAATTGAAGAATAGAGTAACAAAATGCTATTGGTGTTAAGTAGGTATAAAACTGAGAAACTATAGTGTGTGTGTGTGTGTGTGTGTGTGTGTGTATTACAATAAACCAGATGCCATGGTAGTATTACAGCACAACAAGCACTAATGCACTGTCCGGGCAGCCACAATCATCTCATTACATATTGTACTAACAGGAGAGAACCAAATGTTACAAAGGAGAGTCCAAGAACCATGCAAAGAAAAAAAGAGAGAAAAAAAAAACAGAACAGAAAAACAAACAAACAAACAGAGGATGACTATCACATGATGAGAAAAAGAGATTAAAAAGTGAAATGTTAAGAGAAAGAAATAGAAACAGGACTCATGTAACCAAAATGCCATTAGCAAGTGTCTGTTACTTTCCCCAGCTCAGATTTGTGAAATCTATCTGTGTGTGTGTGTGTGTGTGTGTGTGTGTGTGTGTGTGTGTGTGTGTGTGTGTGTGTGTGTGTGTGTGAAAATAGAGGTTGGCCAGGACGTTGGGCGAAATCAGTTTACATGAAAGATGCTCAGTTGTCTGCAAACACTCAACATTTACTTAATACTGTCCAAACTATAGTGACAGTTGAAAAAAGTGAGAAAACCACCTTTAAATTAGAAGTTGTGCATTTAACTCCAACCAACCCATTTCAAAAAGCAACATCTTTATACCAGGGTCTGCCAGAAACTTCCCCAATCCCTCACCACCTCCTGGCAATCACCAGAGGGCCTCAGACCACTCTCTAGGCTTGTGTGACCGAGGCCTAATGGGTTAGAAAGAAGTCAATCCCATTCCTCTTGAGACTATAATAAAAAAAAGAACATATGTAGTTATGTTGGATAGATGGAGGGATGGATGCATTTAGTTTAGGCAGAAAAAACCCCTGCCTAACTAACTTCCTATCTAACTTGTTTGATTATGAAGTTTCTTTACATTTCACAGACAAACAGTTAGATAAAAGAAATGCATCTAAAGTATCTAATTGAGAAATAACACCTGACAATGGAGCTTTTCAATGAAACTACATTCCCTACACTTGATATAACCTTGAGCTTTAGTGACACAGAAAAAGGAGGTGATCAGAAATGCCTCAGTCTTGCCACAACATAACACAGCAACCTGTGATGGTTTTCAGAAAGATCATTTTTAATGTGCTGTATGGCTGTATTTGAAGCTTGGAGTCATGTGGTACATTTAACTTGCACAGTGCAGCAGGCATTGTGTATGTATGTATATATGTATCATCATAGTCACTGTTCCCAGGGGGGCATTTGCTTTCAACATATCCGGTACTTTGACAGATTTGAATTACCTGTCAGAGGACAGGTGTCTTACCTTTGAAGAGACAGTTCATCTCAGCCAACTGAAATTCCTTCAGTTCTGTAAATTACTACATATTTCTTAAAGCTTATTAAACTGAAGTTAAGACCCTCTTACTGAACTCATTTGATCATTAGCATCAGAAATATAATGTCTGCACATGTAATGATCACTTACTAATGGAAAATGTGAATGCTTTCATGATTATCACTTTGAAAAGAAAGTACTCTACTGGACACAGCCCTCAAAACTGTACTGTTACTAGAAGGCCTAGGATGTTCAGGATGACAGTACAGTAGGACTCAAATAAATGCACAATGATCTCTCTGTGCTCCCTGGGAGACTCATGTGTCCTTCAAAGACCAGAAATTAATCATTAAAGACTCATTCACTCAGTAACTATAAGTTCAATAAAATATTATGATTGAAGTCTGCAGACTGCAATATGAATCCAAGCTGTGCCAAGACTATATGAAACTTGAAAATGTGGTTGCACTTCCTGGTTGAACAATGCATGTGACCTATTCACATCAGCTCCAAGTTGAGTTTATTCAAGTGTCACTAAAATGGTCTACAAAGGAAAAAGTACATATCTATAGAATACTGTAGAAACGTAAAAATTTAAGCGTAGAAATTTTACCTCCTAATACTCTAACTCTTTCACGGCATGCATCTTTAATTTCTCTTTGCTATTTGGGCTGATTGGGACCTGATGAATATAAAAACAAAGAATTCTGAGAAAAATGAGATCCACATATGTGGACATTTGTTTTAAAGCAGTGGCAGTATAATGTCCTCGTAAGTGGACATCAGGCCCTCGTAGAGCAAAACCTATTGTTTTGGTCTAGACAAAATGTGATGTCCACATATGTCGACGCCAGCTCCTAGGTGGTTAATAAAACTTCTGGATAGAAAAGTATTAAAATGACTCTTGTGGCAGACTCTGGCAGAGTGTGGAGTAACGGCTGAGTGTAAAAAAAAAAAGGCTGAAAAATAAGTTTAAAAGAAAAACAGTGAAATAAATTTTTTTGTCGTTTCATTCAAATTAAAACCTTGCATTTTGAAATAGTAATCTGAGGACTTAGCAATTACAAAATTAACTACTACAGTAGATCGTTAGCTCCCGGACTCAGTGTAGAATAAGCTAATTTTCCCAAATTATTATTCAAGACATTAATCTGTCACAGAACTTTTAATAAAATTAAAACAAATTTAATTGGAAATAGTTTTTTTAATTCCTTTTTTCAAGGAAATAACACATGTGACATTCTAGCTGAGGCAGCTGCTGCCCTGGCAAGGAGAAGAACTAGAACACATTTTCCAACTCATTTCAGAGAGTGAACAGAACAGTTCATGGGCTACAATAATAGTGATGCCCACGGAGGAAGTGTCTCATTCATCTCTTGTTCTCCTCCATGGGAAGGTCTGGGTCAGCTACAGAGCAGCACAACAGGGCCATCAGGAATTCAGTTTCTCCCTTTGGTAGGGCGGATCCTTGCTATACAGAGGTTGCGCCCTCGTCCCTCTGTCTGTCTGTCTGTCTGTCTGTCTGTCTGTATAGATAGATAGATAGATAGATAGATAGATAGATAGATAGATAGATAGATAGATAGATAGATAGATAGATAGATAGATAGATAGATCGACTGTCTTCATAAAAGGCAGCAGAATTTTAATTTCAGTCTTTAATCAAAGAACCCATTTAAATAACACATTTAAACCCAGCTGGGGCTCTAATAGTTTAACTGATTAACTGCATTTTTTTTTGTTTCAATACTCTGGAAACTGCCAAACTCTTATATGCACTTTGTGATTCAAAACAAGCATTTTTCCTCCACTATATATCTTTTCATCAAGGTTTTACTAACTGTTAAATGACATGTGATTTTGTATCAGATGAAAAAGAAAGCAAGCTTGGTTGTGCGAAGAGGGACTCTAGAGGGAATCTGGATATACTTTAGGGGGTACCTCAAACTGATAAGAAGCGATAAAATATTATTTTGTTAAAAAGGTTGGGATTGATTCTCTGATTGATCTTTAGTTGTTTTGAAAAATAAATAATGCAAATAGTATCTCATACACAAATAAACAGTGGACCACTGCACTGCTCGTGTACTTTGAATGCCACACAAGTACAAGCTCTCTTTTTTTCTGTCTTTTACTCTCATTCTATGACTCTCTCTCCCCCACGTTCACCCTTTCTGACGGCAACACTCCAGATTCATTACTTGCGAGATCTCCAGACCAATCTTGTACTTTCTCACAGCCCCCATACACACACTCTCACTACACCCCCACAAGCATAACACACACATATACACACACGTTCTTCCCACCTCCTCACTGTTACCATCTATGTGTCATTGGCTGTTGCTTAGCTACAGGCCCCCACCAAGTTATTTGCAGCCAATGAAAGCTTTGCCTTCAACGCTGGTTTTGACACATAACCCATTCTGGAGGAGCACTTTGTTTTTGCTATAGCTTTATCTCTTTCCATTGCTCTTGCCACAGTTTTCACCTATCCTTCATTCACTTTCTTTCATGCCTTTCTGTGCCTTGATTTTAGCTTTCGGCTATTAGTTTTACCTTTTTACTTTACTTTGTTCTTTCGCTTGATTCAGTGGGAAGAAAGCATAATGGGTTTTTATTACTGAGGAGGTGACATGAGAAAAGACAAATAGGTGTATATGAGGTGCAGTTTTGTTGCAGTGACAGCTGACATATTGCTGACGTGAAGGTGTAAAGTGTGCACTTTTGCCATCAATCATTGTAGTATTATACAGAGATTAAGCACAGGAAAGCATTGCACAATGACGTGTTAATGGTGAGTACAGATGAGTTTGTTAGTAACCCAGTTTTCTCAATAGAGCAAAGTTCGCAGAAAGTTGATTCTGTTCATCTGGACGTAGCGTTTTTAGATACTAGGTCCAGATGAACAGAATGAGCTTTTTGAGATTTCCCCACCTGGGTGATTGAGCATGCTTCAAGACAAAAACATGAAACACACACCAAAGGGCATCTGAGCACACACACATGCACGCTCATACACATACACACATATACATGCACATACATTTCTGTGGTTACACAGGACGCCACAAAGGCATGCACTTATGTACATGAACACTTATGCACTTATGAGCTGTAATGGAAGTATTTTTCTACTGTCTATAGTAAACACTATAGTAAAGAGTGCATGCTTATACGCCCTTAAATAGATCCTTAAGCAAAATTACATGTGTTAATTATTCAAACAGACATTCAGCTGCACTATAAGCAGTCAGTAAGCACATGTGCAGAGGCACACATGCGCATGTTCATGCTTTAGCACACACACAGTACATTACACACACAAGATGCTCTCCAGTGATTCTGCAAGAATACTGACAGGGTAATCCATCTCCATTGCATGGTGCAGCGTACTCTAGGAAAGCATGGTGGACACAGGATAAGTGCAGGGCCTGAAACACAGTATAAGTGAGCATACAAGCTTCGGCAGACATATGTGCACACAGGCACAAACCCACTATTATTGGCATAAATTGATACTTTGCAGATATTGACTGATCCACGGGGAAAGCTAAAGGCTAGGCCTGAAACGCTGATTGTGGGTGACTCTGCTGTAAAGGATGTACAAAGCATGTGCGGTAAGAACACTAAAGTCCTCTGCTTTCCTAACGATATGGTCAACATCCTGAAGGAGAGAATTCCTCAAATTGCAGATGAATATCCAACTGTGACAAACATTGCCCTGCATACAGGGTCAAACGATGTGTCCAAACAACAATCGGAGGTTCTGAAACGGGACTTTACTGGATTATTCAACACTGTAAACTCTCTGAATGCAGCTGTATTCATCAGTGGGCCTGTACCGCCGGTCAGAGGAGGAGACGAGAGATTCAGCAGGCTGTTTACACTGAATAAATGGCTTATATCAGCATGTGCTGACCACTCAGTGCATTTTATCAACAACTTTAATATTTTTTGGGAACGCAGGCATCTGTTTAAAGCAAATGGATTTAATTTTAACAAGTCAGGGGTGAAACTGTTCACCTCCAACTTGTTTTATTCCATACGTCATCCATCTGTGCCTGGAGCCAAGGCTGAGATAAACGAGGAGTTATCTCATAAAGAGGAACAAACAGTACTCCAAGAACAGACAAAGCCCAGCTGAAACCTTGAGGAGGAGCTCCATTTGCCCCCACCCGGGAAGAGCCTCAGAAAGGAGAGACATCTGAGGCAAGAAGAGGGGTCCCTATTTGCCTCCAACTCTCTCAACAACACCAACGACCAGGACCAGGAACTTCCCCAGTCCCCCAAACCCCTGACAGGCCATCACCCCCATCACCCTCCTCCCCCTCCCTTTCTCCCTCCTCCCCACACCTGAAATTCACTGAAGAGATGATGGAGCGGGTCAATGCTGGGCTCAGATCTACCCCCCGGCCGATTCCCTCTTTGTCCCCCATAAACCCCCCACCAAAGCAGCCAAAGGTTCGCCACCGAGCCCCACCCTCAACAGAGCAATCGAAGTCACATTGCCCAGCCTCGCCCCCCTTAGTTCCTCCTTACCACCTTCATGCTTTGTCTCCGCAGTCTGATGTGTGATGTGTGGAGGGTCCGGGCTGCGAGGATTATGGCAGTGGTGACTTTTCCCAGAAGAAGCTGGGACCCTGTTTACTAGAAGGTTTTAAAATTTCTGTACTTTTAGGTGACAGAAGGAGACATGTGGCCTGGTCAAAACACAGAGAGCTGCACTCTAAAAGATCTTTAAATATAGTAAACATACCTTGTGTGCCACAGACTGCTCCCAAACACGAGGGGACAAGTAATGCCTCTAAAACACTTAAGTTGGCTTTATTAAACATTAGATCTTTAGCTGGGAAAACATTTTTAATTAATGATTTAATCACTGAGCACAGCCTTGATTTTATGTTTTTAACTGAAACTTGGTTGGACCAAAATAACAGTGGAGCTGTTCTCATCGAGACGACCCCTCCTAACTACAGTTTTATCAGTGAGGTCAGGGCGAGCAGGAGAGGAGGAGGGGTTGCTGTCTTATTTAATGAATCATTTCAATGTAAGCATCTATCTCCTGGAAGTTTTCAGTCTTTTGAATATGTGGCTTTACAGCTGAAGGCCCCATCCAAAGTTGTGTTTCTTAATGTTTACAGGCCTCCCAAATACTGCACAGACTTTTTTAATGACCTCAGTGAACTGCTGTCTGTGATCTGTGTTGATTTCGACTGTGTAATTATTGTTGGGGATTTTAACATCCATGTGGACAACCCTCAGGACAAAGGGACTAAAGACCTGAGTAACACTCTGGGCAACTTTGGGCTGACTCAGCATGTAACAGAGGCCACACATAATAGAGGACACACTCTCGACCTACTGATCTCCAAGAGCCTGAGCATTTCAAACATTACTGTGTCTGATGTGGGCTTATCTGATCATTACTGTGTTTTCTTTGAAAGTAAAATCTCAGCCCACACAAATATATCAACAGCAGTGATCACAAAACGGTGTATAACTGAAGACAGTAGTGAGATCTTTAACCAGGTCTTCCCATTAACACCTGACCTGTCCAAAGGTTCAGTCAATGAGCTCGTCAATAGCTTTAATGCAAAAATGTTAAATGTAATGGACACTATTGCCCCCATTAAGGTGAAGGTTATCTCTGGAAGGAAAAAGTCTCCATGGAGAAACTCCACACTAGTGAAAAATGAAAAAAGAGAGTGTAGGAAAGCTGAGCGCAGATGGAGAAAAACAAACCTCCAGGTTCATTATGACATCTATAAAGTGAAACTTCACAATTATAATTTACAACTGAGGAGTGCAAGAAGGTCCTACTTCTCTGACATCATCACTAAAAACAGCCATAATGCTCGGGTCTTATTTTCTACAGTTGACAGGCTAACAAACCCTCCTGTGCCAGTGGCAGCTGAACTTCATTCAACCATGGCCTGCAATGACTTTGCCAAATTCTTCACAGACAAAATCCAAAAGATTAGACAAGCAGTTGGTACATCAACAGCAGATCCAGGATATGTACTGTGTCCACCGAAAAACTGTTTAAACACCATCAAACAGTTTCACCCGATTAACAGCAAAGACCTGGAGGACATCTTAGGTCAACTGAACTCCTCCTCTTGCTGTTTAGATGTCCTGCCAACAAGTTTTTTCAAAAAGGTCTCAAAGACTTTAGAGTCAGACCTGTTACAGATCGTCAACTTTTCCTTAATGTCAGGTGTGTTTCCAGAACCACTAAAAACTGCTGTAATCAAACCTATACTGAAAAAGGACAATCTTGACAAGACACAAATGAAAAACTACAGGCCGATCTCAAATCTCCCATTTTTAAGTAAGATCATTGAAAAAGCAGTTTCTCAACAGCTCAATTACTTCTTAAAACAGAATAACTGCTACGATGCCTTCCAGTCAGGTTTTAGACAGAACCACAGCACTGAAACCGCTCTGACAAAAGTGTTTAATGACATATGTCTGAACACAGACAGTGGAAAAATGTCAGTCCTAGTTTTACTGGATCTCAGTGCAGCATTTGATACAGTTGACCACAACATATTACTCAAACGACTGGAGAACTGGGCAGGTCTTTCAGGAACTGTACTAAACTGGTTCAAAACATACTTAGAAAACAGGAAATACTTTGTATCAATAGGTAACTTCACATCTGAGCAGACAAGTATCACATGTGGAGTTCCCCAAGGTTCCATCTTGGGACCCCCTCTGTTTAACATTTACATGCTCGCACTGGCACAGATTATAAAGAACAACAAAATAAACTACCACAGCTATGCAGATGACACACAAATATATATCACAATGTCACCAGGAGACCGAGGCCCTGTACAGGCTCTTGGTAAATGCATTGAGGAAATTAATGACTGGTTGTGCCACAATTTTCTCCAACTAAACAAAAACAAAACTGAAGTAATAGTCTTTGGCGCCAAAGAAAAACGATTACAGGTCACCAGAGAACTTCAATCTCTACACCTAAAAACCACAAACCAGGCGAGAAATCTGGGTGTAGTGATGGATGCAGACCTAAACTTAGATAAACACATTAAGACAATAACAAAGTCAGCTTACTATCACCTCAAGAATATTTCAAGGATAAAAGATCTGATGTCTCAACAGGACCTGGAAAAACTAGTCCATGCATTCATTTTTAGTAGGCTTGATTACTGTAACAGCATCTTTACAGGTCTACCTAAAAAATCAGTCAGACAACTACAGCTCATTCAGAACTCTGCTGCTCGAGTCCTCACTAAGACCAAAAAAGTGGACCACATCAGTCCAGCTCTGAGGTCTTTACACTGGCTGCCTGTCCGTCAGAGGATAGACTTTAAAATTCTGATGCTGGCCTATAAAGCTCTGAATGGTTTAGGACCAAAATACATCAGTGACCTCCTGACCCAGTATGAACCTTCCAGATCCCTCAGGTCATCTGGATCCGGTCTTTTATCAGTTCCCAGAGTCAGAACCAGACACGGAGAAGCTGCATTCAGCTTTTATGCTCCTTATATCTGGAACAAACTCCCAGAAAGCCTCAGATCAGCTGAAACACTCAGTTTATTTAAATCCAGGTTGAAGACTCACCTATTCTCAGCTGCATTTGAATAAAGCACCAAATCCACACTTTTAAGCTTAAATTTCAAAACTTACACTAACTACTGATCTTATCTATTTCTGATTTTATCTGTTTTGATTTTATATACTGTTTTGTTTGTTTGTTAAGCTTAAATTTCAAAACTTACATTAACTACTGATTTTATCTACTGTTCTGATTTTATCTGTTTTGATTTTATATACTGTTTTGTTTGTTTGTTTGTTTGTTAAGTGGGTTTAGAGCTCTGGGTAGCTCCCCAGCTGGGTCTAGACTGGATCTAGAGAGTATTTTAAATTCAGGGAATTTAAAATAGAAAGTAGCTCTCCACAGAAGGACTGGTAGCTCCCCTTACGATAAGGGTTCAGATCGCGCGAACAGGTGTGGGATTAGAGCTCTGGGTAGCTCCCCAACTGGGTCTAGACTGGGTCTAGAGAGTATTTTAAATTCAGGGAATTTAAAATAGAAAGTAGCTCGGCCACAGAAGGACTGGTAGCTCCCCTTACGATAAGGGTTCAGATCGCGCGAACAGGTGTGAAATGTGTGTGTTTAGTTAGTTTGTTTGTTTGCTTGTTTTAATCAATTTTAAATCATGCTTTTTATTTGTTTTTGTTTCTAATGTCTCTGTAAAGCACTTTGAATCACCTTGTTGTTGAATTGTGCTATACAAATAAATTTGCCTTGCCTTGCCTTGCAGTGGATTTTTTATTCTGGTTAATACAAAATTGAGGATTGTCCAAAGGAACAGATGTGGTGATGGTGGTGTTGATGTAGTGGCGATATACGAAAGGTCACACATGGGTTCCATCTATGTTTGTGGCAAAAGCATGACCTATAGAGTACAGTGAAGAATAAAGATTTCAAAAACCACTCACCTGTTTTGAATAATAAGGAGTTATTGTTTGGCGATTTTCAAAGCATTTTCATTCACGTGGTATTCCAGCAGTGAATTTTTGTTAATTCGCCTCTAAAAAACTTGGTGATTCAGCGGACTATATTGCACCATACAAATTTTAATGGCGTTGTCTTCCTGTCTTGCATATACAAAGTCTGCAAGATATATTCATACAGTATATCATTTTTTATGTGTTACTTCGGCAGGAATGAGCCTTACTGATTGCGAGATCAAACGTTGCCAGTTGGAGTAAAATTCATCACCTGAGGCCCTCATATTAAATGAGATTCTTTTGAAATTCATAAGGATATGACATCATATCACCAGGACTTAGCTAGAGGCTAGGACAGGGGCTGCCATTATAAAGATATCTTTCAATGGGCATTTAAGAGAAGAGTGAGATGACATTTGCTTACCCAGAAGTTACAATCAGACCTTACTTTGTTAAGCCAGTGAAAGCAAACTTGGGGCCTGAATCGGTGCACATTTCAGAAAATTCAGTTATAAATTCAGATATATTTTTTAAAAGTCATTATTTTACTCTCACTGGGGTGTTATGGGGCATGTGAGTCAAGTCACCAGGTGACTATGAGTATTTTGAAGAGTAAGCTGTTTTTGGAAATGTTTTTTAATGCTTAAATGGAGATTTTAAATCTGTAGATGACTTAAAGGGGACATGAAATGCAACACATGTAAAGGCTAATTTACACCACTGAGCCCTGCTCTCAAAAATTGACCTAGATCTAAAACTGTCTGTGAAGCTGGATTTAAGAAATAAGTTAAAAAAAAGACATCCCTACTTTTTGCCCCCCAGTGGCCTTAATCCTCTTCCATAGATTCCCGACTGCTCCTGTAAGAAACTTTGTTATATTTGTGATGTCATGTACATATAGTAGGCTGTTATGTTGTAAACTGTCTCGATGTTCTTGGGAAGAGAAAGATTATTTTATTACCTGTCCTGATAGCATCAGCTGATTGCACTACTTGGTACACTCCAGTGAACCACCTGGCTCAAACAGGCTCTTCGAGTGCAGCTAGCCAAACAGCAACAGTCAATTACTGCTAACGAGACAGACAGTGAAAGTGGACGGTATATCCTAGGGCTGCTCAATTAATCGAATTTTAATCAAGATTACGATCTGGGCTTTCAACGATCATTAAAATTGACTGAGCCGATTATTAGCCCCTCCCTCATTTATCCGCGACACCTTAAAGGCCGGTCCTTGAAAATATTGTTGGGCATAAACCGGTCTGTGGCGCAAAAAAGGTTGGAGACCACTGATTAAGAGGACCCGAGGGAAGCTCGGAAAGCTAAGCAGAAGTTATTTGGAGAGGAGAGTGACTGCTGTTGGTTGAAAAGAGAGGTAAAAAAAACTTCAGTGGTGTTGCACACTATTTTATATTATTTTTTAAAGTCATTGTTAAATAAATATCGTCAAATAATCAAGATCTCAATTTCAGTGAAAATAATCGTGATTATCATTTTTGCCATAATCGAGCAGCCCTAGTATATCCTCAGTTTCTTAACATAAAACTCAACCAGGGGCAGCCCAAATCTGACCTGATTTTAAGGTTTAGTGCCCTTATTTCTCTCTGAGTTATTGATTCTGTCACTAGCTAGCTAACATAAACTAACGTAAGTCTATCAGCCCCAACCAACCAACCACATGACATCATGTTCTGACAGAAGATGGTGATAAAATGTTTTTAAAACGTTAGCTTTAAGCAGTGTTTGGGAGTAACGGAATACATGTACTGCTGTTACGTATTTAAAATACAAAATATGAGTAACTGTATTCCGTTACAGTTACCGTTTAAATGGGTGGTATTTAGAATACAGTTACTTTGTTGAAATAAATGGATTACACGGCGGTCTTTTCCTGTTTCATATGTTAGGCTGTCCCCCTCTCTATTTTTGGTAATTCCGGTGGAAACTCAAACAAAACAAGCGTTGAGAGGCTCTAATGCCTGTGTCTCAATCTCGTGGCCCATGTCACCTCACTTGCAGGCCGCATAATGACGTGAAGAAATATTTTAAAAAATTAGTCAAAAAATTATGTATTATAAAGGCAATAGTCAGAGTGTTACAGGCATAGCCCTAAAGAATGTAGCCTCATGGGCAGTGTAGTCCGTGCTGCAGCGAGAATGGACTGCCATACCGGTTTTGTGTCTGTGAGCACAAGGGAGGGAGAAAAAGGAAATGTACGAGCTGTCACCGAGCAGAAACAGGAGATGGAAGCATGTAAATATAATAATAACCACTGCAACCAAGAAGAGTGGAGTGTCTGAGGAGCCCAGTTGTAAGTAAGGTATTAAGACCTGACTGTACACTGTGTTTGTGTTTTCGTCCGAAACAATAAGTTCCGTTGGAGCAGTCTTTCAACGCCTCTCTCTGTGTCTCGCAAGCAAAGTTGACCCAGACAACAAAGTAAAGCTAGTTTTCGGCAACGACCCTGACACAGAAACTGACGTATTAGCCAGAGGTCCCTTTACTATGGTTCGGAGCCGTGGACCTGTTTTATATACACGCCGAATAGTTTTCTATACAAGATCGCTGCAAAAAGTGCAGCCTTACCTAATGTCCACCTACTGTTACTCATTTTATATTTAGATTTAAAAATCTAAATTAGACAGAACTAAACCTTTATCTTGAGCATTTTTGCATCATCACTTCATTCCCTGCTCATTCACAGTATCATTCTTTTTATCTGACAACTAGCTTTTTATTCATTTTCATTTCTGTTATGTTTATTTATACCTGTGATGCTTTCTGATGTTTCTCGCCTGCTGATTTTTGCTCTCCCTCTTTCTTTTTCCATTATGTGTGTCTGTAGTAATATGCGTTGCAAATTGCTTCAGATGGGACTGTAATAACACTGCTCTCTTAGTTCTCAAATCTCACAACTAATCCATTTCTGCTTGTGTGACCTTTAGTAAATTCTGCTTTGTGATGTCACATCCTTGATATTTACAATGTGAATGCTGTAAATATTGTTTTTCTTTTGTTTTCCATTTTGCTGTAAATGCATTATGTTCACTGGGTTTGGAGTACTTTGATCATGTCTTGTTCTTTCCGACTGAAGAGCACAGGCTTAATCGGAGGACACAAGGGACCACGAGGGGCTGTCATCACAGCGAGCGTCAATATGACCTGTGAAGATTTTTGTTTTTTAGGGGGTTTTCTTCTCAGAAATTGGGGATTTTTTCCCCAGTGTGCATTGCTAATTACCGCTTCCTTCAGATCTCTCCAGTATAAGTGAAGTCTAAACACTCCAAAGCAATTCTGCTAGTGTGTTTGAATGTCTTGCTTTTTTTTTGCACAGAGTAGAAATCCCTGTTTTTTTTCTGCTACAATATCTGGCCTAAACACACTGAAAAATACCCTGTCTGGGAGCAGCTGATTGATTCCCTATTGCTAAGGAGAGATCATACTGTCAAGCAAAACAAAGAAACTCAGTGTGTTTGTGTCTTACTTTGCAAAAACATACAAATTCACAGTGTTTTTCTGGTAGTTTTTACAATTGCTTGTAAAAAAAAAGCTGTAGTGTAATTATCTCAGAATGATGCTGGGTGCAATTAGGTGTTGTTTTTAAGCGCTGACATTTCTGGTGATATGAAGAAATTTACCAGATTTTGTTGATTTGACATCCAGTATAACAGGTTGTTTAAGGAAAAAGATTTAAATCAGTTAAGGATATTTATGTGGCACTTTTATTTAACTTTATGGCCCTATGACATTTATGCTTTTTAGATACTTTTTAGACCTTTTGTTAGCCAAAGAGGCATTTATGAATATCTGGCACATGTAACACTGATGGGTCTTGATAACATGTACACTATCTATAATTAACACATACATTATGAACACCTATGTCAATAAAGTGCTCTTGTCTGTATTATCCATCCATTCAAGGTCACACAGGGGTGTTAAAATCCATTCCAGTTGTCATTGAAGAAGCAAGGTAAACCCTGTACAGATGGCCAGTTGATCATAGGGCACAAAATATTATTGCTTGTTAAATGTTATTGCTGCTGTAGGCAAATGCTACTAAAGCATCCAGTGCCACTTCACTCCCATCCCCTGACAGATCTGACCAAAGCACCAAAGTGTGTTCTTCTTGTTAAACAGTAAAACACTTTGGCAAATGGGGCTATGGGGACACTGCAGGACTGCTTTGTGGACACAGGCTAAAGTGCACCACATCGAGAAGACGTTCACAGTTTGACTGAAGGACAGAGGATGAAGGAATATATCAAATTTTGTGAATACACCATTTTACCAGCCACAACTACTTTGTGAACAATAAGCAATGGATCACTTTTGACCTGAAAGAAATGCTTAATTGAAAGTTAAAAGCCTTCAGGTCTGGGCACAGGGATGAACTAAAGAGAGAGGAGCATGACCTAAGGGTGAAACTGAGAAAAGGAGGTGATTCTTACAAAACAGCATGAAGGATGTGTTGAATGTAATGAAGAAAATCATTGGTTTTAAAGTAGCAGGCAGCCAGTGGGTAGCCTGGAGCGAGCAAATGAACTATACACAATACAGTTCCAACAGGTTCAGCTCACAGCCATTTGTGGCTTCCTTCATCATGCACCCTGGTGTCTACACACCTTCACTACCTTCACTGATTTGGCGCTTATCTCCTTCTTCCTGTCAAACGAACTCTGTGGATCAGCCCCATAACAATATCTGATAAACATCTGAATTGACTGTGAAACAGCTGGAGAAATCAAACCAGAAGAAAGCTGCTGTTATTGAGAGAAGAGACAGAGAAAGTCAGTAAAATTATCTCCCTCTCATGAATTACTCGCTGTCTGACAGATAGGTTGCAGTATGTGAGACTGGGCAGTGACTAGAGATGGCACGCTACCACTTTTCTATGTCTGATACCGATATCATAAATTTGGATATCTGCCGATACCGATATGAATATGATATAGTGTTTTTTTAATCAATAAAACTGTTTTTTTAATATATTGCTGCATTTTGTATAAGTTCATACTCAAGTTTAAATAAACAACAACACTAAAGCTATTCTGTTATACCTGTGTGTAAAAAATACACTGCACCCAAAATATTTCATAGTTCAGCAATACTGATCAATCTAATAAACTTAAACCTACACAATCCTCCCTATTCTGGTATTTTAAAGAGTACTTAGCAGAAATATTAAGCAACCTAACTAATAGGGTTGCAAACTCCCAGCAAAAAAAAAAAATAGGGAACCACCCCCCACCCTCCACCTCATAACGCTTAATCAACGTAATCAACTTTAAATTGATGCAGTGTGGGGAAAAAAATGCACAGAAATAAATTATTTTTCAAGAATAATTAAATAGATTCAACTTCTTTCTTCAACAGAATTGCAGACAGCACAGATGGTGCCTTCCCAAAGGAAAAAGTACTATAGCTTACTAGGGTATATTAGACTTAACAGTTACAATATACAGTAATGGACTTCTATACAATTTACATCAGATTAAAACTTTGGGTGTAAGATACAGATAATTATTTATTAAAAGCTAGACATTTTAAATGAGAATAAGAAAGAAAAGTACGTCTTTGTGCCCCCCTTTTCCCTGTTCGTGCCCTATCGGCCCCCTTGGCTAAACTTTGCTAGATCCGCCCCTGCACAGTTACCAGCCATCAGCTGCGTAGAAAAAGATCCTGGTGTAGAAAGTAATATTAAATAAATTCTAACAACAGCTTATCAAGCTTAAACGTGCTGCTATTCAGCCGCTGGTTTCCTCTTTCTGGCGCGAAGTGAGCAATAAACAAACAAGAGAGACGGACTCGCGACAGAAAAGCCGATCAGCTGATCATTGATCAGTTTCACGATTGAAGTAGCAGCAAGTAGAAGCAGTCGCTCCATATATCGGTTGTTAAGCTTAAGCTGTTTTACTTCTCTCGGGGATAAATTCATCGGAGATGAAATGCTGGTTTGGTAGCGAGGCTATAAATACACACAGCCGCTCTATCACGTGAGCTCACTGCTCCAACGTGCTACGGTTATGAGCCAAGTTACGCCGTGTCGCAAGTTTTGTGAGGTGCTTTTTTGATATTTAATGGATCGGATTACATTTTTTTATTTTTATCCGATATCCGATCCAGTAATTCACGTCAGTATCGGACTGATACCGATAGGTAATATCGGATCAGTCCATCTCTAGCAGTGACATGTCTGATTTGGTGGTGTGCAGTACAGGAACTCCACAAGTGACTGTCCCCATTCCTATTCAGCTTCCGAGCCTCCAAATTTCAGTTGTGTATGTCTGTTCTGGAACACAGAATGTTGATGTTGACATCTTGGAGGAATACAAGTGGCCTTGCATTATTATCAACAACAGACTAAACTGGAAAACCAGCACAGAGGCTCTACGAGCAGAATTTTTCTTTCTGGAGGAAGATGAGATCCTTCAAATTACACAGCAAAATATTGGAGATTGTCTGTCAGTCAGTTGTGGCGAGTGCAGTGTGCTTTGCTGCGGTCTGCTGGTGGAGCAGCATCAGACACCAAAAGACTGAATAAACTGATGAGAAAGGCCTGGTCTGTGAGTGGTTGTAAACTGCAAAGTATTATGGTGGAGACCAGATTTTTGAGCATTTCCCGACCAGGTGTTCTGAAATAAGACCAACAAAACAAAGAAAATAAAAATGGAAATCAACTAGAATCACTTCTGATCTGTTTTACTTAGCAAAAGCAGATTTTTTTGTGTTAATTTTGTGTTTGTCCCTAAATTTCTCCATTTACTGTTTCAGCTGGTTCCGACCAGTATCTTAACAAACCATTAGCAGAGCATTTTTATTGTATTTCAAATTATTGCCAGCAATTATAATGGCCCAATCTAAGTGGCAGCAAATACACACAGCTTGCATTTGTTTCTGTGGTGTTATTAGTTCTTTACAGACAAACAGGCATGGCTGTAAGTAAGGGTGGGTGACTCATCACCAGCATCCCCACTGAATTCCACATAAAGCAAAAAACATATATCCATAATTGAATCGCCTGAAACCCCCATAGTCTGGATGAGTGAGAAAACCAAGTGAGGTATATCTAAATGTTCAAAGTGTAGCAGTTATTACACTGAAGATACGTTATGAATACATAGGATCTGGATGAGTGGGTTAAGGACATGAAGGATTCATGGAAAATAAACACATTAAAGAGGCATTACAATAAAATGGAAAGAGCCCCTTTTCACATATGGGATTCATTCAGTCACTTTTACAATAGTGTTTCTCACAGCTTGATCAGTCTTCAGACAAAGCCTATTGTGAGGACCATTTTCAAAATTTAGGCCTCTTTTCAATTGTCAAGAAAGTACCCCGAGGCACACAGGCTCAGCAAGGGACGTCTCTTTTGTATAGCGAATATGTAAAATGTACCATCCGTGGTTATTTTAATCTTATTGCCAATAAAAAAAAGAGCTAGTGAGATGTATTAGAGCGATCAAATGCTTTTTTGTGGCTACCCATTATTATGAATGGACACATTCAGAATTGTTAAGTGTTGAAAGTGGTATGTAGATAAAGACAGATACATTATTGTCATGATTTTTAAGGAAAAGTCACCATGGTGTCCATTCAAGCAATGGCAGTGGTGAGAGGTAAGCAACATTACTATAACTGTTAAACCTGTGATGAAAATTTGGTAGGAAGTGAGACATGTTTAAAAGAACCATGTGGGAAACCCAATTTTTTGCCCCAGGAATTGTAGAAACTGCATTTAAACTTTAGGCTTCTAATCAAGATCTGTATCATCCAAACTCAGCTGATATCATATCATTTGAAGGAAGGAGACATACAATCAATCTGGATAGGGAAAAAAGATACATTTGATACAGTTTAAAAATTAAATACTTCAAACATCTTGAAATAAAAATAATAATAATAACAATGTCAGAGTTTAGATTCTGTCCGCCACAGAGTACACATGAGATAAATTAAGGCAATATGTATAAGGAAACTGAAGTCCCAGCAAGAGAATGAAAATTTCCTTTTGCTGTAACTCATAGTCAGAATACGAATACATGATTCAGATTAACACATTACAATTGTTAAAGGCAAACTTTGTGTAGCTTCAGCCAATTTAAATCACTGTTCTTATGTTTCATATTCTCAAACATGAACTGATAGAGAATTGTTTTTTTTCCTTTTTTCTTAATTTTTGTAAACTTGTTTTTGAAGTATGATGATTGCTATGTTTTGACTTGGGTTCTACCCCTTTGTTAAACAGAATAGAATTAATATATTGAATGACAAGCAGCTAGAGCATAGTGGGCTGCAGAGTGACAGAGTAAGACTTGTAACATCACATTTTGCACATTACTGAAGAGCTTCATGTGATGCATTCATCTTGGTTTGTAGTTGAAGTAATGGAGCGAGTTAAGTGTGAAGAGAAAATGAAATATAAGGCTCGATGACAGAAAAATGTGAATAATGTGTTGCATGAAGGAAATGTGAGGGAGGTACAGTAGAATCTTACTGTGATAAACAAACGCTCTGTCAGCTGCTATGATGAGTTGAGAAACCATACTTAGCAAACAGGTACATCTTAGGCCTCTGAATGTTCTTATGTATATCAGATATAACAACATCATCCTGTTGTCTAGCAACCACCTATCAGTGGGTTAAAATGACTCACCTTTAGCATTTGTGGACCTATAACACCTTATAAAAGCATTGTGTTATTTAATTGGATGACATCAAATTTATATACCTTATAAAAAATGTATTATGTTCTAATCTATATTAGAGATGGACCGATCCGATATTACGTATCGGTATCGGTCGATACTGACCTAAATTACTGGATCGGATATCGGAGAAAAAAAAAAAAAGTAATCCGATCCATTAAATATCACGAAAGCACCTCACAAAACTTGCAACACGCCGTAACTCACCTCAGAACGTTAGCACGTCGGAGCAGTATGCATCACCTGATAGAGCGGCTGTGGCATGCGGGACCTGTCGGTGGTCTGGATAGCATTTGGAGCTTCGCTAGCAACCCGGCATTTCATCTCCGACAAAGTTATCCCGAGAGAAGTAAAGCAAGTGTGTAAGTCCATCTCTGAATGTTTGTAAAGCATTCCTGCGTTAAGCTTAACAAACGATATATGGAGCGACTGCCTCTTCTTGCTGCTACTTCAATCATGAAACTGCTTAACGATCAGCTGATCGGCTTTTCTGTCTCGAGTCCGTGTCTCTTGTTTGCTTTTGGCCCACTTTGCACCAGAAAGAGGAAACCAGCGGCTGAACAACAGCAGCACGTTTAAGCTTGATCAGCTGTTGTTAGAATGTATTTAATATTACTTTCTACTCGAGGATCTTTTTCTACGTAGCTGACGCTGGTAACTGTGCAGGGGCGGATCTAGCAAAGTTTAGCCAGGGGGGCCGATAGGGCATTAACAGGGAAAAGGGGGCACAAAGACATACTTTTCTTTCTTATTCTCATTTAAAATGTCTAGCTTTTAATAAATAATTATCTGACACCCAAAGTTTTAATTTGATGTAAAATGAATAGAAGTCAATTACTGTATATAGTGACTATTAAGTCTAATATATATATACCCTAGTAAGCTATAGTACTTTTTCCTTTGGGAAGGTACCATCTGTGCAGTCTGCAATTTTGTTGAAGAAAGATGTTGAATCTATTTAATATTTCTTGAAAAATAATTGATTTCTGTGCATTTTTTTTCACACTGCATCAAATTAAGGTTGATTACGTCGATTAAGCATCATGAGGTGGAGCGTGAGGGGTGGTTCCCTATTTTTTTATTTTTTTATTTTTGTTGTTGCTGGGAGTTGGAACCCTATTAGTTAGGTTGCTTAATATTTATGCTAAGTACTCTTTAAAATACCAGAATAGGGAGGATGGTGTAGGTTTAAGTTTATTAGATTGATCAGTATTGCTGAACTATGAAATATTTTTTTTTGCATACAGGTATAACAGAATAGCTTTAGTGTAGTTGTTGTTTTAAACTTGAGTATGAACTTATACAAAATGCAGCAAGATATTTAAAAAACAGTTTTGTTGATTAAAAAACACTATACTTCTTCTGCTCACCTTCAAGGCCCTTCATAACCTCGCTCCTTCTTACCTTTCTGACCTGTTAACCACCACTTGTTCTGCCCGTTCACTTCGTTCTTCTTCTTCTGTCCAGCTTACTGTACCTTCCTTCCGCCTCACCACCATGGGAAGCAGAGCTTTCAGCTGCTCTGCTCCCAGGTTGTGGAATTCTCTGCCCCCTGAAATAAGAAATATTGGTTCTCTCCCCCAGTTTAAATCCCAACTCAAAACTCATCTGTTCAAATCTGCATATTCACTGTGAATCCACTGTTTGTTCATTTTATCTTGTGCTTTATTTTATTGTTCTTATTCTGCCATTGTTTTACTAAGTGTTTTATCCTATTGTAAAGTGTCCTTGGGTGACTTGAAAGGCGCTCATAAATAAAATTTATTATTATTATTATTATATCGGATTCATATCGGTATCGGCAGATATCCAAATTTATGATATCGGTATCGGTATCGGACATAAAAAAGTGGTATCGTGCCATCGCTAATCTATATTACATATTACAATCTCATTACCCTGAATGTTAAAAGGGAGTTTTTCCTTCCCACTGTCGCCAAAGTGCTTGCTCATAGGGGGTCATATGATTTTTGGGTTTTTCTCTGTATCTATGAAGTGCCTTGAGGCGACTTTTGTTGTGATTTGGCGCTATATATATAAAATTGAATTGAATTATGCAGCCTGATAAAAGCATCATATCATTTTTATTTTAATGACACCATCATATTACCTGGCAACCACCTAACAATGGTCTAAAATGGCATTTAAGTAGTAGAGCAGGACATGGGCATGCACTAATTATCAGTTAATGGAAGGAAATACATTGCATGCCACAGAAAGAGTCAAATAAAAAAGGGTGGCAGAAAAGTAGATATCTATGAGTAAGCAAGTTACTATTTTTGTTCTGTGTACATTAAAAAAGGATATGATCGTATTATGCTTTCTATTTTTAATGCATAAGATTCACTCTTTGGACTCTAACATAAATGGAAACACTGGATATTTAAAATATTCAGATGCTATAGTAGACTGTCACGCCTTGTTAATAATGTTCTTTTTAGAGTTTTTGAGGCTTCAAGGTAGAAGCCGGTTAGAGAAATAGCAGACAAGACCCCCTGCTGAACAGAATTTCCATGGCACAGATATACCTGTTAGTCAAACTGGTACGACTAACATAGCGCTGCCTACTGAAACACAGATATAAAATCACGAGTTATTTTTGGTGTGAGAGTGTGAGAGTGGAACTCTTTTTTTTGGTAAACTGTGACATGTAGAAGTGCATCCTTGATGACTTTGCTGACACTTTGAGAACCACATTTGTTTTTTCATATAACCCAAACTGTAAAGAAGAGAACCTTTTTGGACAATATAATTTTGCTTGGAGATTGCCTTACCTACGAGCTGTTGGCTGCCACACAGTCTGGTAAACTATGACTACGATTGCATGTACTTGTATTGAAATGCAACAAGGTGACTACTGCCAACTGTGAATCAAATCATAGTGTTTAGATTTTTAAAGTCCTGCAGTTGGCTGGCTGATTTTTCAAGCTAACAAAGACAGACTTCACCTTTGATTCACCTCAGTTTGCCACTTTCTGACATTATCCTTTTTATGTATATCTGCTTCTTCATCATATCTACTTTAAATTATTGCTCTTTCCTTTCTGTCTTCCAGTTACCCTGTTGCCAGTGGAGGATAATGGAACGGCTGTGGTTCTCTTTGCTGTTGCTGGCAGCAGCATGCAGGGGACAGCCGTGTCCGAAACGCTGCATGTGCCAGAGCCTTTCCCCATCTCTCGCTATCCTCTGCTCCAAGACGGGCTTGCTGTTTGTTCCTGCTGCCATTGATCGACGCACCGTGGAGCTACGGCTTCAGGAGAACTTTATTACAGGTAACTGCGTTCCAGTCTGTCCTGCATTTCATTATTTTAATATGCCTCTGAAATTTGACTAGTATTCCAGCCTTTTGCAGCGAGTTTGCTTGGTTTGGCTGTATACATGAAAATGAACTAAAAGGCTGGTTGATAATTGGCAGCATATTTATCTTATTTCAGAACACTTGGTTGTAACTGAAGAGTTTGTTAACAGTGAGTACAAATGTTGGCTTCAGTCACGAAGCTTTTCTGTTGTCTCTGCCTGACAATGACTAATTTTTTTCTCATGAGCCTGAGTATTTCTTTTTAACTTTAATACTTTTTTTGTTATTTATGGTTCAGCATAGTTAAGCTCATTCATGATTCATCTGCTTATATCAAAGAGTGACTTTGAAACATACTTATTTTATAAGAACTGAAGTGCTGCTTTATCTTGTTATTTTAATCTGGATTCCCGTTAGTGCTCTATTCCTAGGTTCTCCAAAACAAAAGGCACACAAGCTATAAAAAAAGATCTAACAGTACCCTGAATGATCATTTAAATTTTAATTAATTTAAGTTTTGCATTACCCTGTTTGAGAGAACCACATTCAGTCTTCCTCTTATGTGTTGGTTTTACTTATTATCCTAAACTGTTTTATTTAGCCTTTTGTTTTTTCTATATTTTGTCAGTTTGTCTATTTATCTTTCTGTGAATTTGCTCACCATATATTTGCTTTCAATTTGACTTTTTTCTTGTATTAATTGTGACTTTTATCGAGCTGTATATTCTCCTGCATTCTCCGATCACCTTTCTTCTTTTCCCCTTCCTAGCTTCTGTTAGGTTTGTTGTTAATGTCATTAACATTCACATATGGAGTTTATTTTTATGAACAGTTTAATAGCATGAATGGACCAACAACTGGTTGAACAGAAAAATGAATTGAATCAATAGTTTTTATGGCTGAGGAGTCATATTTTCTGAAAAGTTGGCTGATGTCTGGAGGGACCTGACTTGCCCAGACCCACATAGCAAGCAGGTCTGGCCTGGATCTGGTATCAAGCTGGCACTACTGGTTGACTTCTGGCAAGACTTATGTCATCCAGATATGGGCCAGGCCTGGCATAGATGGTACTGTCTATGTGATGGCATGCCACATCTGGCCCAATTGTGGTTTGGGTTATGTGGCCCAGGCTCATAGAAAACAGGTCTGGCCTGGATCTGGCATCAAGCAGGCACTTCTGACTGACTGGTGTCGTGGCAAGGTGTATGTCAACCAGATGTGCACCAGGCCTGGCATAGATGGCACTGTCTATGTGATGGCATGCCATATCTGGCTCGATTGTGGTTTGGGTTATGTGCCCCAAGCCCATAGAAAACAGGTCTTCCCTGAATCTGGCATAAAGCTGGCACTTCTGACTGACCGGTGTCATGGCGAGGTGTATATCAACCAGATGTGGGCCATGTCTGGCAATGATGGCACTATTTATGTTCCTATTTTCCTATTTTAGTTAGAAGACCCAAATGCCATGTTGCAATACTATACTGCTATAGTTGCCAACATTTCAAATGCAGATTTGACAGGATTGTGTACATTTTATCCAAAACCTAGTGACAATTTACTTTATGAATGTAATTAGGAAGCACTCAGTCTAGGGAAAGTGTGTGATTGGGTGAATGTGGCATGTTGTATAGAGTATTTTGCGTAATCCAATAGAGTAGAAAAGCGCTATATAAGAATCAGTCCATTCACTGCGAACAGAGTTTTGTCATGTTACTTTTGCACTATTATGTTTCGGCACATGTTGTTATTACATGGCTTGATAAAGGTACACATTAGGCTGATATCTGGGCCAGCAGTGTGTCTGCAACTGGCCCGTGGCTGCACACAACTTAAACATGGCGGACCTTTGGTGGCCCAGATCAGGTTTGCCAGAGGTAATCCACACATGGGCCAGCACAGGACCACCAGTGTGTCTGCAGCTGGTCTTGTGCTGGCCCATGTGTGGGCCACCTCTGGCAAACCTGATCTGGGCCACCAAAAGGCCATCATTCCTTGTGGTATGTGGGCCATGTGTAAGCACATTGTGTGGGCCAGATTGGGGACATACCAATTTTGCTATGTGGGGAATGTCCTCCTTACCGCGTAGGAACTCTATTGCCCAATGTCATGGGGATTCCACTTTTCAGCCCCCCACTCAACATATTTACAGTTCATGAGCCAGCTGATGACTTCTCTGTGTACAGTATATAATGATTCTTAATTTACTTTGTTGATGAGGTCTTTTTATGTGTTTATTACGCTTGTTTCCAGCTGTCAGAAGAAAGGACTTTGCCAACATGACCAGCTTGTTGCATCTAACCCTGTCCAGAAACACCATCAGCCAGATTCTTCCTTCTGCTTTTAGTGACCTGCGACGCCTGAGAGCGCTCCACCTAGACTCTAATAGATTAACTGTGATAAAGGTAACATGGGTGGCTGGATGGATGACATTGAATTAAAAAGAGAGATCCCTGGTTTATTATAATCCACTCACATGTCGTTATCATTTCTTACTTACACCCACTCACTGCCTTTTGTTTTTCTTTTTTGACAACCAGGATGACCATTTTAAAGGTCTGACCAACCTTCGGCATCTGATCCTGGCCAATAACCAGCTTCACTCTATATCTCCCCATGCCTTTGATGACTTTCTGTCCACACTGGAAGACCTGGACCTTAGTTACAATAACCTTGCCCAGGTGCCCTGGGACACAATTGGACGCCTAACCAATGTCAACACCCTAAATATGGATCATAACCTCATAGAAAATGTTCCCCAGGGAGTATTCACCAACCTGCACAAACTGGCAAGGTAAGGACATAGAAAAGGGCAAATGGTGTGTTTTTTGTGATGTACAAATGCAGCATTGAATTGGTATATTGTTGCCTCTCCCTATTGGTTTTATAAATAACTCCCTTCTTCTCTTGTCCGTCCCTCCCCTTCTTTCTGTATGCCGTCCTTTAACAGGTTAGACATGACGTCGAACAAGCTAAAGAAAATTCCCCCAGACCCATTGTTCCTTAGAATCCCAGTTTATGCCAAGTCCAAAGGCTCTCCCCTCTCCTCTCTTGTGTTGAGTTTTGGAGGTAACCCTCTTCACTGTAACTGTGAACTTCTGTGGTTGAGGAGACTAACCAGAGAAGATGATCTGGAAACGTGCGCCTCTCCCCCAGACCTTAGTGCCAAGTATTTCTGGACTATACCGGAAGAGGTGATACTTTTTGCAATTTTTTAATAATTTTATGCAGTAATTGAAAAAAATGGCAAAGTTTGACACTAGGCTTTTTTGTTCTATAACAAAAATAATAATAATATATCACTTTGACATTGGAAGTGTGACCTTATCTTTTTTTCATGGTAGGAGTTTATTTGTGACCCACCAGTTCTAACACGAAAGTCACCTCATACTGTGGCTATGGAAGGTCAGCCTGCCAGTCTGAAGTGCAAAGCAAATGGTGACCCTGAGCCTGAAGTCCACTGGATCAGCCCTGAAGGGCGACTCATATCCAATGGATCCAGGTAATAACAACAACATATGGTCTAGTTTAATCCAGTATACTACATTTCTTCCCTGTACATTGTAAATTCATTGAAAAATTAAAGTTGTGGTATTAATCTATGGAATATGACTTGCCCACTGAGTTTGCCACTATACATCTGGCAAACACACAGGCATATGCAACAGAGTTTTTACAATATTGTGCTCTTCCAGTTTTGTGCTATGTCAGAAAGTCAGATATTGTAGGGGGGTGTAGGCACTTGACATGTGCGGGCCAATCTGAAATGGTTCAGGACAATATTTGTTAAGGCCATAATCTCCTCACCTATAATGTATTGCTAAAATTTTCATTGGGTAACCCACTTGGCACAGGTATGAGTGCCTTATGGTTTTGCATTAAAAACATGTATTATAAAATCACTGACAGTGTTTTGAGTGTTGTAACTCTTTTCTTTCAAAAGTCTTTTTTGATTCAGTAGTTGTAATTTGTATTACTCAAATTACAAAGGAAAATACATAAGTAGCATTTTTCTTGTCAAGTGCCACCTTTGGTTATGCCAAAGCACACAGTTAGAAACATTAGCATAACAGTCATTCTAAATATTGTCAACGTACCGTAGATATTGGTGGTATGATATTGTCAGTATCAGATACTCCTTATAATAATATCCAGTTTATCTAATAAGAATCCAGCAGACAGCTTACTTTTCGTAACATTCACATTTGACTTCATGTATCGATCAATTGATTGCTATCTTAATGATATTTCATTTTCCATTTCACTTTTTTTTCAGAACATTAGTCTTCCCTAATGGAAGCCTAGAGATCAATGTAACATCCCTAAAGGATTCAGGAAACTTCACCTGCATTGCCTCAAACACGGCAGGTGAATCCACGGGAAGGGTGGAGCTAGTCGTCACAGCAATGCCCCATCTGGCAAACAGCACAAGCCGCAGTCGAGATCCTTCTTCTGAACCAGCCCCTTCTGACATCCTGACCTCCTCCAAGGTTGCACTTCCCAACAATGAGACAAGAGGAGCAGACAGGAGGGTTTCATTGGTGGAGCTGACAGGAAACTCTGCCCTCATTAGATGGAGCAGTCAAACCCCTACATCTGGAGTCAGGATGTTCCAAGTCCAGTACAACAGCTCTGGGGACGACACACTCGTTTACAGGTTTGTCTGTCTGCACTGTCAATTCATTATTTGCCTTGTGTCTTTAAATTTTCTGTCTGATGTTTCTATGGTGTCATAATAGTAAAATGCATTTATCTATCTGCCTTTATGAGTTTGTAAGTGTGTGTATGGGTTTCTATGCATGGTTCTGTGTGTATCTGCAGCTTTGTGTAAGTTAATCAAGAGACATCAGCAAATGCAATGAGGATGAGGGCAGATGATAATGATAGTGTCATCCAGTCGTAAAAGTCTAATCAGGCGAAATGATAAAGACATCTGTGGTGGAACAGAGCCATTGTTGGGTACGGTGAATACGGGGGAATAAGGGCCAAATGTCACAAATGTCTGTTGAACAAGTTACAACGGTTGTCATTTAGTTTGCTTTATTGCTGTCCTGATGAGTTTGCTGTATGCTTTCTTTGTCAGCATTTACATTATAAATTTATGAATGAGTTAGTATTAAATGTTTTGTGGCTTTGTTTGAGGAGGACGGCAATGTCAGCACTATGTCAGATGTGACTCTGATTTGATCTGAGTGTCAAATATAGTTAACGTGTTAATGTGGAAAAGGGAGGAACATTACGTTAAGAAATGACTGAATCAAGAAGATACATGCTCTGATGGTTTATTTAGAACAAACTGTCATGTCAATAGAAATTGTAGAAGAATCAAAGATTCTTTCAAAGATGGATGGATGGAGTTGATTTTGTGGTTAAACATATTAATCACACAAAAGTAACGCCATGTTTGACTCTTATGAGACCTCAAAATTAAATGAGTAAATCATGATTATGTTCATTCTTATGACAGCAGGGCTTTTAAGTGGGATTTGGTCGAATTCTAGTCTTCTGAGATCTTGGAAGACTAAAATTACTCACCTCAAAAAAACTCCCAGAATTGATTTTTACTGTGACAGGCTATGTGACCTATGTTGTTGCTGCAACTCTGAGGTTTAGTGCTCTTTGTGCATTTATCCAATTGCATTCTACAATATGAGCAGATGGTAGATGGACTTTAATACTGTTATGGCTGCTTTACAGCCCCTAAACATAGTATATAATTAGAATTAGACAAGTGATACTAAAGACCATCATCAGCTTAAATTCAGACAGATGACCTAACCACATGACTTGCGGAACAGCGACCACAGACACCAGAAGCGACCTCACATAGATGTAGACCTTCCCAGATACGTGTCTTTTTGACACATTAACATCACCAGTGTGAATCTGAAAAACCAAAATAAATTGCAAAATACATTTTTAAGGAATAAAATGCAAACAAAAAAAGTCTGATGTAGCAAATTTGATACAATTTAAAACTCATACATGCAATGCTATCTTTAATTTGTTTTACTATTTTTTATTTCATTGGGAGGTTCACTAAACACCCCATTTTCAAAACATTTGAGCTTTCTGATAATTATTTCATGGTACAGGCTTTAAAGGGTTAAGGAAGTCAGGGAAAATCTCATCCAGGGGCTTGGCCACAGGGGAGTTTTTCTTTTAAACACCTCAGGCACAGTGATTGGCCAGGCATTACTTCCTGTACTAAGTGCATGTTAGTGAGGTTCAGGAGGCCTTTGAAGTATTCATTCCACCACCTGACAGTATCCTCAGTTGAGGTCAGCAGCACTCAGATTTGCATGTGGTTTGGCTACAAGTGCTTAGTTTAAAACCTAGATGGATTCTCTTTGGAACAACTTTCTTTCTCTTTCTCTCTAACCCTCTCTGTCTCTCACCCTCTTAATTCTTTTGGTTCTTTGGCATAAAAGACAAAAATTAAGACAGACTTGGGAACAATAAAACCTTGACCTTAATAAATAATCCCCGCTGATTCAAATAAGCAAATGAAGACATTCACCACTTTGAATTAGATACATATAAACTGACAGTTTGCTTACATTAAACATCTGATTTGCATCATTCAAGGAGCAGATCTTCTCATTTCTTAAAAAATTGCTCCTTGATAAATACTTGCAATTTTGTATACCATATTGTAAAGTGCTGCCTATGCATTTAATGCCATGTTGAAAAAAAATATCAGCAGGATGAAAAAAAGTTGGTGTATAAACCACACCATCATTTTTTTGATTGTTTAAAGCCTTGGGTTTATATAGGGATGCATTGCTGTTGGTGGTTCATATTCTGAGTTTTATTGATAAAGGGTTTCTTTGATACCTTTGATACAGGATGTTTCTTTGGAATTCAGTGAGGGAGATTTCTTTCCCTCTACTGCTTCATCGGCATTCAAGGAAAACGCATAGTTACCTACTACGAATCACTTCCAGGGGTTCCAGTTAAATTTGTTTCTAAGTTGTTCTTTTTAAAGTGCTCTTAGAATCTCTCACATTCGCTCTTGCTGTGTAAAAACCAAAATTATTGCCTAACTCTGTCTCTCTGAAAGCCTGGGTAAGCCCTACTTATTTTCAGTTCTATGGGGTTTTTACATATAAGGAGTTGTCGTGGCAACAGGTCTGGAAAATCTGCCAGATGTTAGATGCAATGTTGTGAGTGACAGGTGGCTTTAATAATATCTGACATGCGTATTTTGGACTATTTATTTATTATGTGAGCCACAAATTGAATGGTAAAATATTTCACTCTGTCTTCTGTGGTTGAAGAAGTAAATCAACAATGTTTTTACCGCTCTACAAAATTATCTAAAATCCAATTTAGCCTTTTTAGTCTTGATCAACAGTTATAATTCTGTCTCGGGGGAAATAAGTCTTGAAAGAACCTTTGACAGAATTGAATCCATTCGTGCTGACAGGAGAAAGAAAGTTCCTCTTCATTTGTGAAATTGCAACACTTGTGAGATGGAAATGGGGTTTTCAGAAATGTCCTTGTAATGTTGTTGTTTTTTAAGACCGGTCGGAGCGGGCAGAACTGCAGCCACATAAGCTAGCGCAATAATTTTTTTTCCATATGAAACCAGAGGAGTTGTACTTACATCTTATGCCATCAGCTTGTCCTAGGTCACGGTTAGCCGTAAAACATAGCTAAACGGTCAAAAATTAAAATAAGAAGACGCTCAAAATATATTTCCTGTGGTTGGAAACTATTTTGCACAACTTTTTTTGTATTTACAGTTTTGAGGGTTAAGCCTCTTAAATTACTCTAACTAGAAATATTTGTTAAAAAAACAAAAACAAAACGATTTTCAATTTTTTTGCAGTTTATTGCACTTTTTTGCAATTTATGTAGTTACTGTGGACTTAATGCATACATATTGTTAAAATTTAGGCTATAATGGTTGTATTGATGAATAGCAACTTGAAATACTCCCACAAAAGGCACTGCAGCATGTAAAAATATGACAATAAGCTCTGGCGGACTTGGTTCTATGTTAGGTCCTAAAGCAAGATAAGATGCGTGGTTATGGAAAATATTTTGCTTCAACTATCTATTTAACTATCTATTAGTTATATATATATTTAACATATGAGGAGCATAGTAATAATCTACATTGAGGTATAAACATCATACCAAAATATTTCCTTGTTTCTTTAGAAAAAACAGTTACTTTGTAATTTTATAATGTATTTTAAAAATATATCCTATTGCAGCTAATTCCAATGTGTTAGTACGTATTCATGAGTAAGTATTAATCTTTACATACAATAATTAATTCATTAAAAAATCATCATATGTATTTATGCTATGTAACATTATTGTTATACTGCTTTATTAGGTAAACACGTTCAACTGTTTGTTTAAATATCAGTTAATCACAGGGTAATGACTGCATAGACTGTATTTAAACATGTAGACATGGTCAAGGTGACCTGCTGAAGTTCAAACTAAGCATCAGAATCAGGAATAAAAGTGATTTAAGTGACTTTGAATATGGCATGATAGTTGTTGGTGTCAGAAAGGCAGGTCTGAGTGTTTCAGAAACTGCTGATCTACTGGGATTTTCCACTACCATCTCTAGGATTTACAGAGAATGGTTAGTAAAAGAGAAAATATCCAGTAAGCAGCAGGTCTCTGGTCAGAGTAAAAGGGCAGACTTTGAGCTTTTCTTTAGGCTTCTTTCTTTGAGCTGATGGGAAGGCAAGACGAACTCAAATAACCACTTGTTACTTGTTAGGCACAATGAACAGCGGAAGATTGGAAATATGTTGTCTGTTCTGACTAGTCTCAAATTCACATGTGACATTTGAATGGTAGGGTCAACATTTGCCATAAACAACATGATGCATAGATTCATCCTGCGCTGTACCAACAGGTCAGATGGTGGAATAATAGTGGGGGATATGCACACTTTGGGCCACTTATTACCACGCATTATTTAAACACCACAGCCTGAGTATTGTTGATGACCATGTTCTTCCCTTTATGACCACAGTGTATCCAGCTGCTGGGTAACATATAATGGCACAAAGCTTAGATCATCTCAAACTTAGTTCCCTGCACTAAAAAAGCTTCCACAATTACCACATCTAAATCCAATAGCGCTCCCTCAGAATGGCAGGAGATTCACAGATGAATTTGCAACAACTGTGTGATGCTTTCAACATGGACCAAAGGCTTGTTGAATCTTTGGGACAAAGAATTAAGATGGTTTTGAAGGAAAAATGGGGTCCAACCCAGTATTAGCAAGATGCAACTAATGAAGTAGTCGGTGAGTGTATGCCTAAAATTATACCCATTGCAATAGTTTTGTTTTTTTCCTGTTTTGCTTGTTAAAAGAAACTTTATTTTAACCCAGAGTAGACCGCACCTCTCGCTCTGTGGTAGCTGGGATAGCCTCCAGCCACCCCGCAACCCTGATAAGGATAATCAAAAGTTAATGGATGGAGTGATGGAAAATCTTTTATAAGATCATGGCTAAAAATCCAAGTCTGATGTTACCATATGTTATTGTGAAATTAACATCCATTAGAATGCATCAATGCTGCACTAGTTTAGCTTTGAGCTGAAGAAAAAAAAAGGAACAACCCACTGTGTCCATATGTGAACAGCTTCTCTCTGTCTTTCTATGGTCGATATCCATTAGGAGGGATAAGGCACAATGCCACGAAGAGAGAGGAGGTAAGGCAGCAGTCTGGAGGAGATGATATAAAGTGCTGAGGACCATCAAGAGCACAGAATATTTGGAAAGAGAAAAAAAATGTGTTCTACAAAATAGAAACCATAGCTAAGCATATCCATTTAACTCTCTGCTGCTGAGTGACACAGGTTTGCTGTTAGGATCATGTGTTACGGGTCCCAAGGATGAAGACCACGATGACAAATATGTTACCTGTAAAAGCAGGTGAAGAGCGGAGTAAGGAAGACACGATGCGTCTCTGCTTTCCTCCAGAACGTGTCTGAGGAAGCAGCGGAAGGTGGGCTCCACTTACTGCACCCCGGAACCCCGGAGCAAGCACCAAAGTTCCGCCCTCACTGCTTTCTAACATAAAATGAATCCCTGTTACATGGATTTTCTATCCTCTTAAAGAAACTGAAAATAAATACATATAGCAATGAAAAATGTCCCGTTACATGAGTGTTTTAGAGTGTTTTACAAAAAATAATATTAATGTGGTCATTCCCTCACAGGGGTGCCACACATGCATTATTAGAATTTTGTATCATTTTCACATGCATGTTTAGCACAAACAGAACTTCAATTCATGGTTAAGTCAAATCAGCCAGAGGATCCGCGCTCGGCGTCCTTTTTAAGTCATGTCCACTGTAAGCGATCATCTTTGAACAAAGGCGGTGGCTTACGACACCAACTGTCTGCCATCTAGGCATCTGGGAAGGAGATCCCTTCCCAGACGCCTTAATGCCCACTCACATCCCGGGCCATCTAACCTCAGGAAATCACATGATAGGGTGGGGCCAGGTTTCACAATGAGCTCACCCGAAACCCTGGCTGATTGTGACCCACACCCGCTTTCACACCTTGGCTCATGTGATTAGGTAGAGGATCATCAAGGGGTCCTTTTGTCCCTCTTTGGGGGGATACTCCCACAGGGTTTAAATCTGGGACTCTCCACCATTTGACCCTAGAACTGAAGAAGCTTCTCGGATGAGAGGTGAAACGTCTTCAAGCAACTTAAAGAAGTCCAGACGCTTTTCTTTCCAAGCTCCTTAGATTACGATGACATGGTTGACTGAGAACCTTCACAGACTTTTTAAGTCCTATTAGGGCATCTCCATTTTGAACATATGCCATGTTATCTGAACATTTCAAGTCCAAGTCCAGGCTGTAAATGGTATAGATATACTTGATATAGCTTCAAAAGCATGATCAATATTATTATAACATCAAGTATCTGTTAGCATGTATGTGTGCATGCATATGTGTACTTGTTGCTAGGGCTGCCACGATTAGTCGACTAGTCATGATTACGTCGACTATCAAAATCGTCGACGACTGATTTAATAGTCGACGCGTTGTTTGAAGCTTTGTAAGATCACAAAAGTCGCAGGAATAAGTAGTAGGATTTTAGAGTGTAATAACAGACTGAAACAGAAGATGGCAGCACTGCATGTACAAGAATGCCAGCTGCCGTTAAACCCCGAAGAAGAAGAAGTAGCTCTGTCCCAGAATTCATAGCGCAGTCCAGCTCAGTTTCCAACAATGGCGGAAGCTAGTTAGTTTTAATATTACTCTTATTATTCTTTCTGGATCACAAAATAAACGTTTAACATATTTTCAGGCGAGAATGTAACTGCGTAAACCTCAAATATCTGCTCAGTTTATCAAGACACCACATATTTTCAAAAGCGCTCCGACGTTTTCGGAGACGTCTGTTACCCACCAGCTCGATAGCTAGCCGGGGGCAAGGCTCACTAGAGCCCGTGAGAACACCGGACTCCCGACAAATCATTTTCAAACCCACCGCCATCTTTAGCTACTCAGGTTAAACATGATATATAAGTCATTTAGATAACTTAAAAATGTTATTGTTTGGCTTTTTTTTAGTATTTTATTTGTTCCTGAGTAAATCGGTTTGGCTGAGATTAAAGTTATAGTTTTTACACAGCTGAATAAACGTCAAGCAGACAGCTGATTATCAGAAGTGTGAGATGCTGGAGAATATACTCCGGTGTCCCGTTATATTTTAGATAGCAAGGAGTTTATTAAATTTCACCGAAACTGCAAATTTCATTAAAATTTAACAAACTATCATCTTATCTTTATTTTTAGCTAGCACATACCTTAAACACTTAAAGCTGTAAGCTAATGATAGTTATATAAGAGCAGATGCATGCTGGTGCAATAGGCTGTACGTTGTAATGGATGTATGATCTGATTAGTCGACTAATCACAAAAATAATCGGTGACTAGTCGACTATCAAAATAATCGTTTGTGGCAGCCCTACTTGTTGTATTAGTTCACTCTATTTAAGATATTCTCCTCAAAATCCCTTGACTCTCCTTTATAATCAGTACCTACTTGGTTGTGGATGAATGTATGAACAAGCAGATTAGTGAATTTGTTCTGATTCTCCCATTGTTTTGTTACCTATATGGTGAGTTTGATACATGAAACTCCAGTCATCTGCTCCTTTATTTACAAGGTGTTGCTACTGCGATAGCTCCACATGTTCAAATAGGTAGATTTTTTACACAGGATGCCTTACTCCAAAGGGATTTTGTCTTCCCCCAGGGACTTTTTCTTGTTAGGTGAATGTGTAAACCTATGGAACCACTGCAAGCCAGATACATATTAATTAAAATCAATCTAATTAACAGACAAAAAAATAACGGAAAAATAGATACATGACTAGATCATTTTCATTGTCTAATTTGTGTCTTTATGTGTATATTTTTAAGTGGCATTTAAAGTGAGACGTATCTTTTATACATTGAACACAACAATATATAAAACCTTTATTTTGCTCTGTAAAAGTGCAGAAAGTATAGGTACAGTTTCTTATTTACTGATACAAATGCTCACTGGCAAGGGCAGAAAAAGGTTGATGTAAATCTTTTTCACACATACACACATGAAAACACACATGCACCCATCAATCGAGACATCTGTCCAGTCATGTGACTTAACACCTCTCGGTCTCACTTGTGTGCTCTGTCTATGCTTTGTGCATCTTTGCACTGACAGGCACATGAAAAAGCCAGCAAACTAAGGATATGGTGAATGAAATCGTGCACCGATAACATTCATTTCACTAGGAGAGGATGACTACTGTCATTCATGTGTATCCTCTCTGTCAGGTACTTTGTTAAGCTTCAGGATACTCGGCACATTATGTAACATTAGTTAATGTGAACCTATAACACTAATCCGATCATCATGTTGTTATTTGTTAAACTTAGTCATCAGAGCAGATGTAGTTGTTATAAGCAGGTTTTTTTCTTTGCTAAGAAATATACTGCTTGATTGTAAGTGTTAGGGAAAATGTTCTAAAACACTTCTTCAGTAAAGACTCAGAGAAGAGAAACACACAGAACTTCTTGCTAGCAAGGGCAGCCTCCAGACTGAGACTCGCGCTGAGCTTTGCCCCTGGTCTTTATTTTATACTCCATTGAGTGTGTGTGTGTGTGTGTGTGTGTGTGTGTGTGTTACTGCTGATCAAAGGGTCAAACATCCTTGGTCAGGAAGAGGGTAGCCTCCCCCTCACCCTAGATGGTTCACCCTAGATAACACAGTGAGGAAGTCAGGCAGTTAAAGCACTTAGACTAGAACAGACGTAACTACGTTAATCCTGCCGTAAAACAATAAGACAAGGTATAAGGTCTCATGCTCCCAGGACGTGGGGGTGCATCCTAGTGTGGAATACACACCAAGCCTTTGCAGCCTGTTAAAGATCACACACAATTGAGGACCAAATAATGTTAGGGAAAATGTTCTAAAACACTTCTTCAGTAAAGACTCAGAGAAGAGAAACACACAGAACTTCTTGCTAGCAAGGGCAGCCTCCAGACTGAGACTCGCGCTGAGCTTTGCCCCTGGTCTTTATTTTATACTCCATTGAGTGTGTGTGTGTGTGTGTGTGTGTGTGTGTGTGTGTGTGTGTGTTACTGCTGATCAAAGGGTCAAACATCCTTGGTCAGGAAGAGGGTAGCCTCCCCCTCACCCTAGATGGTTCACCCTAGATAACACAGTGAGGAAGTCAGGCAGTTAAAGCACTTAGACTAGAACAGACGTAACTACGTTAATCCTGCCGTAAAACAATAAGACAAGGTATTAAGGTCTCATGCTCCCAGGACGTGGGGGTGCATCCTAGTGTGGAATACACACCAAGCCTTTGCAGCCTGTTAAAGATCACACACAATTGATTATATGCCTCTAAGTATACATGGTTGAATATTTCCTAATACAAATAACTACATGCAGTATTCTACCATATACAAACTTATATCACTAAAAGATTATACTGACTACTAAATACAATTTTCTATTGACAGTAAGCATTGTATATTTCTAATTAATTATATCCTGTATGACGCTCCAGTCTGGATGGATGCATGTTCTTTTCTTAACGAGCAGTCCTGAGATATTCATATGCATCAGATTTGGAGACTGTGTACTGTATGATGATTTTAGTGAACTGGGAGCATCATCAAACTTAAGTATGAAAGAATTCAGTACAATATTTTTTTCTGTGTGCTTCTGTTTTGCACATTTATATTTTTGAGGACCTGTGAAAAAGTGGGAAAGGGTTTTAGAGTCAAGGATAGAACAGAATTTGGAATGGTAAGTGTGTGTCCATGCGTGCGTGTGTGTGTGTTTGATTGGTAGTAAAAGGATGTTGGAGAGTCATAGGAGTAGGGTGGGAGGCAGGAGACCGGATGAGGAAGACATGGTGGAAGAGAAAGAGAACAGGAGAGAAAAAGAGAATGTGTGCTTATGTAATCGATCAGGTGGGTAAATATAGCAGATCTTTTTAAATGTACAGAATATGAAACGCAAATAAGCCCTTACATCTGTGACTCATCTGTCTCTTTTTAATCTTAATACACACTTGTTGGCAGAGGGGTGGTGGGGGGGGTTACATTTTCAGTCTCTTAAATAAATCACTATCATGCAATATTATGTAAAATATGAAGAGGTCAAGTCTCATCTTGGACTGATGTTTTCACCCCTGTGGTTTTTGACTTTTCCTTTTCTGCCACAGTTTGTTTAGGTTTAGGAATCAATGTTAGAGATCATGTTGAGCTTGTCGAGTTGAGTCAGGTCAAGTGAGAACTGGTTGATACAATGTGAGCGATATGAGACGCAGGATTATCGCTCGTGTATTTTTAGTTCATAGTCTAACAGATAGCGTACTGATGACAGTTTTTTCATACAGAAAATAACATTTCCGGCTCTATTGAATAATAGACAATAATAGCAGAATACAATGTCATCATAGCCGAAGCTGTAGCGTTCTATCTCGAACTTTTATATTGATTGTTTTATTACTGTGGCAAATGTGTTGATACAACACAGAAAGCAATAAAAACGATAGAAAACAGCTACTGATATGTAACAGTAGGTGGGTTTGCAACCTCATTTACCATTTATTACCAACATATTTGTGTTGTAAGAATTGCCATAACACAGCAGTACAGTGTTGCAGTAATAAACAACATGCTCTTTAGCACGTACTTAAATTCCTTTGCAGTTCTGTACCTGCAGTCCAAGAATTTGCTTGTTATTCTTTGCTTCCGGCTTGTTTCCTGCAACTTGCCCTTTAACTTTGTGGTCAGAAGCTCCAGCCTCTATGACACTATGCTAGATACGTGGTTAAGAAAATGGATCGATGGATGACCAGCCATCAGCTCCTCTAGCATGTCATAAACGAGCAGACACAGTAAATGCTGCTATTTTCCACACATGTGCGCGCAACAATAACACAACCACTAGTTTAAGCTATGTTAAACTCTTATAATATAAACTTTCTTTGTTCAGTTGCATGATGTGGATAATGATTGTGTTTTGCCTGGCCTCATTTCACACTAAAGTATAGCTTAATGTGTGAGACCTGGTCAATTTCATGTGATCTTGGAATGCAAAATGCTAAATTAGTACAGCAGAACTGTTTCAAAGTTATACTGTTGATACTGTATTTACAGCTATTTCCCTACACTTACAGTTATTATTACCGCAACTGCTATCAGTTGATTTCTTTGTAGTCAATTGAGCTTAATACAGTCTCACATACAGTATCAGGAAAAATAACTCATCCCAATCATAATACGCACACAGAGAGATGTGTGTACTTCTCCATACAGCACTCATGGCAATGTGTGGCTGTAGGTCATTGACATTTAATTGAATGATTCACTGTATATGTACTAATGAGCTTAAAGGAACAATGACAAAGGACTGCATGCACACACACACACACACATAGAAACACGCGCAAGCCTTACTTAACTTGCATTACTAGTATCTACTGTATTTACACCAATTAAACACAACACTAGTGAGTCAGATCAGAGAGGTTAGGTTGAAAGACAATTTTGTTATGTAACTCACTGAACTCACCACCTTTATAAATGTTTTTTTTTACATTTCCTGCCTTTTCTATGCATCGTTTTTCTGTTGTCTTACCCTTTCCTGCTCTGATTTGCTTTTTGCTTATCTCTTCTTATTCCATAATCCCATACTGACCCTTGTTTCTGCTCTTCCTCCTTTTTCTATAGCTATACCTCTGCACTAAGCACCGCAGCAATTTCCTAATATTGTAAACCTGCTCAACATTTGGCAATAAAACCGTTTCTGATTCTGATTCTGATGTCCTGTATATTTTCTGAGCTCAGCAGCACAGCTCACTGGGTGTCTGACCCATAATTCCCTTGTTTGGTGTCATGTTACCATTTTCATCATCGTCCCAAATCAATGCTTAATTATCCCTCGTTTCTTTCCCCTCATCGCGGCCCCATGTCCACAGCCTCACTCTCTCTTTGCCTCCCACCAAGCTTTCACGTCTTCATGGACAGAGGGAAGAGTAATTAAAAACACACGTCATACAGTGTGCAAGGAAGAGTGGGGGAGGCAAGTGGAAGAGAGAAGAAGCTGGAGCAAAGGATGGGTAAGCATTAGAGAAAAGAGGCAGTGTGATAGAGGAGGAGACTGTAGGGCAGAAGGGGGAGGAGCAGAGGAAAAGAGGAACTGAAGAGGATGAGAGGTAAGGTGAAGAGGGGATTTGGATGATAAGCAGGGATAAGAGACGAGCTGCCGGATGGATTGCATCCAGCAGCACTCAGTGGAATACGAATAAACAAACTCTTCATTAATGATGGAGTTTCTAATCGCGCGCTTGCAGAAGCTTAATATTTTAGTTTGGGTAGCTATGTTTTAGTCTTCTGTATAAGGACAGTGGCTGTGAGAGGTTAGGACATCTTAATCAAGTTTGCAATATCAATCATCAGTTAATGTATATAATTATTCGGGATTCACTACTTCACAACTGTCAGTCTGTCTAATATTATTACTCAGCTCATTAGAAACTGAATTAGATCCAGTGGAATAGGGAGCACTCAGGCTATTCTAAAATATTACCTACGTTTCTTTTTTGTTAAACATTTTTAACAAACACTTTTTGTTCATTTTTTATTTATTTATTTATTTATATTTACTATTTGTTTATAAAACATAGTCAACAAATCTTTACTATATGAAATATAAGTAATGTAGCTACAAAAAAATCTTAAACAGCTGTCATGCTAGTGGCAGTGTAACTGTAGCCACTGAGCACCCTCCAATTTAGTGCAGTTGTGTTTATTTTAACACAAAGTAGTATAGCAATGCTTGTTGCTAATGAAGTGGATAACACACGACTCATGAAATGCTTCTAATTGGTATAGCAGCGGTTGAGCTAGCTAAATGAAGTCATGGAAATTTTACTTACTTTTTAAAACAGTAAAGACCCAAAGATCCGTAGTAACATGAAGCAATAATCTAAGAAATGCATGAGTACCTCTCTCAGCACATAATAACTGCAACTGGTCACATTATCCAACTCCAAAGTTTGACATCAGCTACTTGAGCTTATATGGCATACTATTTAGATTGTAATTTTCATGACTGCAGTCACTCATTTTTGTTAATTACAACAATTAAGATGGAATTATGTAAACAAAGAAAGAGAAGAACCATAAACAGTCACACAGCACTGCACTGTATTTGGGTGAATTGGATGAACACATAGTTAAATCTGAATTCAGGTCTCTGTGCTTTTCAGGCCTTATCCTTAAACAAAAAACACATTATATATCTCTAACTGAAAGAAATAAAGAAAATCAGAAATCGTGTTTGTCGTATTTGTATGCCTCAATATTGCATGAAGAATTTTTTTAACACAAAAATACTTTTTTGTAATTCTTTTATTCAAAGTCCATCTGTTTTTGTTTTGTCCCTAAACTCTTTTAGTTGTTACAGTATCATCAGAGCAGTTATTCTAACCTTGAAACACTCCTCTTGAAACTGATGAAACAGAATGGTTGTTAAAAAGCATTTCAGTTGTTCAGAGCAAAAACTCCTTTGAAACGAGTGTTTTATTCACGACTGCTTGTATATCATACAGAACAAGGACATGGTTGTGAATCCATAATGAGAAACATGTCTGTTGCGGGTCAGTGAAACGCGATTACAACAGAGTTATTGATGCTATGCTCTGTGAGATGTGTACAGTAGGATATCTCCTTTTCCTGTCGGTATAGAGTTGAAACACAACACTCTTTCTGACTCATTTTTCCTCTTATTCTGTCATTCTCTTGATCCCTTCATTATCCATGAAAGGATAACTATCCTCTTGTTACTTTCCCAGGTGACTTCTTTTATTTCTTAGTGTCTTCTAAATTCCCTCTATAAATACACATAAACATGCCTCTGCATTTACGTATAAAGTGATCCAATATCATCTTGCACTGGGTCATATTTTTCTATTTTCAGAAGTGGCTTGCTGTAACACTTACCTGCAGTGTTATCTGTTAGCATTTTTTTGTGAACTGAAAACCTTTGCTCCTTACATTTTCTCTCTGTTTTGCTGTCCGTCTTTTTTTATCGATCATTAAATCTATTTTGATCCGATGCTTGGCTTTTAGTGTCTTGCATTATAAATACTCTGTAAACAGGGCGATCTGTATCCAATATAGTTCAGAGTCTGGCAGATTCATGTGCTCAAACTAACAAAAAGTGGTGATGCTAATATAGCTCTCCTGGCTCAGGCAGCATCCCATGTACCAAGGGTTTGAGTCTGCCCCAGGCTATTTTCTGCATGTCATTCTACCCACTGTTTACACTAATAAAGGCAAAACAGTTATATAAATGACATTTAAAAATCGTGTTGGGGTACAAGTGGGGTACAGGCACAGCCACAATCTGTTCCAGTCACCAGGGGTGGAATTGTCTCATGAATGTAGATGTTTAAAATTTAAACCCAGATAATAATTGTGAATGGCTGATACATGGTTGTGCAGCATGATGGCACCATGGTTAGCACACTTGCCTCACAGGTTCCTGATACGTACCTCTTGGTTGGTCTTTTTCATCTGCAAGGAATTCCTCCAGTTACTCTGGCTTCCTCCTGTTAGGATAATTGGTAACTCTGAATTATCCTTAGGTGTGAATGTGAGAGACAGGCTCCAGCCCCCCATGACCCCAACATCAATAGATGGATGGAAGGGTTATATGATAGTTGATGAAGTGAGCTATTTTTAGAATTCTCTTAACTCAGAAATATCTTAACCCTTTAAGACCTACCATAGAACCAAGTCCGCCAGAGCTTACTTTATATTTTTACATGTTGTAGTGCCATTTCTGGGAGCATTTCAAGTTGCGATACATCAATACAACTGTTATAGCCCATATTTTAATAATATGTATGCATTAAGTCCATAGTAACTACATTAATTGCAAAAAAGTGCAATAAACTACAAAATAATTGAAAATCGTTTTTGGTTTTTTTACGTAAGTTTCTACTTGGAGAAATTTAAGAGGTTTATCCCTCAAAACTTTAACTACAAAAAAGTTGCAAAAAATAGTTTACAACAACAGGAAATTAATATTGAGTGTCTTCATAGTTTTATTTTTGAGATACACCAATTTTTATATACTGCAGGAAAAACTAAAAACAATCCTATGATGCAAATTTGCAAAGAAAACAGCACGTGCATCAAAATAAACTATTTCCAGCAGTGCAATTCGAGTTCTAAGCATCCCAGAAACTATTCAGAAAAGCATAAAGTCAAACATGACTTATAAAAACACCAGTATAGGCTTTTAAGGCCTACACATAAAAAACTACATTTTCCGCGATAATGACGTCACTTCCGGTTTCGGGCAGGAAATGGCGGACATGCGATCGTTCGCGCTGACGTCTGTTTCAATGTGAGAAGGCAAAGCATGTTTCTGGTAGTGATGTGCGATACCACTGATTTCCTTTCCGATCCGATACCGAGTAATATTCAGGGTGGTATCGACGATACTGATCCAATACCGATACTTTGTACAGAAACGTATTTTATTTGTTGTATCTCAAATGATAGCATCATAATGATTACAGAACATCCGATTACTTTACAATGCAAAGTTCATCATCAGCACCTGTCCCTGTCCTCCTCTTCAGTTCGCCTCAACATAACATACGCTCGTCATATTCTGTGATATGATTTACTCTGAGCTGTTGCTGAGGAGATTCTGGATTCTGTCCTCAGTGTGAACCGCCACACAGTCAGTGTGTTAAAGTGTAGTTCAGGTAAGTGCGCTCTTTATAGTTATAATTTAGTTATAGTTATTTGCATCTAAGTATTACTTTGGAATTTGTGAAACACATTTTGATCGTGCTGAGATTTATTTCCCCCGTCACAGAAATCAGTCATTATTTCTGAAAAGCAGTTTAATTTGTTTCTCTTTCTGAGAGAAACAACAAGTTAAAACTTTATGTAACAAATGTAAACCCCACGAAATATATTTTTCAATTCACTGAAGCATTTTAAATAGATTGAATGACTTCTTCATTCCTCTAATCCTGATAATGAACAAAATGTATAAACTCATTGCTAATGTTGTGTCTGCTGCCCGACACTTGATGTAATTTGGGAGCTTTATTCCCACAAATATCATCTCTCTTTGGTCCAAACACACCCAGCAGACAAATATAGCTTTGAGTGTAGTGTGCTTTGATCCTCGTTTACATAAACATTTTTTAAGCATTTGGCTGTTGCTCTTATCTGGAGTGACTTACAATAACTTCAAAGAGGTGCATATATTCATTTTCATTTCACTTTTACTCATTAATTTTCATATTTTTGAATGCAAGGCAGACGGGAAGAAGTAGGGCAGAGGTAAGAGTGAGAAATGAAGAGAAAAATGTGTTGCAAGAATCAGAGGAGACATTACAGGTTCGAGTTAAGGACAGATGAAAGAGAAGACAAGAGTGGTGGGTAAAAAAAGAGAAAAGGAAAGAAATAGAGTGACTGGGGAAAGAAAGAAAACAGTAAAGGAATGTGGAAGGGCAAGGAGCAAGATGAAAAGCAGGAGAGACAGGGGAGAGATATACAAAAGGTGCAAAGGGAGTGAAAGATAAAAGAAAGATGAAATGAAGGTAGAAGGCTGGGAAGATGGATGCCTCATTAAGTGTGAGGACCCTGGCTTGCCTCAGCACAAAGGTCCTGTTTTCAGGGGTCACATGGAAAAGGCTCTAAGGCACAACTACTAAGTCACCGAGCTCTTGAATGCCCGACCTCCATGACTTATTCATTCAGATGGAAAAAAGTTTGAAGAAACTCAGAGATGCACTCAGACATATAACCAACAGGAAAACAGAACTCTATACTTATACACACACACATCTAGAGTTATATTGAGATTTAGAAGACACATACCTGGACAGTGAATGCTGTGAAAGACAATGAATTTTGTTTGTCTGCTATAGATATGCAAATACTGCACGCAGTTTTGTCTAAGATTACTTTGGCTAAATGCATATTGGAGTTTCCGTTTGCTGCCTTGTAAACAAAGGATATACTTAGACTTCTTGGTGACCAGCACTGTCACAAAATTGGCTTTCTGAGTTTGGAAAAATATCCAGACAATGAGTTCTCTGGGGTTCTAAACAACTCTTTGTTTGTCTGTGTGTTTGTGTGTGCGTACATTTGTGTGTGTGTGCTCGAAGGGTGCGAGATGAGGAGTATCAGGATATGCCAAATCATCAACAAACGTAGATGTAAATGCAGTTGTCAGCCAGATGAATTGAGGTATTTCTAAATTATTCTGAGTGCAATGCATTGTTGAAGACAGCGCGAAAACACAGTTATCCATAACTAGAAGCAAATATATTTATTTAATATGGGACATTTTATATTATTCGGTAGCCTCAAAGATATAGTATTTAAATTAGTTCCTTCAGATATGTATGAATCAAATTTTTGTTTCTGTGTAATGCAACTGCTACCTGCCCTATTGCCTAATCAGCTCCAAAGTCAGGTCCAAAGTGATATAGTTCAACCTTGACATTAAACTTTTGGACAGAATAAACTAGAAATTTTCCATCACAACGTTATCAAGGATTCATAAGGAGTTCTACATTTAATGGCCTTCTGACTGTATCTGTAGTGGCAGTATAAAGTGAGGATTTATAATTGTCTTGCCATCCGATTTGGTGGGGATATTCTTTTTCCATCCATTCATCCGTCCATTATAACTGCTTATCCAATTCAGAGTCACAGTGGGGCTGTGATCTTGAACACACCCGATATAGCTCATCAGTACATCATCAGTGGATTCTTGTTTACCTACTGTGGTTTGTTTGTACCTACAATGGATTGCAAAGGTTTGAACTCCCCTGGAGAAACTTTGTGAGTAGAGATGAGTAGAGATTAACCGAACTCCAAGAGTTAAAGATGAAACACAAAGTGAACAAGATTGTGTTTTTCTTGTCTGCTAAGTTGAAAAAAATAGGACAGTGCAAAAGTCTTGCACTTACATACAAAGCACAAAATGGATAATAGCTTCCTATTAAACACTGAGAACTTGTTGGCTGTTCCTTGTACAAGGCTGAAAACTAGAGGGGACAGAGCATTTCAGGCTGTGACATGTGTACGTACGTTATGTGTGTGTGAATGGGTGAATGACTGAATGTAGTGTAAAGCGCTTTGGGGTCCTATGGACTAGAAAAGCGCTATACAAATGCAGGCCATTTACCACATTTACGTTATGTACATATTTACTTCTTAGAAATGTTCTACCAAACTCTCCGAACTTAATTAGCTTATCAGCACTATGCTTCATTTCCGAATATCTTTCTAATAGCCAGATGAGCCCAGCGTTAACAAAAATTGAAATTCTAAAAGAAAATTGGCATTTCATGCCACAGTGACCAAATATATGATTGAAGGAAAAACATTGCAGAAATTAATGAAAAGGCACCTCTCTAACTCTTAAGCACTGAGTTAGATCGATGGTGCTTCAGGCGTCTGTTGCAGTCACTGGCACAGGGAACATTTCACTGGTATACAGATTCATTTAAACACCATAATCCTATAACATCACACCTCAGCAAAACACCCTGAAGATTAAACGAGGATGGCATCAACAACAGGATGAAATGCCTGTACACCGCAATCTACAGCCACAACCTCCCTTAAAGATATACCTCTCACAATCTTCTAAATGTCATCAAAACAAGGAGTCTCATGGAACTAGAAGCATATTAGAAAAAGATTATAACCGATATAACCCCAATGCCGCCACCCCCAATCCTCCAACTACCTTCACCACCAAAAATTGTTACTTTCTTAGCTTGGTTCAAAGCGTGTTTATGACATTTGCAAATGCTGACTATGCAGGGTGCCAATACTTTTCATCTGTGCCCTTTTTTAAGTAATAATGGATGGAACATTAAAGAATTCTGACACTTCATGACTCCTGGAAATGAGGTCGTCTTTTACTATATTCACAGAAAGCTAAGCATATAGAGTCCCTTTTGTGCTATGAGCTAATGGCCTCACTTGGGCCACAGCAGTCACTGTTAATTGTTAAAACAGTGTCCTATCCCTGCTAATGGGACAAAGTCTCAGCAGCATCCTGTTTTAATTGGCCCTTTTCAGTTCATTATACTCTGCTGGCCTGTGTACATTTGGTCCGTACATATCAAATCATGGAAGCTCATGCGGGATCTGCCATTAAAGCGGGTGAAGAGCATTCCTGCTGTGGCCCCATCTCTCTGTCTGTGTCATTTAGTTCATGCTTCTTCTTTTGCTTCTTCACGCTCTCTTCTGCTCTGGTTATTGTTCTCTATCACCATATATTCATTTTTAACCAGCCACAGTAACGACTGGTTTATCAATAATCACCAAATATATTTGCATGGCCATGATTTTAACTATCAACGACAGAACACAGGAAAATGAGGAAGTTATGAAGTTCACAAACAACAACATGGAATGAGCAAGAGATGAAACGAGATGAGACTGTGGAGGAGAGAACGAACAAACAAGCAAACGAGTATTATATTACATTGTTTTTGCATTTTCATTGCTCACAACATGCAGTGCATCTCAGTGTCTGTTAATTATTGGCGTGCATATATTGATGGATTGAATGAATTATGTAAAGGCTGGGATTTGAATGTGTTTGAAACGTGTGCATTTAAAGGGCCTTGGCACTTTTCGTTTGGATACATTCTGATTTAATAATCTTGTTGCACTTGCTGCTAGTGTTGCATAAGCCAAGTAGATCATTTGCAAAAATGTGTCAGAATGTAAACACATAACTAAGTCTGCTCGTGTCGGTGCTGAACATCAGAACTATTACGTGTTTTCCCTGCTTAAAATATCCAGCAAGCTCAAAACTGAGCCTTTCTTTCACTTTCAGTCCAATGTTATAGTCACTGTTTTTTCTCTTATTTTGTTTGTATTTTTTTCGCTTAATTCCTCTGCTTATAACTCAGACACTTTTTTTGTTTTTTCTTATATTCTCAAGTAGTTAATACCTTTAAATTAGGCTCTACTTCAACGTGCAGTAGTAAAAGCAATGTAACACAATCGCCATGAAGGTCAAGGCTATTCAGACGTCTTTAGGTTTTGTCAGCTGTCCTCCAGAGTGATTGATTTAGTGCCATCACAGTATGTGGTTAGTGTCAAATTTCAGTGAGCTTTCCTGGCTATGAGATTAGAGACACAAGTATAGAAAATAAACTTGAGGTGTTTGGCTTTGATTGGGTTTCAGAAACGCATTTAGTGAACGATTCAGCTGCTGTATATCTTCTGTTTAACACTATTGAACTAAGCCTCTAAAACCTCTATCGTGTATCAAGCACAACTTGTCATTGAATTCAAAGTCTGTCCCAAGACTCTTTAGCCATTAACAAGCATCACCCTCAGCCCCACTCTCTCCCCCTATGGCCCACTTAGATGGATGTAAAATTAGGCTTTAATCCCCCAGCTGAACTAAATACATGCTCCCCAGTGTCAACACCGCTCATTCCATGATAGTTAATCTTTTTCTCTTCTACATTTATGTTTCCTTTTTGTAGTCCGTTCATTCATTCTCTCCCGTCACGGGTTTTGTTTATGATAGATGTGCTATAATTAGCACATGGCCCCCACTGTCAACAGTGCGCTTAAAATGAATTTAATCTCCTCTCTCTATCTCCCTCCCCTTGTATCTTTTTCTCTTGTTTGCCCATTTCACTCTCTCTGTGGTTGATGGGCCTTGGGCGGCTTGTGGATCGATAGTTTTGAAAAATAGGAGGAAATCTGCCCGTGGTTCTTCAATATCTAACCTATTACAGTTGGTTTAGGAGCTAACTGGTTGAAAGTCTGTCCGCCTTTCTGTGTGTGTGTGTGTGCGTGTGTTTGTGTGTGTGCGTGTATATTACTTACAAAAAGGCAGAAGCAGGCAAGCAGACTTGGAGTACGGCTTACTTGTTCACCTGGCACAGAGATATAACGAATATTCTCACTGGATCTCATTCCCTGTGGTCTAGAATTACACTTTATATGCATTGCAGACTTCTTCTGAAATTGAATGTATGGGTTTCATATCAGTTAACAGGTATTTGCCCCTAGTACGTGTTAGGGCCTTTACACACCAGACCTGAAAAATATTTTGTGCATTAAAAACATATTTCAGACTCAGACTCGAACAAAGCTCAATTTTTCAGATTCAAATAAACAGATCTGACCAAACGGTTCACTGTTTGTAACATCAAGTGTGCTTGTAGCTGAAAAATAATACGGTTTTACCCCAGACACACAGCTAGACGCTGCTCCTGTGTTTTGTGAAAAAATGAAAAGAAAAGAAAAAAATAGTCTAGTAGTGTAGATCCTAGTAGTCTGGAAGTGTTCCAGCTCTGGGCAGGGTGGGACTGGCAACCAAGGTATCTCATCTATGGAAACACTTGTTTTCTTACTTCAACAATATACTCAGAGCAAAAAATAATGCATACACTCTCTAGTGTCACAAAAATAATACTAAAAAATAATATTTAAAGTAGAAAAATATATAATAATATCTGATTAGCTATTACATCTTCAGACAGGCAGGTATAGAACCCATCCCCTCATTAGCAACTTAAGGAGTCATTGTTCACCACACCGAACAACACTTTATGAGGAATTTCGAAGGTCAACAAAGTTCCCGTTTTGACAAAATTTAAGTATTAAACCATTTTCATAAATTTAAACCTGCTTACATATTAACGTTAGCCTTTTAACTATCAGCAATTACCTGATAGCCATGTTAGCTGGTATCATTAAGGTAACAGCTTGTGGCTATGGCTGATAATAAAATTATATTGTTAATGTGGGAGCAAAGCAGCAAACCTTATCAGCCCTGCCCGTCTGCCTGAATGTTCCAGATTGTAGCTGAGAAAAGTCTACCTGCAACTGCCACTCTAGCTTACCGACTCTATTAATCAGCAGTGAAAATAGGTTGCAAAGTTACCAGAAGTACACTGCCTCAGACAAACTAAAACACTTGTACTGCTGTATTTTTTATTTTTTATTTTTTGTACAAATGCCGCTACAATAGAAGAAGTAGCATCAGTGGTGAAGAGGCAGCGTACGGCCGGTGCACCGAAGAGAACTGATTAATGTCACATTTTTCTGTTTTTACAGGTAAGCTGGGTGGTTGATAATATAAAACAGATGTTATAAAAGTGACAGACAGCAGTGGCGATTAATGATAAATGTTTTGTTTGTGGTGAATGTTAAGCTAGAGAGCTAACCTTCTACTGCATAGCGTTGCCCTGAGGCAACAAACCACCCCATATGGAAAAGAAATAGTAAAAACTTACATGATTTACTCATGAAAGTGGCCACTTTCTCTTTACTTTCATATATTGTTTTAGTAAGTATCCAAAATTGGGGCGACCGTGGCTCAGGGGGTTGGGAATTACATCTGTAACCGGAAGGTCGCTGGTTCGATCCCTGGGCTCTCTGTCCTAGTCGTTGTGTCCTTGGGCAAGACACTTTACCCTACTTGCCTACTGGTGTTGGCCAGAGGGGCCGATGGCGCGATATGGCAGCCTCGCTTCTGTCAGTCTGCCCCAGGGCAGCTGTGGCTACAAACGGTAGCTTGCTTCCACCAGTGTATGAATGTGAGAGTGAATGAATAGTGGTATTGTAAAGCGCTTTGGGTGCCTTGAAAAGCGCTATATAAATCCAATCCATTATTATTATTATTATTATAAAACATACAAGTTTCATTATATAATTTTTTAAGGGATCTTATATCTGTTTTCACTCTTGTATGCTTTTCATACAAGTTTCACACAAGACAGATACAAACTTTATAAGATTTATATATGGGACATTTTCATGCCTCACACTGGCCATTCAAAAAAAAAACAAAAAACTTTTTTTTTCAAATAATGCTACCAGACACATCTCTTTCCAATAAAATGATGAGTTGAAGGTGGTGTGACTTTCATTTGGGGGGAGGGGCTTTCAGTAAGCTGCACTAGAGACATCTCCATTAGGAGGTAAGATAAAGATCACTATTTTACATGTTTATAGTGAAATAAATGTATATAAAAAATACTTGCATGTGCATGAATATGTTAAGAAGCATATTTGAATGTTTGTTCTATCTTTTTATTTTTTATTTATACAGTAAAACTGTTAATTTTCATTCGTTGCCTCAAGGCAACACTGCGCAGTTAGCCTAATTTTTTTCAGGCAATATAATGCATTAGCATATGTGTGTAGAGATGTGTTTGTGTGCATTTATATGATCATAGTCAATGTTTTTTACTTTACAATCTACTGATAATTACAGTTCACGGACGCAAAAACCTTTTATGGAAGGAAACCAAGGGAATGTGCACTTTCTGTCCTCAGAAAGTGAGGACAGTGAGCTTTGGGGGAGTGACAGTGAAGTAGTGGATCCCTGAATCAGGTTTGAGGGACACTTAGGAGCTCAGGGGTCAGTTGGTAAAGTAATTATGTGCGTGTGTGTGTGTGGAAGTGTATTACTTATTGTTGTGGGGACACAAATCTGTTTACACACTCACATTGTGAGGTCTCGCCTACTTTATGGGTAAAAATTGCAAGGTAAATCATTAAATTTTAGGGTGAAGGCTTGAGTCAGGGTTATGGTAAGGTTAGGTTTAGGATAAGGTCAGGGTTAGGGTTAGGTTCAGGCAGGGACTTGTGATGGGTAGCGTCAGGATAAGTCTCCAGGAAATAAATGTAAGTTTATGTAATGTCCCCAAAAGTGATGGAAACACAACATGTGTGTATGTATGTGTGTGTGTACGCGTGCGCATGGGGTTAGGATCAAATGTTGGATGTATTTTGGTGTTTTATTGTTCTGTGAAATGTTTACGTTGTTTATTTATTTGTTCATCCTTGTTGTACTAATAAAGCTCATTATAGAATAACTTGGTGCTTGACTACCCTTGTCTCATAGTGTTACCTTGAAGCAACAAACCAATATCTATTTGGGGGGTGGGGGGTGTCAAATTTTATGATTGATATACTAATGGGGGCCCAAAATAAGGTGAAATATTTTTTTCCTCAAAAATTAAAAAGTCATGCAGTAGAAGGCTAAATCCAAGTTGGCCCAGTTGTTAGCCTGTGCCAATTCAGTTGTTAGACAGTACCGAAAGTCTTCAGTTCATTGCAGGTATTTTTTTGGGTTAAAGCCACACTTAATATGTTTGCACAATAAGAGAAAATGCTGCATGTTTAGTTCATGAATAGTGAATGCTATAGTAATATATTAAAACCTTTATTTGAAAGAGAACTAGTTTAATAAATACAGTTAATAAGACAGATTCATACATAGATTAAAACAGTAGTAAAGAACAAGATAAAACTGTAATGAGAGTTCACTATGTTATCCATGTGTATAGTAAAATGTATTTTTGTGATTTAAGCAGTTCATAACAGCGGTGCATGTGAATATTAAACTGTATAAGTTTCGAAAAAAGTAATGTTATCTACACTAGAAGGTAGTGTCAGTGGTGAAGAGGCAGTGTAGCCGAAGAGAACTGATCAATGTCACATTTTCCTGTTTTTACAGTTTTCTGTAAAAATAAAAATGTTGCACGGGAGATGAGTTGGCCCGTCATTTTAGTGGTGTAACACTATATAGTGGTTGACATGCGTTTGTGCTTTATTATTTGTCCTGTCGTCAAGTGTTGCCAACAACCTGCAACTTACTGTGTACTTTTGAGTCTTTGTGAGTCTTTGTCTCACTCATGCTTCCCACCTAGCTAGCTAACACCTAAAGAACTTTGCTCTTCACTAACTTTATCACACACTCAGAATTTGTTAAATAAAATGCACTTAAAACTCTAAAGTACTGTCAAAACAAGGCTGTCTGGCTGGAGTCACAAATAATGCTATCAGTCTCAAGACCATTTGTCATTAGGAGAAACAAGGTGTGTGCTAAGATGTATCAACATTTCTTTTTTTTTGCATGACAGAAAAATTGCCCTATTTACTATACAGAGAAAGAAAAGCCCTCAGTGTATCAAACTCACTTACATTTGGCTGCACTTGACTTATTCTGTGGTTGGGCATTTGCACTTGATCAACTACAGCTTGACTAAGTTGTTGCTTGAAGTCCTTAGATCAGCGATGACCAAGGATTACTAACTATAAGGACTTTCTTCCACTGACAACCTCCTGATATATATATATTGATAACTGAAATGAAATGAAATTTACGAACGGTGCCACTGAAAAGCTTTTAACTGTATTCTGCAGCTGTGCTCCATCTTACTCAGGATTTGGGAAAAGAACGTTTTCAAAAATGCTCTTGACTCTAAGTTTGATTGCTGTTTATTTACTTTTTAGAATTATAAGTGTGAGAAAGCACCACCTTTCTTAGTACATTGATGTTTCCTCACCATTTCAGAAGGTGTGGGGCAATAGTCATTAATGTGCCTTAAGCTGACCGACAGTCACTTATCTCTGTTAAGATGGAAAACACCTACTGGACAACAAATGTTTGCACACAGACTGTGGTATGGGTTAGACTTATTCATTTTGAACTAGTTGCCACCAGCTCCAGTTTAGAGAGCTTTTCCTCCCTTTGTGCTGCTTTATGTTCCATCACTCCAGCTCTTGTTAAACCTATGTGTGTAAGTTGTGTCTCTGCATAAATTTGGATGGTTGCACTGAATTTATTTGTCCCTGTATTGTCTAGCACCTTTTCATGCTAGAAAACCAATGTAGCAAAGGGTGTACTAGTGCTATAGCTGCTCCTCCGTAACCATGCTTTGTTTAAGTACATAGAAACCACCATATTCCAGGTATACTGTGAGGTGATGAATGAGAAAAATAAAAGACAGTGACACTAGAGTCACATCGTGCTGCTTCTGGGAGTTTCTGTAGCCCCCACAATACACCTCACACACATAGACAACGAGGCTTACTTTTGTTTCAACAGTTTCCTAACTGTAGTTCATTTTGATATAGGGCGTATTAAGTCAAGTCATGGGTATTCATCTTAAGATTTTCATTTTGCATTCATACTTTGTTCTGTATCAAATACACAAAACTTGGAAAAATCTTTTACCACAATCAATATAATACAGAAATTACCGTAAATATCTTGTGAGATCTGTGTAATGCTCGGCTGCCAGAATCAGTTATTAACATGTAGGGCCTGCAAAGGTCCAGCTGGCCAGATATCAGGTGACAGCACTGGTGCTCGTGTGGTATACACCTAAATACTCGGCCATCAGACTTGCTTTTCTTCTCCTTGTTTATCTGTGGCACAAGTTTAACTCAATGAGACTTGAGACAGAGATGGAGAAAGATTAGATTAGAGGTTCTGTTCATGTCAGTGGCGGTAGATTGACAGATATAGCAACAGATGAGCAAGAATTCAAACTACAGTTTATTGCACAGTGTAGTAATGCATGTGGCTAAGATATTCTGTGCCAAACTAACATTCCCACACAATTCTATGTTGTTCTCGATTACGTTTAAAGAAAAAGTCACTTTTTCTCCAAAAAATTGTACAATTAGACACAAGAGCTGCAGACATTGAAAACATGGATGCATGCTTGCTATTATATTATACAGTGATGAAAAATTATATTATTAAGGTCCAAGGTCTAAGAAAAGCATGAAAGTAGAAATTCTGTCATTTAGATTTTTTTATGATAGCAAGTCACATGAAAAGGTTTATATTGTTTTTAGGGCTGTATGATTTTGGCCAAAATAATTTTATTTGTTAAATATTTAGAAAGATTATTTTTATTTCTCTGTCACATAACCATAACACTACTTGAACATTCATGTTGTCCGACATTTCTGGTAATGTCCAAATCTTTGCATGAAATACAACTGAAACTCCTTCAGAAATTCAGAAATGCATATGAATCAAGAAGAATCAAGAAAAAATATACCAAAACCAAACACAAAATTTAATGAACAGGGCACTTCTTTCAGCTTTACGGTACACTGTCCTGCATTCCTCTTAATTAAAATATCTTTGAAGATGCATCCTTATTCACCTGACCTAACTGCCTGTCCTATTGCAAAATACATAAAGTGTGTCACTTTGTTTGTGCTTGCATAATGGATGTGAAAAACACTACCAAAGTCTTTGACAGCTGTGAGATCACTCTGCATTTCCTCTGTGACATTTTACCACTTTACAAAAGTAATGGGTGGGGATGAGATACCATTTGTCCAGAATGCTGACCATTTGCTCACTGTGCTTAGTGAACAAATAGCTATGGCTAAAGGAAATGTGATTTTATTAGTGACTCCAGTGCATCTTTGTGAGCTGGATGGATTAACACACTGTATGTTCCACTTTTCTGGACATTTGTGTGCACGTTAGCAACCACTGCATTGTGGTCATATTAGTGGCTGAACTGTTTTTGCTTGTAAACGACAACATTTGGGCAGAAGAGTATTTAAATGAATCATGCATTGATACATTAAGGTACATATAGTTAAATAATCTGAATTAACGCGCTGTGCGGTCCAGGTTTATGAATGTCTGAGTGCATGTTAGCAACCACTGCATTGTGTTTGACGGTGTTTCTTGTATGCTGTATTAAACAGCATTTTATGGTGTTTTTAGGCAGCTGAATAACTTAGCTGTGTTGCTGTGTAGCGCAGATACAACTGTGCAGCACTTTCTGCTTATGATTTGATGATCTGCTTTGAGGGACAAGCTTTTATGCTTCTGCTGTGTCTGACATTTGATTTTTGCTGTATAGCTATATTTTAACATAGTGTTACTCGCCCAGACCACCCCAGTAACTTCAACGTGCACAGTGCGGGGACTATTATGACTGGAACATGAAGAAATGTGGCCAGGCTGGTTTTTGTTTGTTTGGGTTTGATTTGCTTTTGCTTTGCATTGTGCTGGTGAAGCATGTGGATACCCAAAATGGTGATCAAGATGTAAATTTGATTAATTGTGCAGCATTTTATAAACCTATATTTGTTAACCTTGTCATCTGGGTTTTAAGGGCAAACAGTCCAGCACTAAGTAAGCAAGTAATAAATGGATTAGACGTACTTATGGGGCAAACAAACATAATCCAGGAAAATATTTCCCTGTAATTGTAAATTAATATAATCTGTATTCAAATGTAATTTTTTGTAGATGGGTTCTATGTGTTTATGGAAATGACCAGACAAAAACACACATTAACAGGCACCAAGACATTTTTATATTACAGATAAATATTTTCAAATAGCTAACAACACTTCGCATTACAGATGGACTGAACAAATTGCTTAGCATACAATAATAACACCAACAATCAAGTGCAACCTCCACACACCCACCCAAACTCAACTGCTGTGCTATTTCATTTATGCATAAAGTACATTTTGTATACCACCAGCTACATTCTCCTTATTGATTATGAAAAGTTATATTTTCTGCAAGGGTGAATGCCCTTGGTTCCTCCTACCGTGGCTCTGAAACAGTTTTCAGGGCTAAGCCACAAATTCTGCTAACAACATCCATGCCAGTGACTGTAAATATGGCTATAATCAAGACTGATAGAAATATCTCCTTTGCTGGAGCTCTCTTCAAAAGCCAGTGTCAGAAAGCCATTTTCCTGCTAATGCTAATGTAGCCCACGAATCTGCTGTATTGATACCAAAGCTGCTCTTTGAACTATGGACACTGTGTGTGTGGCTTGGTGGGGACGGCTGAAGGCAGGATTAGACTTTGACTGCGTTTGTGTTGGTCTAAATCCCTAACAGAGCTAGCTGACCTCGGAGCGGATGGAGTGAAATGAGTTCATCCTCAAGATAAACAGACAGGGACACACTCTCTAACACACACAAAGACACACACACACACCTTCTTAGTCGCTCTCTCTCTTTTTCATTCACACACACAGTTTGGTTGAATAATGGCCCAGTGAGTGGTGTGCCTATGGGGAAAGCTGTCAGTTTAATTGAATCCAGTATTCTCCATTCTCCCTGCCTGCTAATTGATTCTGTCAGGCTCTTCTGCTTGACAAAGAGACTGGCATTTTCCCCTGCGTGGTTATGACTGTCACAGTACGAGTGACTGTGCTTGTGTCTTTGAGTTTTTTTTATTTACATTGTGCTACAAAACCTTATATCTGTCTGTATGTTGCAAGAACATAATTCATTCAGAAGCACGGTATTTTAGATTGTGGTATGGCCTTGTGTTCTGTGCTTGTATAGATGAACAGTAAATTAAGGACAGAGATTTTTGTGGGTGTTTATGTGTCTATGACCTAAATTTTACAAATTCAGTTTATTTAAAATTTATTATTTCTTCATATGACGTCTTCAAATTCCATAACACAAAATCAACATAGTGTCTATAGTTTGACAAATAATATTAAATAGCAAAGGCATATGGTTTACACCCGGTTTCAACACGTGCCACGTCTCGCTGAAGCCATAAGACTAAGTGCAAACAACAACAATCTTTTGTACTTTTACAATTTCAGAGTGTGCATATTTATGTATCATGTATCAGTACATGAATTCCAAGGTTTTGCAGAAACTGTTGGGGTGTGGTCTGCAGGTGGTTGTTTATCCATTTATTTCATTTCATCTTTAATTCAAACTTAAACACCCCATGAACAAAATAAATACATAAACATAAGTCATGCCTGAATTTACTTCATGGCACAGTAACAATAACTTAATTAACATGGGGCTCTCAGGAGGATCTGATAGTAAGTACAGTTTTTCAGTCACTGTTACACATAGATATAAAATAAGGTGGGCTTGTTTTTAATAAAGGCTTCTCTGAATCCTGCACGCCACCCAAATTGTCAAATTTATCCAGAGAGCAGTTGTTCAGCCCCCAAGACGCCATACGATACCCATCAGTTTGCCCCATATCAGGATATATTAAAGACTTGTGTGAAAATGATACTTTTATTTTTTTGTTGTTGTTGTTGTAGATTGCATGCTCCCTCAGGTCTGTTTGGTTTTTTACCTTGCAAAGTGTACTAGATCAAACTGTAATTACTGAAAGGAACTGACTTTACTTACAAATTAGCAAACTGTTGGTAGATCACCTGCAGAACCTTCAACCCATACTGGAGTGTTTTTCGCCCTACTCTGTCGTTCCCTAAATGTCTTGTTAAAAAATGAGGAATTAAGAAGCTTCAAGTGTGATTTGCAGTTGTATCTATATCTTGGAAACTAAAAGTCAAAGCAAATAATAAAGTGTTCTGAGACAAGAACGGCAAAATTTGCTACAAAAAAGGCTATCTATCTTTATGACCAGGGGGTTATTTTACCAAAGTGTTAACAGCACAACATTCAGCAGGTTGATATATTGCATTTTCCTCAGTCCAGACACCCCAGGGCCTCTAAGCTGCCCTTTAAAACAATATAAGATTGGCAGTGGAGAAAGCACACATAGGTGCCCAAATGCACAGACAGCAAACAGAAGCTTCTGATCAAATACAGCCAAGAAATATTAGTTTATATGCAATCCATGCATCCACGTATCCATCCATTTTCTCCCATTTATGCAGTTCGGTGTCTAGAGGGGGCCCATCCCAGCTTTTATGGGAAAGAAGCTGGGTACACCCTGAACAGGTTATTCATCTTTTGCAGAGACAGGCAACTTTTCACACTCACCATAACACCTCCGGCCAATTTATAATCATCAGTGAACCTAGCATGCATTTCTTTGGTTTATGTGAGGAAGCCAGATTACCTGAAGAGAACCCTTGCAGGCACAGACAGAGCATACTCCACACTGAAGGACCCAGCGAGCCAGTGGTTTAAAACTCAGGACATTACAGTACTTACCACGGTTTCACTGTGCCACACATGTAATTCACCAGTTTTGGCCCATATTTGTGAGCCAAAATTTAGGTCCAAGATCGCTGTACCACTGCTTTGACAGGTTTTCATGACAAAATGAAAGTCAATGGTTAAAACTCATATTATATAGTGTCATCCATAATCCTATTTCAGGGGGACAAACAAACAAATCTAAATTTACATATAAAGCCTACACTGTTAAAAAAACATCCTAAAACAATGGTAATATTCCGGCAGCTGGGGCGCCAAAATACGACCATGAAATAACAGAAAATAACTCCCCATAAAAATACGGTTATTTCCAGTAATGAAAATACAATTAGTTGCGCTAATTTGACATGGGATCTTGCCTTTTTCAAGTGCCGCTAAACATTAAATTAGGAACATGTTAATGTGATTAAACAATGAAATCATCTATAAATAGGGAAAAAAAACATCTTAAAAAAACGGTAATATTCCGGCAGCTGGGGCGCCAAAATACGACCATGAAATAACAGAAAATAACTGTCCCATAAAAATACGGTCATTTTCAGTAATGAAAATAGAGTTTGTTGCGCTAATTTTACATGGGATTCTGCCTTTCCAAGTGCTTTTAGACATTAAATTAGGAACATTTTAACGTGATCAAACAATGAAATTACCTATAAACAAGGTCAATGAATGTGGCAATATGAATCATAATACGTAAATGTACAGAAATATACAGTTAACAGTTGGTTTAAATAATAATAATGAATTGCATGCCCTGGGACAGACTGACAGAGGCAAGGCTGCCATATCACACCATCGGGCCCTTTGGCCATCACTAGTAGGCGGTAGGTGAAGTGTCTTGACCATGGACACAACGACGGAAAGTGTCCGAGCCAAGGCTCGAACTGGCAACCTTCTGATCACAAGGCGAACTGCCAACTCTTGAGCCACGATGGCCCTAACTAGCAATGATAACAATACTTATGTGATGTAACACAAGCTTATAGGGATCATGTTATATGCTTTTCCATAGCACTACATTTGAATTCAACAGTTCAATCTTTCAAATAACGGACAGATATTTGTGAAACCATGACACATTTGTGAATGTATTTTAACAATCTAAATACGCATATGTACAGACAGATACATTTAATAATCATGAAAATTATGTTTCATTACATTACAGTGATTTAACGTTAATTTACATTTGAAATGTGAAGTCAAAGTCTATTTACGTAACTTTAATGAAATTCTAGAAGAACAGAACATTACTGTAAAATGCACAGTAAAATATCTTCATATTAGGATTTTTTCCTACGGTCGCAGCCATACCCGCGACCTTGTTGTTGTTAGTTCACATTCATTGGCCGATGCTTAGCGTCATGTTATTATGTGTCCCAACATCCAATGTATTGTCACATTGCTTTCATGGCCACACCCTCAACCCAGGTGCAGAGGCCCATTTCTGTTCTGAGATTTATATTAATTGCAATTTGTAACTATACATTTCTTGTTCTAAATTTATAATTAGCACAGCGTGGCCGTGCAATATTTTATATTGTGGCATGCAAAGGAATCTTAACAAAGAAAGCTCACAGAGAGAGATTGAGCTTGTTATCCAACCCCAAGCTGGTAGGGGGAGCGCTTTATTAAAACACTTGCTGGTGCTACGATGTGCCTCAAGCTTCAAAAACAGCACAACAGAAGTCACTCATGGTACAGCACTCTCTCTACAAAACAACAACTGTAAGTGACGCTGCACCACGGCGTAAACACAACATTCAAGATAACAGTTAAAAGTAACGTAACCATAAACAATAAAACAAGAACATCTAAACAGCAGTACATGTCCCAAGGCAAGATGGGAGAGAACTAGCTGTTCCCTCAACACGCCACAATATGTTTTTTTTAGTTTTTATTCCTATTAATTATATTTCCCTTGTTACCTCTTAATTATTGAATCAGACCTAGGTGACATGAAATTTTCAGCAAAATTATAATTCAAATACTCCTTTAATTATTGATTATTCTCATTAATTTTCGATCATTTTATATATTTTTCCATAGTATTACATTTGAACTTAACAGATCATTCTCTCACATAACAGACAAATATTCATGAAATTATGATACATTTCTGGATGTATTTTTACAATCTAAATATGCATATGTACAAAAATATATTTTAAAAAAAAGTAAATTGTGTTTTACTATATTTAAAGAGCTGTTACGTTATTTTACCTTTGACATGTAAGATCACAGTCTACTTATGTAAATTTAATGATATCCTAGAAAGACAGTACAAAACTGTAAAATATACAGTAAGATACTTTGACATTACTATTTTTTGGAACAGTGTATCTTTATAAGTTTTGCAGCCAATACCTGTAGTGTAGACAACCATGGTTTGTGGGGCTTTCTGTATTCCATTATTCATAACACTGTTAGGTTAAGATCAGGCTTTTTCTTGGCTTTTTCTTGGGTTGCTTTTGCCGTGTGCTCTGGGTCATTATCCATTTCCACTTTGAGCCACTGGCTGATCACCTTTTATTTGTTTGTTTGTTTTTTCCAGAACCTTTCATGCTCTTTTTGACATTTTCTCAAAAAGTACAATTCTGCATTCCTGGTCTTGAGTGCAATCAGTGTTTTGCGTCTTGTTATAATGTATTTACTTTCAGGCATCTCTTGATTGAAGGCTTTGACCGTGATGCATCTGCCATCTCCAGAGTGTTCTTGACTTGGTTAGATCAAAGGAGCTTGCAAAGAAAAGCGTCTGGACTTCTTTAAGTTACTTGAAGACGTTTCACCTCTCATCCAAGAAGCTTCTTCAGTTCTAAGGTCAAATGGTGGAGAGTCCCAGATATAAACCTAGTGGGAGTACCCCCCACAGAGGGACAAAAGGACCCCCTGATGATCCTCTAATCGCCTGAGCCAAGGTGTGAAACTGGGTGTGGGTCCCAATCAGCCAGAGTTTCGGGTGAGTTCATTGTGAAACCTGGCCCCACCTTATCATGCGAATTCCTGAGATCAGATGGCCCAGGATGTGAGTGGGCGTTAAGGCGTCTGGGGAGGGAACTCAAAACTGGATTATAGATGGCAGAGAGTTGGTGTCGTAAACCACCGCCTCTGTCCAAAAACTGGTTCACCCGAAAGACAAAACGCCAAAACACAGATTTAACAATGTGGTGTATGCTGTACAGTGCAGCGAGGAATGCCCAGACCTCTACATTGGAGAGACCAAACAGCCACTTCACAAGCGCATGGCACAACACAGAAGAGCCACCTCCACAGGACAAGACTCAGCAGTCCATCTGCATCTTAAGGATAAAGGACACTCTTTCGAGGATGCCAATGTTCACATTTTGGACAGAGAGGACAGATGGTTTGAAAGAGGAGTGAAAGAAGCCATCTATGTCCACTGTGAGCGACCATCTTTGAATAGAGGCGGTGGTTTACGACACCAACTCTCTGCCATCTATAATCCAGTTTTGAGATCCCTCCCCAGACGCCTTAACACCCACTCACATCCTGGGCCATCTGATCTCAGGAATTCGCATGATAAGGTGGGGCCAGGTTTCACAATGAACTCACCCGAAACTCTGGCTGATTGGGACCCACACCCAGTTTCACACCTTGGCTCAGGCGATTAGAGGATCATCAGGGGGTCCTTTTGTCCCTCTGTGGGGGGATACTCCCACTAGGTTTATATCTGGGACTCTCCACCATTTGACCTTAGAACTGAAGAAGCTTCTCGGATGAGAGGTGAAACGTCTTCAAGTAACTTAAAGAAGTCCAGACGCTTTTCTTTGCAAGCTCCTTTGACTACGATGACCTGCATGACTAAGAACCTTCACAGACGACTTGGTTAGATGTTGTTAATTTTTCTTAACCATGAAAACAATTCGTCCATCTCTCCTGTGTCAGTCATTCCTTCCGTATATCATCTGACTATGTGTTGCCAATGAATTTGTGCCCTACGCCACATTACAAACAAATAACATACAGTAGACACAACTAATCTTACAATAATCTCCGCTCAGATTATCTCTTCCTGTTTACTAGGGGAATGAAATGGGAAACAGCAGGGCGGGAGAAAGGAAGAGAGAGAGGGAGATTACAGTTATGAGGTAACTTCTGTAGTTCATACAGATATGACGTTCACAGATTGGGTAACTGTGCTCTATCAGACTTACAACTTTAGCGAGAGCGGCACAGGAAATGAGAGAATGAGTTATTACTGGTTTTGGGTTGACCAACTACTTGTAATCTGATAAATTGAAAAAAAAAGAAAAAAGAAAAGAGTCTACGATGTATATAAACGCCCCTTCTGTTGTTTTGAAGTACCAACTGTCATGCAGAGGTCGCTATTAATCTTGTACTGAAGTGTTTTTATTTAGTTTTTGGAATTCATGTGGATTTTATTTTATATTTTTTTATATTTGTGCACCATGAACACATGTGAAAAACATTGTGTAATTTGATTTCACGACAATATCATCTTTTATGTATCCACATAACTTTAATATTGTGATATATTGTGTCATTTTATAACATAATCATGTTGCCTAGCAATAACATATAGCAGAGCAGGGCCTGAGCCTTGTAGGGCACCCTCAAAAATGTGTTAATTTTTATACAGTAAGTCCCTTATTTATCTCATGTTTATAGGTAATATTATAGGTGTCACTGGAAAAAAAAAGTTGTATTTTACAGATATTATTATTCACCATGTTCATGAAAAAATAAATATGTTAAAGGAAAACTAAAAAAAAATAGTTCCACTGCAGGTACAACCAGACTGTGAAGCAAAAATCTGTTGTAACACATGCTGCTGCTATTTTTTTTTTTTTTTTTTTTTTTTGCACTTCAGTTAGGATTAAAACAGATTTTGAGGTCGACAGGAGCGTCATCTTACAACACAGGCATTTACTGAGGTACAGTATTAATATAAAAGATGACATGATGTCATAACATGATCCCATAAAGGTCATCACACTGTAGTACATTTGGACGCAAAACGACACATTAATAAAAGACACCGTGACAATATTCTGTTGAAGAAAATAGTTAATAAAAATAAAATGAAGTGATGTTTTTAATCATACTCAACATGCTAGCATATTATTTTTGAAGTATTAACCTAACTATATTATAATTGCAATTTTTCATAAAGTACTCCCTCTATCCTTAATCACAGGATAAAGACTTAGGTAACTCTTGCATATATTATTACCACGGATTCTGTGTTTAGCTTGTTGTTGACATCCAAAGACGGATAGCTTTAGTGAGGAGACTGGAAAAAAATAAAGGGTTTAGCTGGATGCTAAGTCTTGGCTTATTTTTTTTATAGAAAAGACAAAAACTGGGGATTAACGCTGACTTAATCTCATATTGGTAATCCTTTAACCTCTGACACAATGTGCTGAAGGTTAGATATCACAGCATTGAATTATATGTCTACCGGCAAGTAAAACTGATTAATTTAATCTTTAACGGCACCATGGTAATAGGGGAAATTAAGTCGTTTTAGTTATAAGAAACAGGAGCAACACCTGCATTTGTTGCCATTGTATATTGGAACATGGCAGTTTCTTTTGAAGAGCATAAATAAAACAACTGACCTACTTGTAACAGTGCTTTAGTGCCATCCATTTGCCTGTACTAGACATAAGAAATCTGCAACAACAACGACAGTTCCAGTCAACGCCTCCTGAGGTATGTGCCATATTGAGCAATGCAATGCCATATTCTAATTCCATCTATGACAAAGGCAGGGTGTTTTCCTTCTTCGAGCATACCATAATCAAGACTCAATACTCTACCTGATCAAAAAGGGCATATAACTATATTCCAGCTTTAAAAGATTGTGTATAATCATTGACTTTATTAATTACATCAGTCTGGCATTTAAGGGCTCCTGGTGCTATTTTCTGTGCAATGCTCTCAACATTAAATCAGAAATATTCTGGTAGGTGAAAATACTTTAGAAATAAAGCCTTTATACACTCAGACACTTTATTATGTAGAATTATGATGGGATGAAATTACACATTTCGTACATAATGTAAATCTTTTTCCATCGAATCCCAAATGTGCTTAATTGGATTGAGATCTGGTAACTGTGGGGTACATTTGAGTACAGTGACGTCTTCAAGAAACCAGTATAAGTTGATTTGAGCTTTGTGACATGGCACCAGATTGATCCATGCTTTCATGTTAAGTCCAATACTGACCTAACCATCCGAAGGTTGCAGCAGAAATCTAGACTCATCAGACCCAAGGAGGTTTTTACAATCTTTTCTTATTCAATTTTGGTGAGCCCATGTGGATTGTAGCTTCATTTTCCTGTTCCGGCTGCCGTAGCCCATCTGCTTCAAGGTTTGACGTGTTGAGTGTTAAGAGTTAATCTTCTGCAGACCTTCAAAGGAGTGGTTATTTCAGTTAGTGTTGTTTTCCTATCAGTTAAAGCAGTCTGGACATTTTCCTCTGACCTTTCCATCAACAAGGCATTTGCAACCCAGCTTGCTGGATAGTTTCAGTTTTTCAGACCATTCTCTGCAAACTCCAAATAAGGTTGTGTTGGAAAATACCAAAAACAATGTCACTTAAATCATCTTCCTTCCCCATTCTGATTCTGGGTTTGACCTTCAGCAGATCGTCTTGCCTACATGCCTAAATCCACTGAGTTGCAAGGTGACTGGTGCTAACGAGCATTTGAATAGGTGTACCTAACAAAGTGGTCAGTGACTTTCAGCTGTTTCAACAAAATCATTAGGTATTGCAGAATGATTGATTATGGTATTAATAAACAGAAGGTTTATCATTTTGGCAGAAAACACACATCCAGTAGTTTAAAAAGGAACTGGAGCCGTTTCAGTTGCCGCACATTATTTGAAAAAATAAAACCCTTTTCTTCTCAATTTGTTGCACACTAAGCTGTGCCTACTGTTTATGGTTTTATGCCAGACAGTACATGATTCGATGCCAGTCTTTTTATACCTCACGTCATGTTTGAGGTACCAGCAAAAAAGGAAGTGTATTCATCTTTGTTTTCCTACAGACTCTGCTCCTTATGGGGAGTCCCACTGAGCTCTCCTGCCAGCTGGAAGCCCCTCCAGCGTGCCTATCCAGCCATCCTCGGCCTACGGTGGACTGTTCTCTCAATCAGCCGTAGATGGTATACATTGAAAGGGATGCACATGACGGGGTTGGCATCCTTACCAGCTGCCAAACAATATAATTTGGCCGTCTGAATGCACTGGAACAAGCTTAACTCTGAGGCCCTTTGGATTGTCTGGCTACTCGCTTTGTTACGGATACCAAGCCCAGTTAGTGTGTGGACAAACCTCACTTTGGCTGCTTGAATCCATAATCCTATTCGGTTGGTCACTGCCCAAAGCTTTTGACTAAGGTGCAGGTCAAAACACAATCAGACTGATAAAGATTTATGCATCTCCCCTGAATTGTCTTCTGCCATCATTCAGTGAAGCGTTTGAATTTATGCAGCGGCTTCATCTACCCATCAGATCATGGGTATGACCCTTTTCTAAAAGAGAGCTGGTGCTTAATTCTGACACAATCTAAAATTCAACAGTGAAATGCTCCAATGCACGCAGGAAATCACAGTCTGTTAAGCAAAAGGAGAATGTTATGTGTGAACAAAAATACCGTCATATCGTCACTGGACACTTTCAGACTTCAGTCCAGCTTTGATTTCCTATCACTGTCTAGCTCAAACTGTGAAAGTTGGTATAAAGACCAAATGTCTCATCACAGACCCTGGCATCCTATAATTGCTTTTGGCAGCCAGTGGGATCTAAAACAAAACAAACATATCATCTCATTATAGTTTCCAAAAAATGTCTAAACTGGTATTCTGCATACCGTAATTGTTATTAGCTATAAAAGGAAAGTGTCCATACTGTGCTCATAAATACCTGTTCTGAAGGAAAGAAAATGATGACAATACGATTGTCAGGTGTGTATTTTGTGTATTTTTAAAACTTTAGAAATGAGCAATGCATTTCCAGTGACATGCGTAGAACTAGTACTTATATAATAAAATCAGAGGAGATCATGAATGGAGAAAAGATTCTAATGAGACAAAATCTGTGAACAAAAGAGTAATCAGGGGTTATTCTGTGTCATTTCACTCTAAAGAACTGAATCAGCACATGTTGAATTTCTGCCCTACTGAGTAATAAAAATCAAATTTACAGAAAGATATTTTACCTCAAACCTCAGAAATTTGTACTCGATTGATATTCTTCATGGGACAAATTAGGAGATTTTTAGGCTATTGGACAACACAACTCAGTATCTCTGATGGAAAACTCTGTTTCGCACGTCAAGATTGTGCTGTTTCAATAAATCTGGACTTGGAAGAGGTTCAAGATTTATCTTTGTTATGATAAAATGTGTAATCATTTGGTCACTTTTCAAGGTGTGTGTGTGAAAGTGTAAAATCCACTGTCACTAGAATTTAAAAAAGGAGACGGGGACAGCTGTGGAGTGAAAAGGTCTACTAGGTTCAACTTGGCAAACATGACACTTGGTGTTACAATGAAGCAAGTTCATGACTATATGTTCTGTATTTACCCCGTACCCTACTTCAGCATCTGTGTAAGAGTTAAAATTGGTGCTGATTGCAATGAGTAGAACATTTAAGATTGAAGACCATGCTTAATGTTTAAAGCTGACATCTGAAATGGAAGGCTTGATTAAGAAGATTTCCTTTGAGTCAGAGGAACCAGAACAGATGGGTTATTTCGTTAGAGCAGAAAAGGACCAGTGCAACATACTGAGGACAAGAGGTAAATAATAAGACAGAAAATGTGAGTCAAAGAGATTAAAAAGTCTGACGAGTGCTGTTTACTGCTCTACATCTCTAACCTAGTGAGTCAGTGAGTTATTTTGCTTATAATAGACATCATGTACAGATGTAAGCTAATCATATTTTCTTCTATGCATCCACTAACAGCTTATTTATAACATAGAAAAGCGAAATATGAAATTTCCTAGTATCTCTGGCTCCCAAAATGAATTCATATAATCTGTAACTTGATGTTCATAAAGTCATTAAAAAGACATGAAAGAAGGATTTCATTAACAAATTAATGTTAGTTTCCATCAGCCCCGAATTAATCAATAAAACTCCTATTCTAAAGCCATAAATAAAATAAATTGATTTAAAATGAGCATATGCCATGGAAAACAAATAGGAAAGTCTCTTCCACTGTAATTATCTGCTTTCTCCATGATAATCCATCTCTAAGAAAAGGTGTTATGAAGAATATTTTAAGCAGGAAAATGGAAGCAAAGGATTATGTGGGTAAAGAGGTGAGTAGCTCGAGATTTATGAAGCGACACATCTAGCTCCACAGATCTACTAAGCTAGGTAAATTAACATGAAACCACAAGAAGGGAACCAACAGGAGTATAAAATTCTCACCGTGATGTAGTAACAATGTGCAAATTCATAAAGACAGAGACAGACAGTTTATTTCAGCAATGACCAATACCCAATTATGGGATCACAAGGAGATTTAATTTGGGTGTGAGTAAATTGCTAGCAACACAGATGCAGCTTGATACTTGCAACCTCAAAAACACAATACACTGTAATTATAGGTTTTTACATGTGTTTCTCAGGGAACAGGATGGCAATTCAGACTAAGGACTGTTTAACATAAATGAATTTGAAACATATACCCTTTTGAAGATCAACAAACCTGAAGTGTAAGGACAATATTGGGAGTGCATCATCAAGATTTTCACCCTCTTTAAATGAATCTCACTCATAACTACTGTATACCGCTACTAATGTCTAAAAGACTAAGGTCTTCCACATTGCACTACAGAAGTCAGTATGCTTTTCTGGTTGTTCTCATCCACAGACAGTTAAGTAATGCAGCACCCATTTGATAAGCAAACACTTTCAGTTTTCGATTTACTTTAAATTTTGTGCTGCAGATTACAGCAGAGATGTAAGAAGTAAGAAGGTCAAGTTTAGCGTGCAGTGTTACATGCAAGCAGTATGTCCTAATTGTTTCCTGACTATAGAAAACAGTATAGTGTGGCTCCAACATGTACTGAAAGTAAAAAGAAACAGGAACCGATACCTATTCTGGTCTCAGAGTCAGTGCAATTAGCTATCTAACATACATTTAAAAACTCAGCAGACTTATAGAAGAAATGTCTAAATTAGTTTTGATACAGGACTTTCTCCCCTGAACAAACTATCTACAAAGTGCATGCAAGAACAGTTTCTTATTCTCTTGTAAAAGTATACAGGCTCACCTTCTCAGGATGACTACTATTTAAACTGTTAAAACTTTGTATAGCTAAATATTCAGGATTTATCAGTTTAGATTCCACAGCTCATTTATGCATTGCAATTACTGCTAAATTAAGCAATAATGTTGAGTTGTATGACTTTCTTTAACACAAAACTGAGTTATTTCTTGTTTTTTTTGTCTCAGATCACCATGTGATGAAAATAATACAGACTTTCTTTAGACCTCATAGTTTTCCTCTCGAAGTATTTTATTTTCTAGGGAAAGTTGTTGCAGCTTTGACAAATAAAAATCAACTTGTCACACATATAGGGGCTAAAGGGGAGCTCTGAAGACATCCAGAAGACAATTATATATCTAACTGTAACTTCGACAATGAGAAGATTTTTTAATGTTAATGAGCTCTCAAACGCAGCAATGGAAGACACGCTCAGGCGTGGGTATGGGCTGAGGTTGAACACCAAGAAGACCGAGTACTTAGAAGCCAGCCCCCAAACCAACAGCACCATCAGCGTCGATGGAGAAGACCTGGCAAAGGTATCTCACTTCAAGTACCTCGGATTGATGTTCAGCAACAATGGCGACATCCTGCCAGACGTATGAGCCAGAATTAATGCAGTCTGGATTAAGTGGTCACTGGTGTCCTGTGCGATCGACGAATGCCCGACCGCCTCAATTCGAAGATCTATAAGAGCGTAGTGCGCCCTGTGGCCCTTTACAGATCAGAGTGGTGGCCAGCCACCGCAAAGCACGAACACACCCTTCACACAATGGAAATGGAAATGCAGATGCTGCGATGGTGCCTGGGCCTGACACAATGGGACCACGTCATGAACATCGACATCCAAAAGCGGCAGGGCATTGCACCAATCACAGAGAAAATGCAAGGAGCACGACTGTGATGGTATGGGCATGTGGTCAGAAGTGACAAAAACTCAGTGGCAAGAACAGCACTGCGACTCAGTCCCCAAGGCCGGCGACCAAAGTGCAGACCAAAAAGGCGATGGATGGACTGAATTAAAGATGACGTGAAGAAGATCGGCGCCAACCTGAACAACGCCCTTTACCGTGCCGAATGGAAGCGGCTTTGCAGAAAAGCAACCCGCAGAGCGGAAATAACGCTAGGAGGAAGAACAATGAGCTCTCAAAAATATGCTTTCAAAAGATATTAGACTTTAGCTTTGAGAAACTAAACTGTGATAAATAGGCATAGCAAAACTGCATGAACAAAAAAAAACTGATTCAGTATGACAGCTATTTATTTTCGATCTGACATTTTTTTTTCAATATCTGATGGTTTAACCACCACTTACATCATCTATAAAGGTGAAACTGTTGTTGCAAGGCAGTTAAACACATCTAATCTGCCTCAATATATGGGTGTAAGCGAAGCATGAGGAAATGAATCGAAGTTAAACAGACAGAGAAGCTAAGAAATTAAATTTGATGGAAGAAATAAATCAGGAGAGGATTGAGCGAGATGGAAAGACATGAAAAGAGAAGTTTGAGGACCATTTGGGAGGAAAATTATGTGCATGGTGTAGCGATAGAGAAAAAGAGGGAGAGAAAAGAAAGAGCACGGCTATTTCAAAATGAATGCTGCTGTGAAAAACGAACAGATCGAGCCAGTCAGTAGGACTTTAAAAATACTGACTCAGTTCCCTTGGGGATGCTGCAGGGGGACATCTCACCTCTTAAGATAGGGCAACTAGACAGGGCCCTCAGTTTGCCAGCTCCCAAAGGAGAGTTCCACTCAGAATCATTATGTGGCACTTATTTTCATAATTAAAGCTTGTAACATCAAATTCTGCCCCTGGGTCTTGTGAATACCTAATGGCTATGGTACGCTGCAAAAAAAACAAAAAAACATGACAAGCTCTGAAAGTAATTTGACGTATTTTTTGAAAGTCCGTTTTTTTTCATAATGATTGGTTTCAATAAATGATACCATTTTTGGCAGGCACTTTTGTTAGTTGTAAGAAATCCGCTTCTTTTGCTGTGAAGCTTGATGAGGTTCTGCCGAATCCACCAGTTAATATAACATCCATGTTTTGCTCAGTGACACAGTTAGTGTGATTTTTTTTCTTTTTGCAGTGCGTCTAGCAGATGGACAGAGTTTGTGTACTTCAGGGACTTTGCTGTCAAACCTTTGCCCTCTTCTATTCTGGACTGTCTGCGCTGGTTGAATAATTGGCACATTAAATTATTTAAAAAAGCAGTCAGGGCACATTATCATAAATATTCACTTGACGTTTTGCTTAGATCAACAGTTGCAAGCCAAAGCTCTGGATGTGACTCCGCGACACTGCATGTGTCTGTGTGCGCGCATGCTTGTGTGGATATCCATTGCGGGTGCCCCAGGGCTGATTGATTGACAGTATTTACAAACAAAGCTTCTTCCTGCCAGTCAACCTAAGTAAATGCAGACAGCATGAAAATGTCAGGCTTATGACAGACCCAGATGTGTGTACACATAACTGCACTGTGCATGTAAATGTCAGCCACACTCAGAGTGGGCACACTCACTCGTGAACATGCACACAAAGGACTGAGCAGTGCAGCGGCCCTCGTCACTTTGCTGTTGTAACAAGAGCCTCTAACAAACCTGTCACTGTTCTCGCCTGAGACAAGACAATAATGACATGCTAACAAAGTAGAGCTGCTGAGAATAGGTCTATTACCATGTATTAATGCTATTTGTGGCTACAGACACTGAGGCCTATAGCTCTGCTGTAAGTCTTCTAGCAAATATTGTGCCATTCTCCGCTGAAAAAAACTCCGACTGCAGTCTGTTATATAACGTAGTAATTGACTCTAAGCATTAGACTGTGACATCCTATGAACACTTTGGATGCTGTAAAGTACCATAAGGTTCTGATCTTAAATGTTTTGACTGGTGTTTTGTACAGATAAGGTTGTTACTTGGTAGTTGAGTCTAGATGTTTGTGATAATATGTAACATTTACTTGCTGGCATTGAATACCGAATATATGTAGTTATTGAGATTTGGTCAATCTCGTGAGTTTATGGAAGTGTAGAACTCTTGTGACCTTTTTAGCGCCCCTTCTTTATATCGAGTCCATGAAGAAATTATTTTGTGTAACAACCTGAAATACATATACGTGCGATCTCACATTTATGGCTGCACTGCACTGTGCGTCTGTCCCTAGATCTTCAAAGTGTGCTTTGGAATACAAGTCATTAGATGGGAATTGCACAGATAAGTTGTGCTTTGCAGTACACAAGCGAGGAATAACCTGCGGAAATGACAGCAATCTACAATAATTACTAGTCTTTGAATGCAATTGCATTGAAAGGCGTTAGAGATGAAAAGGCATGAAAACAACATTGATGAAGGAGGGGGAAACTTGTCAATATAAAGTCTCTGTAAAAATGCGGCAATACATGAGAGAATAGGACTGATGGTTTTCAAAACACACTATCAGAAGATTGAAGGGTCGAAACAATTTCCTCTGAACCCGATTGCACCTCAAAAAAAGTATATGCAGAGATGGCAGCATTATCGTAGTTATTCAGTATTCAGGATGATACATGTGCTGTGACAGATTGCTCTGTGTCAGAGCCCAGGGGATGTCTTGCTCCCCACTGATCACAGGTCACTGTGAAATCTCCCTCGGCTCTCGGTAAAGATTATAAGTAGTCTGTTGAGAGTGAAGTGCATTTTATATTAGTAGGAATTATTTTAAACCAGGATTCAAAGACACTGTGTGAAAAGTAGGATTTTTTTCAGTAAGAAGCCTGTAACTTGCTACAGAAATTCAGGTTAAAGGCTGTTCACAGGAATTTAGAGACACCATAGAGAACTTCCAGGATCTGGGAATATAGAAGTGGAATTTGAATTTCGGGTAATTTTACAAGCCTGAGAAGTCTGGTGGTTCAAGCTTGTTTCTAAGCTTAAAAGAGTGATAAAGTGATAAAGAAATGTAGAAATGACTGTTAAGCATATGCAATCACTTAAACTTGTTATTCTGATTATTCTGCTGCATGCAGTATTTTTATACATGTGTACACTCAGCCACATAGTAGTTTAAGGGGTAATCTGATTTTTTTTGTTTATTTTTTAATCGATATGATTTGTGTAAGTGTTTCCATGTAAAGTTGTGGTGTGAGGAAAAAGCACATTACATGCTGTTTTCTCAAAGTAGTAAAACCTGATTTTCCACAACGATTATTTTCAAAAACACATACACATAGATAATTTTTAGAAACAAAGTCACTGTCCCCAAGAATTGGGATCTCTGGAATTTTCAGATGACATAAAATTTACAGTGAACTAGTTATAGCCAGCATGGCAATCATCCCACTGTATGTACCCAAAGTTAGCAACACTTACTGTTGAGATTCTGACCACTTGTGGTATTTTAAACCTCTTTAAAAAGTGAACTGCCAAGCAGCTGCCTGAGGCAACTGTTGTTGTGATTTGGGACTATTTAGACAAAACTGAATTGAATTGAAATAGTCTCACAGACGATATAGCACCTAAAAGGTCAACTTTGATATAAATATTGATCTTTATAAGATATATACTTCTAATTTTCATAAGCAACATAAGCAAAAAACTCTAGCACCCTCACAGGAACAAATATGCTTGTAATCAGACTGCTGTGCTGCACCTACATGAACCAAAATAGCAGGTGTGCTTGGAGACACCCACATAGTTGGTGCACCCAAGACCTACAGTACTGCTTTGCAAGGACGAGGATTGAATAGTGGCCCCCGTCTCACTGCTCTCTCTATATAAACAATAGCTCATTGCGTAGCTTCCATGTGTCATTTTAGTGACGTTAAAGAAATGAAAAGTGCCATTTTCTGCATTTCCAAATGACTCGTTAATCTGACTAGTCTCTTGCTTGAGGTATATTTAAACGTGTACGCATAATATCCGGTAATCTGATTGGTTCTTTTTGTGTACTTGAATGGATCTAGTATAGCTATGTTTAGGCGCAGATTCATGTGTATGTGTGTTTCCATGTTAACCTGGGGGTGTGAGCGTCAAACCGAAGAGTGACAAAACATGACTGACTGTTAATCTGTTTGTGTGATGCGCGAGTGAGCAAGAGAGCAGCAGTCATACAGACCATTAGTGTAGATCAGTAGTAGTGTGTGCTTGTGTGAATGTGAATCATGGAAGAAGTTAACTCTGTGTGTGTGTGTGTGTGTGTGTGTGTGTGTGTGTGTGTGTGTGTGTGTGTGTGTGTGTGTGTGTGTGTGTGTGTGTGTGTGCGTGCGTGCGTGTGTGTGTGTGTGTCCAACTATGGTTGAACCCATTAACTGAATAAACCATCCAGTATGATTGCAGTGTCAAATGGGTATGCTGAAGCATTTCTGCTTGCCCCAGCAGTCCTTGTCCTTTTTAAAGTCATGACACACTTACACAGGATCAAAAACTCAGCGGCACAATTAATTATTGATTGGTTGGAAATGCTGCATCAATCCTCATGCATCTGTATAATAGCGGATGTACAAAACACAAACAGATGCTGGCCAATGTGCAAATTAAATGCCATGTGTTAATTTACTCTGATATAATTGAAGTTTATTCTACCATTTGTGTATCTGGCAAAACTGTGCAGTGGTAAATAAGAAAATTATCCTCCAAGCTGAAGGAATATGTTCACCCTCGTGTGTCAGCAAACATTCCTTGAGCGAGACTCCTTGCCAAAGGCATTAAATCCTACGTTTCTCCAATACTGTTTTGTAAGTGATCCTATTTGAACTCATTCATGGTGAAATGGTAAATGGCCTGTATTTGTATAGCGCTTTACTAGTCCCTAAGGACCCCAAAGCGCTTTACACGTTCAGTCATCCACCCATTCACACTGGTGATGGCAAGCTACATTGTAGCCACAGCCACCCTGGGGCTCACTGACAGAGGCGAGACTGCGCCACCGGGCCCTCTGACCTCGAACCGGCAACCTTCCGATTACAAGGCGAACTCCCAACTCTTGAGCCACGATCGCCCAATAAATAATAAGTCAGAAAGCATCTCTATAAGAACAGGTCAATTTCACAAATGCAACACACAAAACGGAGATGAATAGTCCTCTACTTAACAAATCCTGCTTGTTAAAGTTTAACATAGCAAGATGGTGGTGGTATTTTTTGTTTGAATAACATCTCTCCCTAGAATTCGCCTCACCTCAACCTACCCACTCGCTTTACGATTCACATGCAGCTGCCTTTTAGCAAAGCCTCAGGGCAGTTGACATTTCCTGGATTAATTCCTATTAGGAAAAGAGCACTTATAGGCAGGGGGACACACCGGGGGATTCCCCTAGTGTTTTGGAATAGATTTTCCCTTCTAGATGATGATTATGGGCAAAGAGAATTTGAATGGAATGAAAAGGTTCACAGATCCATTCATACGCAGTGTGGCTGCATAAGACTGATCCTTACAACATAATATTAATGACCTTACATGTACTCTGGTCCTGTGGTCTGTATGGTTTCAAGACTTAACTCAATAGTGCAGACTGCGAGCCAGCTTGAGCAGTGTGTTTTCCTTGTGAAGATAAAACCTAATAAAAAATATAATTTTTTCTGTTAAATTAAAGATCATTTATCATCAGTTACTCCTTGTACTCTGTCTGCCCTTCATCCACTTTAGCTAGACTTCACAAACTATGGCTTAACCCAAAACCTATTCATTTAACATGTATTACTATTTGTGCCAATTGATAAGAAAAAATGTCTCTGTCTATTGTAATGTAAAGTCATACAAATAGTTTCCTTTCAATTAGCTTATGTCCCACAGAAGGATGCATCTGTCATATTTTTCAGCCTAATCATTATGAAACAGAATAAAACAAATCAAATCAATATGACAAAGAACTCACTGAAACAAAAACAAATGACAGCAAATCACAACAAAGCCAAAAATATCAAGGATTGGCTAAGAACACAGCACATTACACACTGGAGTGTCTTTATTACTACTGTCCATTGTTTCACAGTATATTGGCACAGTTATCCCCTATACTCTGTCAGAGAGATTCACACTTTCCACTGCACTTTCATTTTGAAGGAATATCACCGCTAGTATGTTCTAACTTCAGCATTCACTGAGCATTGTTATCTACTTTATATTATTATGAAAAGTAGTTCACAGCTATAATTGGAAGCAATACAGTGACAAATATTAAAAATTTGCTCCCTCTGTCTCCATGACAGTTTAATTCTGATCAGTCACGACTTTTACATAATGTGTTTTGAGTCACACTGTTTAGCTCCTGAGGGCATTTTTACACACCTCAGTTTGCATCATGTGAAACACGCTGCATCTTTTCACAGCAGCTAGACTCTGGTGTAAGTTTAACCAAAAAGATACTTGTTAAAACTGAAAGCAATGTGTCATACTGCAGATTTTGGATTGGAAGCCCACATGTGCCTCGTGGATTTCACTAAAGGACATTGCCAGCCCCACTCTCCTACAGATTTTCTAAAATTTCTCCCCTGGTAATCTATGATTTAGTTTCTCACACTGCAAAGATGAGAAAAGGTACAAAAAGCTATCATTTTGTCTAAACAGCTTGAGGAGAACTCCCAGTTTGCAGTAGTTTGAAGTTTATTAAAGTGGACAGAGGTGATATTTACTTATAGATACATACAGTTTATATACAATTTAAAATAGGATCTTTGCCAAGCTGCCGGTTAGAGACCAACCATAGATACCGCAGTGCTTGTGTTGTGTGCAAACACTGACTTTGCCACAGCTCTGTACCATTTATATCAGCACTGACGGTGCATATACTTGCTGCAGCATTGTACTGAATGATAGGTGTTGTCACTGAGACAAAACCTCTCAGTGCTAGTATAGGATGAGAAGAAGTTAAAACCACCAGAAAGTCTTTTCAAACTGTTGCAACATGTCTCTGTATAATCTATGACTCTCTAAAGCTTCTGTACTGATACTAGAGCTGGGCGATATATCGAGTTTTTAAAAAATATCGATATATTTTTATACGAGATATAAGATCTGACAATATCCTTTATATCGATATAGTCTATGTTACGTTATAATTATACTTGTGGAGCCGCAAGTTTGCCTCTCTTTCGTCCACTTCCGTCTCTACGCAACGTTACTCGGCCTCGCCTCTCTTTCACTGAACACAACTCCCCCTCCTCCCCCATCGCTTCACCTGCAGGAAGCGACAAGATGGACACGGCAAATCTCCGTTAACGAGTTACTGCGCATCGCCCCGTGCGTGGGGCTGGACGGCGTCAATGTGTTAGCTAGCTAACCACGCTAACGAGCTAACCACGCTAACGCCATGCAGCCCAGAGGTGCTGCACGGACTAAAATCCTTTCATTTTCTCAAAAGTTGACAGCGCGCCTTATGTATGAATTCTGGTTGTGCTTGATGGCCGCGAACCGATTTTATGTGGAACACGGCGCTCAGCAATCTGTCAAAAAATGTTTTAGTACGACTTTGGTAAGCTACGGAGCTGCACCGCTTGATGGATTGTCGGAGCATTACGGCTGAGCCTCGCGGAGTGATACGTACTGTGCTTCAACGTAATATTACCCTACTGTGTATAAGGACCATAAATGGCACCTGTTAAGAGACGTGGTTGCGAAGCGGATTTCAAACTCCAGGCTGTCAGTCACGCAGTACAAGTTGGGAACAGAGCAGCTGTGAAATCTGTCTTTGTTACTATGCTCAGCGTCTTTTAGTTTACATTTTGACTGCACAATTGTGAGCTTTTTGTTATGCACAAAAACAACATTGTTTTCTTTTATTTATGGAGCATTATTATTTAATAAATGCTCATAATTTATTTTTGAGTAAATTTTATGTACATCTGCTCTATGTTAATAAAAGTGCCTGTGTGACATCTGGGACACAGCTTTGACTAAGAACTCTCTTCTTGTTCTTACTTTATGGCTTTAAAAAAATATATCGAGATATATCTTATATCGCCATCCAGCTAAAAAATATCGAGATATGAATTTTGGGTCATATCGCCCAGCCCTAACTGATACATCATTAAGTTAGCAATAAAACCAGACACAGGCTTACCCTCATGTCTTCAAGCTCACAGTATTGACCATGGCAACTGTGTGAGGTTACAAAACAACGAACAAACAGCCGAAATCCTAGTCCTGACTCCTAGTCCCATAGGACCTTAGCCCTGTTGTGCTCAACCACCTTGGTGTCTCATATTTTGTCTTGTAGTCCATATGCAGCACAGATGTTCCTGTACACTATCCCCACCACTTATGGTTAAGGTTATGCCTTTTAGCATACAGTACATGGTCCAACCTTCCTGCTACTATGTGTTGGATAGTCTCCGTGCATCTTTAGACAGTCTGCAACAACAGTCCTATTGACTGTGGTAGACTTCTGGATCTATGGATCTGATACTTAAGGCCTGTTCTTTTGCTGCCATGATCATAATCTCTGTGATTTCTCCTAAGCCAGCCATTGGATAAGTGTGGCTGAGGCCACACTTATCCAATCCGAATAATATCTGGATGTCCTTTCTATAGATCCTGTTGAGATGGTGGTTGATGGTGACTCCTTTCCTAGATCTGTGTCCTAGATCCACTGTTATTGATGAGCTGGCTTAGTGGGTTTTGGGATGTGAAGAACAGCAGTGGGGACAGTGCGTCACTATGGTACCTTTGCACTTAATGGTGACTTACTTGGTACAACAGACTTTAAGTTGGCCTCTGGTGTCATCTTCCGCAGTCACGTTGAGTTCTTGATGAATGTTGTTATCACACTGTTGGCCTTGTCCAGTGCCAAGAATTCCTGTATCCATGTGTGGATGACTCATAGGCTTTCTTATAGTCAGTGCAGGCATTGCTCATGTTGGTCTGCCAGATCTTAGAATCCTGGTATGTTGCTATCAACCAAGAACTGTTGCACTGGCAACATGTTGTTATTTTAATGCCCTACTGAGCTGTGCTCATGTATCGACTCATGTGCCTACTCAGCTTGTTTGCTATGATGCCTGAGAAAAGCTTATATGCTGTGGAGAGGGAGGTAATCATCCAGTAGTTTAATGGTGTTGTGCCCTTGTGGGAATCCTTCATGACCAGGATAGTTCTGCCTTGTGTTAGCCCCTTTGGACAAGTACCTGTTTTTAGCAACCCCCTTGCGTGATCTCAGATCATGCTATTATTTGTTGAAGATTCCAGATTTGATTCTTAGGATCTCAGTTCAGGGGTCCTTTCACAGCAGTTCACGACCACATGAGAAATCACTCACACACACAAATATAGAACGACACACAGAGTGTTATCTGTCAAGTTGTACTTCGTGGTTGGGGTTGATGCCATTGATGAGTTTGGCATTGGGACTGGACCAGCCAATGCCATGCTCCTACAAAGACTGAAGAGAAAGACTGAAGAACAGGACAGAGTCTCCCACCCCATGCATGTAAATGTTGGTGAACTGCAGAGCTCCTTCAGTGACAGACTGCTGCATCCTAGATGCATGAAGGAGCGTTTCCGCAGGTCCTTCCTCCCTGCAGCTGTCAGACTGTACAATCAGAACTGCTCCCAACAAACATAGATGTTTACATCAATGCTGTAACTGCAATAAGTTAATTAACCAATTCGCACAACAACCTGGTTTGCCTCTTATCTGTAGTTATTTTTATTTGATTTAATAACTGTACAATACTCTGTATATAGTAACCATTGTCCTTAATGTAACTATGTAAGAAAAATTGTGTTTCTGTTCTGTGTGCTGTGTACTCTCTGTTTGTATATGTGTCTTTTTGGCTGCTGTTACAACCAAATTTTCCCTTGTGGGACAATTAAAGGATTATTCTATTCTATTCTATTCTATTCTATTCTATTCTATGAAGTGCACAATGAGAAGAATCAGGAGTGTTTAATCAGAGAATGATGAATTCTACAGCTGTGAGGGATGACTCTTTGTGTTAGTCAAGTCATAGACTTATAAATTCCCACTCTCTGGGGAAATTAGGCCACTGAGGTCACTGTTGTGCCATAGGCAGCACAGAAATATCTAATGATAGTGCATATGTCATCAGTGCAGCTTTTATAACATAACACAGAAAAATACAAGGAAGCAAAACAGGAAGATCCATAAATCATTTTCAGAAAGGACTTTTTTGCTGCATGGCTCTTCCTTGCTGGTTTAATTGGTACAGTGTAGTAGTAAATGGTCACAGGTTTGGATAAACCGGGTTTCTGTTGGTCCGATGAGAGCGCTGTGCAATGTCACTGAAATCACCAAAGCAAGATATTGGGGCACTCTGTCCAATAGCTTACACTAGTAAACAATTAGCCAATATATAACTGTTCATTTCTTGTAATTTATTAAGTTAATTACCCTAACTACCACCTAATGACTCTGCTGAAGTTCACAATTGTAGTACTTTATCCACTCAAACCAAAATGTCATGTCTGAACTATAAACTGGCTGACAGTGTTGTTGTTGTCGTCAAAGTAATTAAAAATGCAAGTTATTCAATGAGATGACCTTTAGCTTATAGAAATATCTTTCTACAAGACAAGGTTGTTTAAATCTGTATGCTTATTTCAGTGAAAAGCCACAAAGTAAGAGCCTCAAATAAAGTAAGTTTCAGACTCAATGAAATAAAAATAGAAATGCTCTTTTTTTAAGTTGTCTTCAGTATCCCACTTGTGGCAATTTCTGTCAAACATTTCATTTGCAGGGACCACATCCTCAGTTAGATTGACGGTGTTTCATGAAAGAGAGTGGCTCCTGGGCTGGGCAGATTCCCATGTACTAACGAGAGGCTTGAGAACTGAGACAAGGGGAGCAGGGTGGAGCACAAAAATGCAAAATAAACAGCCTATAGAGCAGGAAGGCATATGTACTCATGGAAGGTGTGGTCCCACCCTTGAAATTCAGATAAATTATCTCCAATTTGTTTATCTGCTGATACGTTTTTGCTGGTCATGCTATTGCCTGAAAATCCAAGGAAATTAATTAGCTATCAGTAAATATGCTTGTATCACACTAATTGCATGTCCACTTAACCATATATATACCAACCATGAAGCCTGAGGACAAACTTGCGAGTAAGATGAATAATTGTAATAGAGAAGAATCAGTTAAACATGCTCTACATGTAGGGAAAAAAATATGTGAAGGTGAACTCACATCTTCTTTTCCTTTGTGTTCTTCTTTCTTGTCATGGCAGAATGATTCCATCCAGCAGCAACGACTTCCTGGTGCGGGACCTCGCTGCTGGACGTAGCTATGATCTTTGTGTCCTGGCCGTGTTTGATGACGTCATCACATCGCTGACTGCAACTCGTCCTTTGGGCTGTCTGTCATTTACCACAGACACAGAGTTCAGCCAGTGCCAAGCATTGCACAGCCACTTCTTGGGTGGTACTATGATCATCATCATTGGAGGGATTATTGTTGCTTCTGTGCTTGTTTTTATTATCATCTTAATGATACGATACAAGGTTTACAGCCACCAAGGGGCAGGCCATGGAAAAGCAGCCATCACTGCGACTGCGCCAAGACCGCAGAGCAATGGACAAGGAGGCAGTCAGGTCCAAGTCCTTCCTCGCTCTGCCTCAAAGATGACTGACAGTCATGACGACCAAGTCCTCGGACCGTCCAGGGCAATGTCGCCTAGCAACACTCTGCGAGACACTGTCACGTTGGTCGAGGAGGAGAGCAGTGGACAGAGCCTAATGACAAGGACTGACTCGTCAGCAAACGAGGAGTTGCTCTCACCCACGAAGTCCCGCTTCTCCTCCAGGGTCGCCATTGAGATGAAAATTCGACCGCCATCTGTTGCCAAAGAGCCCACCTCTCCCAAAGAACTGGCAGGTATTAGAGAGCTAGTGGAAAAGATACAGACATAGCAAATTCAAGCAACTGAGCAGAGTTTAGAGAAAGTAAAAGTTGACAGAGTAGGAGTGGGGAAAACGTGGAAAGGAGGGACACAAAGAAATTCGGTCAAACAGGAAAAGCTGGTGGATGAGAAATAGACAATGTGAAATGCAGGGTGTAAAACTGAGTAAGATAATAATGAAGAGAAGAGCATTGTGTGAATGAGAAAATGAGTACGAGAGATCCCATTCTAGTGCACTAGAATGAAAGTAAGAGAGAGACAGAGGGTGAGACAATTCATCAAATTTCAGTCTGTAGGGCTGCAGCAGCAACTCAAGTTGTTTTTAAATCTCTTCTGTGTGATTGCATATTCCTTTTTTCCAAAAAATGAATGGAAAAAAAGTCTTGAATTAACCTTCCTATAGTGAACTGAAAACCTCCCCATGCTCATTTATTTTTGTTTTCAGCTCTTTCCAAATGCCAGACTTCTTCTGTTGAACGCTCAGAAGGGGTACATGCTGACTCAAAGTTTTTAAATTTGTGAAGAAGATGAAGAATGATGCTGCAACTTTGTTGCCAAAATTTTAGTTTTTTTTAGTTTCTGGAAAGCTTGGCTAGACAACAGATAATAACCAAATAAATCTTCATGTTTTTGTGTTAGAGGAGAGAGGGATTTGATAATGCATGTGGGAGTACCTGTCACACATTATTCCAGTTAACACCTCTCACATTAGAGCGCTGCAAACTATTAGTCTTTAAGCACTCCAAGAAAGCCTGCTTGCCTTTAGAAATGACACATCCCAAGTGCTAAAGAGTGAAAAAGCTACTTCAGTACAAAAGAAAGGCTGTATGCACTGGCTTACATTCAATATCAAGCTGGAAAAAGCCCAAGTCACTTATAAAGTTAAATGTGACTTCAATAGCACTGAATGCTAGATCTGTTGGGGGGGGGGGGGGGGGGGGGGGTATATAAAAGTTTTGTGTTTTCCTCTTTGTAATAAACATTTATTACAGTGTTAAAGACCCTACAGAGAACCAGATTAGTTTAAATACTGTATTGCAGAGAGCGAGAGGAGAAAGGGGGAGACCGTGCAACAGACCATTTTATGTGAATCCAAGAAATGTGTTTTACAGCAGATTCATGAAAAGTCTACTTGAAGAATCTCCAGGATTATCAGAGTCTGGCACACATGTGTTATATAGAAGTAATACACTATACATAATGCAGAAAGTAATCAATGCAGAAACAGCTATTATTAATGAATGTAAAATTATATAAGACAACAACTTGTACTTGTCAACCTTTTCATCTGGTGTAATAGGCATGCAAGCTCATGTGAGCAGCAAAAACACTCAGCAAAAGCTACAGCTAGGTTTATTTATACAGTACTTCATGATGATGTATAATTGAAAGTTTAAAACACACAATCAAAAAGAAGGAATATAAAACAAAGAAATGTAAATAAATAAAACTGGATTACCTTGGACAGAGGAGGGAAGATGAATGATTAAATATTTAAATGTGCTTGTTTGATCCATAGAAATAAGAAAAAGACATTTTGAAGATATGCATGATCCACATGACGGGTTGAAATTAAGCTTAGTCACGACCAATTTGCTGAACCGAAATTGGTTAAATCCTCAGAACCATTAGTACTACTTGAGCTTTAGGCTTCCATTCACTGTTTTTTTTATCTCTGGGCTCTTTGGTCTAATCAACGATCGGCCTCTTGTGCCAGCTTGAAAATACTGTTTTTAGTTTTTACAGCAGTGGCCTTCGGCATGCCATCAGAAAATAGCTTTATTAGACAGTCTGAAAGAAATAGAACGATAGAGAGATAATTTGTCATTGTAATCATTTAATGAAGAGAGTAAATTATCCAAGTAGTGCAAAATACATGATTGCAATAATGCACAAATCTGCTCGATTATAATTCTACTGTAGTTTTCTTAGCATGCAAGATACTGGTGGAAAATTGCTTTTACGTAACAGTCTTTGCCAGCTATTAGATAAAACCTACTTTGTGTAATCAAGAGCACTTCCTTGTTCCAAACTTCTGAAACGACTTGCACATGTTCTCAGAGATTGCTTGAAACCGTCAATGGATCCCTTATAATATAAATCCAGAAAATCATGTGGATATTTGGGGGGAAGTAAAATTTCCCTGTACTAAGCCTACTCCAGTGCATTTCCCCTTTAACACTAATCCATTCAGGAAATGGGGGTTTCATTGGAATGAATAAATGAAGACATCATTTCACATGAGGGGCTTAAAGAGCTGAGTGGAAATACTTTATCAGCGGTTGATATGTCATTCAATTGGCCTCTGTGAATGAGCTGAAATGAGGTGTCATTGAGCCTCATGTTGATAGCAGGGAGGAAACGAGAGATCTGTGCAGAGTATAGGAGCTTAGCCAGCAAAGTGAGGGAGCGCTTTCACCTTCATCAATTTTGACGGTTTGGTTGTCTCTCTTATATTAATACAACAATGTTAGATGTTGCTTTTATCAGAATTCATTGTGTCCAGCATTAACAAAAAATGTACCATTGATATTAATTGGTTTTTGACTTCGGACATTATAGTGCAAAAAATCTCAAGCCACCCACTTGTATTGCCAGGATAATGGGAAATAGGAAATAACGTACACTGAAATACTGTATATGAGGTAAAAAAAAAAAAAGTTTGCACAATTCTAACAAACATCAAACTCAATATGTGATATGACCACCTTTATTCTTTAACACAGCCTGAACAGTCTTTTTATTTCTTTAAGGAATAGATCTCCAGGATTCTTGAATTTCTTGAATTTTCAGTTCAGTTGCCGTGTAATTAACTGGGACCATTTCTGAACACGCTTCAGTGAACAGTAGGTCTCAGGTCCTGTGTCAGGTCTTTGCTAGATTTCTTCCTATTTCTTAAGGACATGACTTTCTAACACACTTTTTTTTATTTAGGCCTGCCACGTTTGTTGTCTGTTACTTGTTCCATTTTCTTAACTTGTTTAAAGGATACACTGCACAATGTGCTGATAGCACTTTGGAAATAACCTTGTTTGTGCAAAAAATATAATTTTATGCCGGCCTCTGACATATTTTGTTGATTTAACAAAATCCACAAAATGTGTCTCTCTGAAACAAATAATGTTCTTCCCATAATTATGAGTTCCTCTGAAAATGGCCAGGTAAAAGGATTGGATTGAAAGTTAGAGAAAAAGCATTCAATGTTCAAAAACCTTCAGAAAACCTGGAGAACTGCTGGTTAACTTCACTTTAAAACTTTACAAGAAAGTCTGGATCTTTAGAAGCCAAATATGAAGAAATGAGGCTTTGCACAGCTGTGCACCGTACTGTACTCAAACACATTGTTTTAAGCTGTTTTAATTTTTTTAATACTAATAAAGCTTTGACGACAACTTTACACATACAGTTCAGCAAGTGTGCCAGGAGGTTGATGGCCACATTGCGGTTGCAAAGTAGATGAGTTAGGCAGCGCTCATTAAAACTGGTTAGAATTTTGGGAATTGTGAAAGAAAAAAAACCCTTGAATTTTATTTTGTTGCACCATTGAGGTAACACCATATGCATAAACTCAAATATTCCCCCTATAGGCCTAATTAACCTTATCTCAACCTTATCTAACTGCAGTATGCCAGTCAGGGAAGCCTCCAAACAACATCCCAGACTAAAAGACATGCAAATAAACCAATTATTATTGTTTTTATTTTGACATTTTACCCAGGAGGAAAAAGTTACAGTTGGCCTTTTATGTTCTTTGTTTCCTTCCTTTGATTCCAGGATCGTTGGCACTTTGAGGGAAACCTACAGTGAGGGATAATACCCATGTGTTTGTACAAAGGCTGTTGGAGTTTCTCAGGGTGTAACTGTGTCTGTGATGTGTTTCACTGGTTGCTGCATTGCAGAGAAAGGCAACATTGATCTGATCAGAGAGCCACAGTGAGTCAGAGCGCCTGAGGAACAGAGCAACTGACAGATACACAGGAAAACCCCATTAAATGCCCGCAGTTGTGAAAAAAATAAACATGTTTCTTCATGGTAGTTTAATTCTTTAAGACTATTTGCTCTTATATATTCATAGGAATTGAATGCAGTATTTTATTTATTTATTAAATGGATGAGAAGTCCCACGATTATGGCACAAAGACAAAATGTTCAGTGTTGGACTAAAAAAGACACACTTTTAAACATAACAAAGCTACTACTATCTGTGACAACTGTTAATAAAGCTAACCAAATGGGCTTTTCTGGTTGGGAGGCATTAAATGGAAAGATGCACTTACGAGATAAACGTGGTTTTTGAACATTAAAACAATAAACAATATTCTCATAGAAATGTTCAGTATATAAATACTCCATAAATTAATAAAATATAGGCACTTTCAACTTGAAAAATGTAAAACTATCACAGAATTTGAAAATGAATCAAAGAAGAAATGCACATCAGAGATCATTTTAGCAGTCAAGTTGTCACCTTGCTTTTTAGCTCTATGGTACAAGGATGCAGCATGTGGGTTCAGGATTAGAAGCAGCTCTTTAACCTGAATACTAAGTGGGGAATTTTCTATCTGGATTAGTAGTAATTATATGCTTGACACAAACATATTATGATTATGTCAAGCAACGCATTATTAGTTCAATAACAGGCAAACAAACACTGAATGTGTGTGTGTGTTAGAGCACAAACACATAAAGACGCACACATTGTTGGGGGGAAAAAACAGATAAACCATTTCTTTTATGAGGTTAAGACTGAACATTTAGGTTAATTTAAGGACAAGACATCAGGTAACAAATGCAGTGTGCAGTGTCCTTACAAGAGATGGAAAAAATTTGTGTATGTAAGCTCAGGGTCAGTCACTAAATCCCTGCAGGTTTGTGCCTGCATTTGTGTGTGGTTATGTACAAGGTTTATCTGCCTTGAGCCAGTACATATGTTCCCACAAGGTTAGTCAGGATAGAAAAATACTTAAGCACAGCGCAAGGATGTGCGAGTCTGTGTGAAGTGCAAGTGTGTGTTCTCCCCGTGGCCCATCCATGACCCTGTAGCCTGTCTGTCCTCTGTGTATTTTAATCTATCATCACTCCTTTCACTGTCATCCCATATGCCCGGCCTCATTCTTCACTGCCGTCTGTCTCTCTGAATACATCTCTTGGAATCGGCCAGGCCTCTTCCCCTCCCGCTGTTCACAAGTGCTCCCACATGCTTTTCTCTCATCTTCTTTACCCATTTTCCAACTGCCCTGACATTGTTGCTTGTTCTCTCTCTCTCCACTGAATAGATTTTTTTTTTATTTCTTTTGCTGTTTAGCTGTATCTATATCAGTGTTTTTCCTCTGCTTCCTCTTTCTCTCTGTGTCCTTTAACTCATTCGCTGTTTTTGGCTCCGTTTCATTCTCCGTTTCATTCTCCATTTCTCTCCCCCTCTCTCTGTCTGACTCTTGGACGCCTCCAGCAGCAGACGACAGGCGGCCTCGTAGTGTGGAATGGAGGGACTTTAACATCTGAAGGTCTCTCAGCCTCTCAAAGAGATTGCGCCACTACAACACACAGAGTAATGACTGCCACTTTAAATTTTAGCACTCCCTGGTTTTTGTTTTCTCCTGTAGCAAGCAGTTTCTTCATTTCTCTTACCTGTGTCATTATTCCTAACTTGTCTTTCCCTACTGCAGCCTCACGTCTTTGCAGCATGCTGCAATCTGACCCTTTAGCAACTGCAGCTAAATAACAGCAACCACAATTGTGTTTCATTATCTAGTGATTTTGAGTACTGACATTTGAGAGATGTATCCTTGAAATTCCTGCCTCTGCTGTATTATAATGACTGAAAATAGCATCTTAAAATCATAAAAATACCTATAGTTACCTATAGTTAGTCCCTTAGATGACTGATTAGTGCGAATAAATGTGCCCCTGACGATTAGGGCACATTTAATTTAAATAGTGTTTTACTTAATTATCATTTTTAAAGTAAGCACGTTTTGTTTACTGTTTATCATTTTTGAAATTCTGCTGCTTTTCAAAGACCTGTGTGGAAGTAAACTGAAAATGCTCTACATTTCTGGCTACTGGACAAACTTGCCAGTTACTTGAAAAATCTTGTTGAGTAAAGTTATACCACATTTTTGGTTGTTTCGTTTTTTTATTCTATTTCAACAATTCTGAGAAATTATTAGTTATAATCGGTTAATTGTTGACAGCTATGGGAATGTGCACAAATCTTGAGTCATCCCTTATTATTTAATGAACTTTACTTCCCTTAGTTTATGAAAAGTAAGGAAATTATTTGTTGTAACAACCGTTCTTGGCATTAATCTTAATCACTTGAAAGCCTGTGTATTTCCCCTAAATGATGGGACATTTGTAAGGAAAATGCATTTGCGGGTTGATCAGGAGAGTTGAGTTTGTGTGTTGCACCCATGAAAACTTGCCAGATCTTCTCTGACAATGCCAAACAGTGTATTCTGCTACTGACTCTTGTCTTGAGCTTCTGGTGCCCCAGATGGCTTATTGGTGTCTGATTACCAGCACTTGTGAGCATGGACCCTGCTACAACAGTATGGAATCTGCTCCTAGCATACTATATTTGACTAATCTGGATAGGGCCCATGCTATAGGTCAACTGTAAAACTTCAAGCTAATGTTCCACAAAACCAAGTTGCAGCTTTATTTGGAGTGAGCCCTAGGTAAATCCCCCAATTGAAGGGCAAGTTCCATAGAACTGGTGATTTCAGAGACAGGATGCAAAGTGGCTGTCCCAGAAAGAGAACGCCAAAAGAAGACAATTTCTCATCCTGTCAGCAGTTAAGAACTATAGGCAGTCTTCTACAGAATCAAGATTTGCAGAACGATATGGCTGATGGTCTCTACCCAGACAGCAGTACAACAGTAGTTGTTTGGCGTAAACAGGGAACATTTGGAAAGATTTTTGTGTTTTTCCTGGTTTTGGTGTATAATTTGGCATACTTAAGCCTTTTCTCTTTGCTTCTCTTCCGTAAGTATGGCTTCGTGACAATCACCCGTCCACTGAGACCATTTCTAAGAGGCTTCATAGTAGATGGATCAGCTACATAGCAAGATGCATTTTATCAGGGCGTGTGTTGGATCATTGTTGGATTTTCTTTTTCATAAAGATATGACTTCTAGATGCTGTTAATCTGCTGTACATAATCATCTTGTTAGCACAAAAATACTATTTTATGCATGTCAACATGTGCAATCTTTGGCATTTTTTATAGGTTCCACCAATTCCACCAGTTTTCACTTTGCTAAGTTTTCTGTTATGTGTAGACACAACACCGGTTCATCCCTTTAGTTAGATGCCTTTTTGTGTTTGAATGTTTTATAGGTCAGTGTTAAGTCCTCTGAAAATGGTAAAATATAGGCACTGGACTGAAAATGAGAGGGAAAAAGGGCAATGTTCAAAGAAAAAGTTTGAATCGCCTCCAGAAAGCCTGGAGAATTATTGCTCAAGACCACATTCAAAAATTACAAGAAAGTCTGGGTACTTGGAAGCAAAATATAAAGAAATAATGGGTGGCTTAAGACTTTTGCATTGTACTGTATAACTATAGAGTGATTCTCAGGATAAATAAGTAGTTGTCTTTCTTACTTTATGCTCCCTTCTTCCTTTCTTCCCGACATTCCTTTCATCTTGTTTCTCCTGGCTGCTGTTTTGCTGAAACTGCTTCTATCCATTATTACGTCTCCTTTCTTTTCTGTTTTAAATTTATAACACCTCTGTCTGTCTGGTTGTGTTTCACCCCTCATACTGTTTTATGATCATCATATACTACCTTTTCCTCTCAAAGAGTGATGGAGGAGAAGAGGTGAGTGGAGTGCAGAATGATGGAGGAGAAAACTGTGGAGATATGCAGTGGTTGTGATGGATGAATACAGTCCGAGGCATTAAAAAGACTGTTCTTCATTATTAAACCGACACAATAAGCACTGGCTGTACATAAATGCTGTTATGAAATATTCTTGCTGACAGATACAGTTAAGAAATGCTCTCCCGACAAACAGACACATTACAAATAACACCTGCAGCAACATACTGCCACAACAAGTACAACCTCATCACTCTCCCAGCTATTGCTCATCTTTGCTTTTTCTTGTCAGCAAACCCTCCTTACGTGGGCATTTATTATATCTCTCGACAAATAGCAGTTGCACCTTAAGATACAAAAGAACACAAGCTACACGCTTTTAATACTAATGTGTACATATTTGTTCTTAAGGGCCATTTTGATATGAAGACATTGCATCCTTTAACCTTTAGAAACACTAAACTGATCCAAACATGATTTGGAGCCTTGTCCTTTTCAAATGTCTGGCTCTAAGCCAGGTGTGATTTTAAAACAAAGACAGCAACAACATAACATTTGAACCTTCACTACCTATAAAAGTAGTTTATGTGTGTTTTACCCTAGGAGTTACTGTCAGAAATTTTTATCAGTAGTTTTTTTTTCTTAAACTTTTAAGTTAAGGCAGCTAAAAAAAAAAAAGATCTGCTGGTTCTAGATACCCATTTTTATACCTGCTCTTGTTCTGATAGTAATTTGCTTTTTCCAAATCTTAACACTGTATACCCACGGTTCTATTTTCAAACCTTGTTTTCAATCTTCTTTTCTCTTAGAGCCCTGATGTTGTTGTGTGAAGACTGGATGCTGCCCACTGGGAAAAGCTGGTGAAACCACCTGAAGAATAAAGGCCCTATAGCTTATGTTCCTGTATCTCCTGTTCACTGTACCCATTAATTTGTCGCCATGAATATCACAGGGTTATAGACCTGTAGTCTTCAGTTTACATTCGAGTGCTTCTCCTGGTTCTCATTTCTGGATTGGACAACTGTGTCAAGGCCTGGTGTCTGCTTGGTTGCTGATTGGCCAGCTGGTGCAAGATCTGGCTGGCAGTGTGACATACCAATCAGTTTTCATGAAGGAGATTTGTTTTTACTTTATAGCCTCTGCACCAGTGTTGAAGCGGAGACGTATAAAGGGGCATATGGATGTTTCAACATAAGAATGGACAAAGACTTCGACATGCATGGACAGAAAAGGCCGAACAGTGAGCAAGCAAGATGAATGCATAGACAATCACATTCAGCCTAGGAATACAATGCAATAGACTGCATAAACAGGTAAAAAAAGAGTTTAAAAAAGCTTCTGGAGGGGTCTGTTTTGGGCATGAACATATACAGCTTTCTTGGCTCAAGGCGCTCGTCAGTGTTTATCCCTGTGGAATAAAATAATTCAATTAAATTGAACCAAGCAAAACTGTTCCTGGGCTGAACTGGAGATGGACATTAACTCACCAGACCCTGATTTTTTTTTAATAAAAATGTTACCCTTGGAAAAAACAGTACATAGTAAAACTTGAACTGAATTGAAAAACCTGGACCCAACAGGACCTTAACTAGAACTGTACAGTGATCAGAGTTCTGATACTGATTAAACTGTACCAGATTACCAAGGACTGGTTTGGGTCTAGTGTGTGTATTCTGCAGCTCTGGCCTCTATGTCTTCTGCTTTCCACTGGACAGGTGAGGACCTGATGAACCCTTACCAACCTCCCTTACATCTTTCCTCGCTCCCTTAAACAGGTGAGTAATCTGCTAATTAGCTTATTAACCTAGCCAAAGTGGGAGCCAAATGAGAAGTTCTTGAGCCCAAAGATCCAGGCTCATTAATTAGCGTGACATATGGTAGGCCACCAGTAGTCACCTTGGCCATCCACAGTCCTGCCCCTGAGTTTAAGACACACTTAGATTCTACAGTGTCTCCTCCTGTAGTGAGTAGTCTGTAACCTAATGAGGGCAATGCTTTAATGAGTGCCTATCTAATTGCTGTCACCTAGACAATTAGAGAGCTATCCTAGCTAAACGATCTGCTTTCCTAATACTCTCCTATGGCAATATCACAACAGGCGACAGGAAATGCTTCCCCATCCTGTTTGTCTCTTGGTCTTTTACTGTCTGAGTCACTCCTTATCTCATACATATCACTCCCTCTGTCCATCAGATCACTTTTTCCCTTCCCGCCTGAGCCTGTGATTGAATACTGGTGGAGAATATAATATGCTGCAGGAGGATATGGTTATGAGTGAACAGCACAGCCCCGGGGATGGTCTTTGCCTGTATGGGAGGATAGGGGGGTCAATAATATCTGCTTAGTCAGCACAGAAGCTGATGTCTGAAGCTTCAGAACTTATCCAGCGCTCAGCCTAAAAAGAGATCTTCACTTATAGATTGAATTTATCCTCTTATTAGAGGTAATCACAACAATATTTGTTTGTTGTTGTCGTTTTAGAAATCTTGTTCCAGACTTCATAAAGCGATGTTGATCTTTATTTGACAGAAATCTACAAAAGATAAAAAGGCACAAAGAAAGTGCCCCTTTTATCTTAAATGGCTTTAAATGAAAAACAGCAGAGATTAGAATGGTCATGCAGCTTTAGCTCATTGAAAGTATATCTTTCTCCACATAATTTGGCTTTCCCCCTGCCATGTAGTGTCAATGGCACCCACACTGTTTCAAATGAATTTTAATCAAATAGTAGATGTACTGTTCTCTGTTTGCCACAGATGGAAACACTGCTTTAATAACTTGCTTATAAGAGATTCATAATTCTACAAAGAGCATTTTATCAACTAGTCTTAATTTAACTGATCCAATTATTGTGTTTACACAAAAAAATAGGCAATTTAAGGCCGTGGTGTAATTGCCATGAAATACAAACAGAATTATTTCCTCTCATAATTTGAGAGCATTTACCTTTGCGTTTAACAAACAATAATTTTCTTTAACAGCAGTTCTGTGCAGAGCACAAACTGATTAGTTGCTTTTGCAGTGGTGTTTATGTAGGGAAATTAGCTCACTGTGAGGGATAGCTCTTGATATCATAAATATCATAAAAAATGGAGAGAAATTGGCTTGATTGTGGGGAAACAGTGCAATAAATACACATAAAATGTTAAATGGCCATCCATAGACTTGCCAGCTTAATCAAAATAAGACTTTTTTCCTATTATAAGTAACTATAAGTAGCTTTTTCTCTTAAAATGAGGTAACAAGGGATCTGATATGAGTTGGGGAATAAGATGCGAACAATAGAAACAATAGGAAAGTTAAGAATAAATTAAGAATATGAGAAAGTGTTGACGTTTTTTCTATGGTTTTCTAAGAACGTGCTTGTGCTTTTTTTTTTGGGGGGGGGGGGTTCCTACAGTAATTACTTAGTCCAGTTTAAGTTTATTTACATCAGAAACTAAATGTAGTTGCAGTTTGAACACAGGATTCAGTAAGTAAAATAAAAACAAGAGAAATTTTTAAAATGTTACAGACATGTAATTACTCCTGTATATAACGTTAAAGGAAATGTAACAGGAAATGTGTGATTTCTGCTGTGTTTTGACTGGGCAGCACAACAAAGATGTTATTTTCTTCTGGTAAGTGATGGTTATGAGATGTTGCAGGGACAACCAGTAATGATGGTGTCTCCAGCTTAAATTTGCATTTCAATTACAAAGTGACACAGACACCTTCATTGTTCATTCAGTAATGGCACCAGCAATGAATCAATCAGTCAGTGTTCTTGGTCTGGCACACAAACACAAGAACCAAAGTGGCTGTTAAGAGTACTTCAATCACAGTTAACAGTTTTTATATACCTATGACCGTAGTAATTGTCTGTGTGCATCTATGTGAACTCACTTTCTATGTGAAAGTGTGATTGCAGAAGTGGTTTAGATATCACAAATTGTTTACACCCGTAAGCATCTCCTCTGACTATTGATGCTGATGATTGTCCGCAGAGAGAGAGAGAGAGAAACAAGACAAAACTGATAAGCGAACATTTCTCTTCTTTTATCTTCCAACTAGCCTTTAGCGCCTTTGGCTGAAGCTCTTTTTATTTTGTACATTCACATTAAATCTTTGCCAACTTGTTAGTGTGTGATGAACTACAGAAATTGATTCATTCCATTGTAATTGTTGCAATGACATAAAGGGTATTGATGTCATTCCGGCTTTTGTGAAAAGCCAAATGTTGCACACTAGCAACACTGACACTAGCAAACTCAGCTCTGATCATAATAATTAACAATTAGCACGCTGTTATTAAACACAAAGTGATTGATTTTTGTAATGACCTCTTCAGACTGCACAGCATTATCTCAAAAGTGCATTGGTTGGTCTTTTGCATTTTTACATAATGCAACATGATTGATAACAAATTTATGTAATTCGTTAACTGACGTGTCAAACTGATTTATGACATTGTTTTTTCTCATGTGACAGGGGTTCACATAATCCTTAACGTTTAATGTTAATGACCTCAGTTTGGTTTATCATCCTACATGAATATAGTGCTTATCCCTTCCACGACAAGATCGTTCAGCTGGGGGAAGAAACAAAGAAAAAAACATTATCTTCACTAATAAAAACGATGGCCATTTTTTTTACCTTCCATTCTGTAAGTTGTTAAAGTGAATGACGGTTTCTGCAAATGAAAGACATTATTTTATGTTTAAAGTTAAGCTCAGGTCATTATAGCATGCTAAGATCCTATTTTTGTGCATTAATTATAATCTCTATGTGAAAAAAAGGCATATTGATCAGTTTAAGCATGTCAAAAATGGTAGAAAATCATCATCATCAAAATTATTATATTTGATTTATTTGTACAAGTGAATGAGGTCTCTGTCAGTTACACTTACATATCTAAAAACAGCTGTTCAAGATATTAGAAAAGGAAAATACACAAAATTAATACACAAAATGTCTACGCTGTGAGCATGGAGTGTGTGTCTGTGTGTGTGTGTGTGTGTGTACTACTGTGGTGTCTGATCCATAATGATATAAGTAGAGAATCCTACAAGAGCATGTCCTAATGCGGGCTCCGTGAGATAATTCAAAATATCCATGCATGCTTTTCCACTATAGGCTAATGTGGTGTTCTGGTATACACAAGTGCTTCAGGCACGATTTTATCCTACCAGTAAGGCTTGTTGAACTGGACTGTTAGGTAGAAGAGTGAAATGAGAAGGAGAATCTGAGGATGATAAGAAGCTACGTAAATGAAGATTTTGTAGAGCAGAAAGGAGAAAAACAGTTTGAAAAAGAAGAGGAGAGAAGAGAGGACGTGACGGCGATGGGCAGGAGTGAAATAGGAGGAGAACGAAAGGAGAAAGAATACACAGAAGACAGGAGAACAGCAAGTGGGATGTGTGGAGGATTATGCAGTGTCTATTGAGATACAGCTGTATTGTGCTATAAGGGTGTCTTTGGTTACTCAGAAAGAAAAAAAATGATAGTATGAATCACAGATGACAATGCATACACACAATGCATGTTTATTTTTAACCGTGTTTATTGTATGATGCCTCTTCTAGATGGCAAATGAAAGATCTTGTTGCAAGGCAGATGATGTGCACAGATGAACAAATGTGTGAACACGTGGACACACATTCAGCAAGACGAGATATTCCTATGGAAACGTCATGTCACGTGCAGTGGATATGTGCATCTATTTTAACGAGTACATTCTGAGCATGTTTCATTCTTTGTGTGATGTTATAACATGCATTTTCACTAACGTACGAGGCATATTATAGGTGTTTCCCCCCCCAAGAAAACACTCATCTTTATTTTTCCTAGTTTTAATTGGGACAGTGTTTTTTCTGTCACAAGTGCACCATGAGGAGATATTTTTGTGTTGGGTAAAATATAGTTTGTGTTTCGCTCTCGCGTTGCCAGCGTTCAACTGCACCGTGAGCCAGCATCTGCTTTTCCTTAAATCAACTTCTATTTCATAGCCGGCAAGAGCCAGGACGTAACCGACACCATAAACAAACTTCAAACCTCGACTTCAATGTACTGAACTAATGGCCGCGTCTTCAGAAGAAATTCTAATGTATTATTGCTACAGAAGCCAGTATTAGACAAAATTAAATGTGGAAGGTAAAGTGGCTGCAACTAGCTCAACGTAGTATCTTATTAGTTTCTCGGTAGAAGCAGTTTATTTAACACACTGGGATTCAGCCTCAACTTATGTTGTTAGTATCTTGCGCCAAAAACCAGACACCGACAAATTTACTGTGAAAATACATGTGACTCAGTGAACAGATTAATTTGGAAAGCCCAATATGCACATTTGGTATTTATAATACAACAGGCTGTGCTTACCTTTTTATATTTGGACCGGTCCTCTGTTCACCTCGCCTCACGATCTCACCAAAGGCCAAATCTGCCCCTCCTCAGCACACCAAAGATCTGGGTCACGGCACCAAGTTGTTGAAATCTCCCAATTCTTTGAATCTTTGGGCTGAAGGAAGGACAATACTCGGTGTATTTATGCTCAATCAACAATCATTTATTTCCATACAATTCAACACTTAAGAGCATAAGAACCATCATGATGGGGAGACATGCCTCAAGAGGGTCACAGCAAGTCTCAAAATGGTGACGGGTTGCTCAGCTTTTTATAGTCTCTAGTGGCCCCCATCTAGTCGTAAAAGCCAAAACATCACATTCTTTCTCTGTTACAGCGCCTAAGTTATGACCTCGGCAGTTGTTTCTCTGCTTTCTGTAAGGTGGGGGTATGGAATGTGGTCTGTCTATCTCCCCTGTCTTAGACACAGAGTCTCCTGCTTACAATCTTCTCTTCATGATTCAACAATTAAGCATGTAACACATTCACAGCAGATCAAGGATACAGAGTGATGCACACTTGTCTAATAAACTAATAAGTGAATATGTTCTTTTAACTCAAAAGTATAACGAGAACTAAACTACATACAGCTCACACACTCTATATTAAAGGGTATAATATGATCTACAGCAGTATTCTAATTCAACTACTTTGATTACATATATATAAGGTAACATATAATAACAGAATAATCTAATACAATGAATTCCCCCCCTTTTTTTAAAGATATTTTAGGTGAATGGTTCACATTGCTATCAAATATGTAAAATCAAGGCATGTGGAAGTGGAGAGATACATAAACAGTTAATAAGTACCAAGGGTTTTAACGTCATACTCCAAAAAATTAAATATATATCTTATAACTTTTCCCCCAATCACACATCTCCAGAGCTTGGTCAACAGCCCCTTGGCAACCTCCAGCAGCTAGAGGAAAATGGATATTCCCTGACCTCAGTCACCCAACTAATAGATAGCCAGCAACCTAGTTGGTGGCATCAAGAAGTTGTAGAAGGAGTAATTTGCAAATTATTGTTTTGGTCACTCCCAGATTGCTTTGGTCGCCTGTAGTGTGAATGGAATAAGCCTATTTGACTGCAAACAGTCCCTAGATAGATTTTTGGTGCATCTTCTCACACCTCTTTGCACCTAAAGTCAGCTTTCCAGCAATACACATTTTTCCCTATCAACCTTTGGTTGTCACCAAGGTTCATCACTTACAAGGACTTGGATGAAAGCTTGATAATTAAGTTCTGTGAGCCAAGAGTTTTACAATGGCACTTTTTTATTAAAAATATAAAACGCTGGATTCTTATGAGATTATTTATTGCATTTGAAGTGCTAAATAATGAGAAGGGCAGTACTGCTGCAGTCAGGTGACAATGAATTGGAGTAGCTCTAGAATATATTTGAAGGATCCCAAAAGTGAGAGTGGTGTTATCAGATGTCTTTCCACAAATCATAATATTTGATAAACTGTAATTTTAAACTGTAAAACTAATAATAATTTAAGTGTTTAATGTGGTTAGAAATTTTAAATCTTGAGCATTTTTAATGCCTAAATCCATATTGGTCATAATTCACGAGCTCTTTCTCAATAGAAGGATTAAAGCTCTGGAAAGAAGTATAGCTCTTTTCAGGAAGTTAAATAGAGAGTAAGCAGTTGGGCTTATCTGACAAAACTGTAACCAAAATGGAAAAAAAATAAACATTTTGAAAGAACATGCAACATCACAGGTCTGTGTCAATAAATTGGGATGAAAGATTGGCTTCAGCACTTTTCCTTTCAGAAGCTCATTGTGCCACAGTGTGTGGAGTGTAGAGGCAAGGACCCAGATGCACAATACAAAGGTTCAACAAAAATCAAGAATAAATGGCTAAAAAAAAAAGTCTAATAAACAAACTCTAAAGGGTAACAAGCAGATATTAAAAAAAACTGCCATAGACAGACAAAGAGGGAGACAGGACTACTTATACACTGAGGGCTGATGAGGGAATGACAGGAGGGGAATTACACAGAGGTGAAAGTAATTAACAACACAGAGTTAAAAGAAACTACAGATGACTAATGTTCTACTTTAGCACATCAGTCATTTACAGTGCGTTATCCGAGGGAAAATCACCAGTCAGCTTTTGTGAACTTGGATGATTTGTCTTTTTACTAATATTCACCTAAGGTGGTTAGACAGACATGCTTAGAAAGATACAGATATCGAATTATATGTCCCAGTGAAGTACACCAGACCTCCACAGATTGCTAGCAGAGCTGGTGAATATGTTTAGATGAAGAAGTGAATGATGAAAAAAAGATGTGTATTGTCCGATGAGACTTCAGAGGCTAAATAAGTTTGCTCTCTGCTTACTTACTCCCTGATGCCACCACCAACCAGTCAAGCTGCAGCTTACATCTGTCCAGACTGATATACATAAATTAAAGCAAAATGCAATAAGTTGACACCAAACATCTGAACAGCTTTGACTTATGGTCACAATCCACCCCCTCTGTTCCCAACAAATAATGGTAAACAAATGTGTTCTTGCAGAAAATTAGAGTGTTGACTTGGTCTTTGTCCTTTTCGAATAGAAAATGAAAAATCATTAAAATGTGTTTTCTCACTCTGACTTCCCAATTCTGATCTGTTCACCCGTGAGTCAAAGTGAAGGTAAATGTGCCAGATGTGATAACATTTCCTCTCTGTGTTCCTGAGAGATTTGCAAGAACGAGACAGATGTGTCACGTTGACCTTGATCTTTAACTGACAGCGCCTAATTATTTCTTTCTTGAGTCTAAGTCAACATTTGTACCAAATTCTGAAAAAATAGATAAGTTTAATAATTCAGGGCATTCACCAGACATTTCATTCATGAGAACATTTGAATATAGCTGACCACCTAAATACATATTCCCACTAGTGGCTGCTGTCAGGCCAGCGTCAGCATTGGTTGGTTCATCATTTCTCTTAGCTTGGCTAACTGCCCGTTTGGCCAGTTGCCCGTATCATCCTGACCTCTGGTTTTACATGCCGTGCCCTGCAGTTTCCTAGACCATCTCTTCATCAATTAAACCAAAAGAGATGCAAGTTTTTAATAGTATAGAAAATGAAATTTTTACATTTACAAATATATTAAGGTGATGCCAAGAAGAGGTCCTTCATTGAATATAACAACTATTCAGTTTTTTTTTTTTACCAATAATTCCATGACACATGCAGGACAATGTTCCTGTTCAGAAATGGCTTAAAATAGGAGCCCGCTCTAAGCATATGCCAGATGTGCTAGACAGAACAAGCCTAATCCATGGCCCCACCTTCAAACTCACAGAACCTGAAAGATCTACTGCCAGCACTCTATGAGACACCACGGGACATACCCAGAGGTCCTGTGTTCATTTTAATATCGCAGCTAACTGGTGCATGCGTCATTCAGTTCAAAACTTTTGCATTTTAGCCTGTTGTATTCCTGGGAGCAAGGTCTGTGAGTAGTAAACTATTCCTCAGATAACAAAATTAATCTTTCTGGGCCACGTTCAGTACTAAAATCATTTTTAGGACTGGGCTGCAGAATGTTAAAAGCCATTGTTTTTCTTGTTTTGTGTGGGGGGTTTTCATGCAACATCTGAGCACCAGCAGGATTTGTTATGCAAAAGAGATTGCTCTAAATGCTCCAGTGTCCGTTTGTGAAGGTCAGTAGCATAATCAGCCATTTAAAAGCATTGCTGTCAATTTGTGTCGACAGCCTACCACCACAATCACATCAAACCAAGTGATTTTTGGAATATGAATTTCAGAGCTAAAAATAAGCAAAGCAGTAATTTTACCTTCACCTGGTCCCCGCTTATAAATATTACTGTAGCGCTCAGCAATCGTGGCAGAGTTTCACCATTTATCGACAACACTATTTAAATCTGCTGGATGGATTTGTTGGCAGTGGGCATTTTTTTGTTTTGTTTTTATCTGCCGTATACAGCACAACGCTGCACTCAGGACAGCCGAATAATCGTTAATTGGCACTGAGAGCCTGTGATTCGCATGTGGGAGCAGTGATTATATTTATAGCCATGTTAAAAATCAAACATGATAGCAAGTGAAACTGGCTGACATTTAGTGATACACGGACTTGTAAAAGTCAACTGTGTTTCATCAGAGGAACGTGTATGCACATGAGAGAGAGAGAGAGCACGAGTGAGAGAGAGACAATCCCTATAATAGCAGTAGCTGGAAAAAGGAAAACGATAATTGAATGCTGCAAATTTGCTGCTCAGCATTACTTGATTACTTGATATAGAACATATAATTATATATGTCCTGTGTATAAAAAGAATCTTCTCTCGCTCTCTCCCTCCCGCCCTCTAGTAACGCACAAAAGCTGTACCTGTATTTCATCAGCAGGCCACAGCTCTGTTTGATGTATGGTGCACCTTCAGGATGCATTTGGGGGGAGTGGGTCGGGGACAGAAACAAACTAATATGTTAGTGCTTTTCAGAAGGTTACAAAATGGCAACTCAAAACATAAAACACCTTGATCAATTTCCATGTAATTAGCTACAGCTTTGCATTTTTCTTCCCGATAAATGAAATTCTGCATGGCTGTAATTGCTCTAGTACATAGAGTAAGATAAAGTATAGCGAATGCAGATTAATTGCTTTTCTATGACTATACTCACAGAAATTAGAAATTCAATACATTTTAATACAGTGTGACATTAATTAACTTCGTCACCTATAGTTGATAATTCAACTTTCATTTCAAGCATTTAAACACAGTAGTCAGGATAATGCATGCAATGTGTTTGTCTGAATGCAGAGTGACAATAAAAAAAAAACAAGAGACCATCTGTGATGCTAACGAGCACCCATGTTTGAAAATCTAATGTTACATACTAGAAAACTGTTATACACCTGATAAAGACGTTGATGGGGAGTTATCGGGGCAACCGGGCTTATGAATACCTGCAAAATGATTAAAACACATCTTTGCAGTTGTTCCTGCAGCAGGAGGTGTCACCGAGGCTACGCACACGCACATTTGCCAGGCTGTTGTGGCAGGAATTCGGTGGTATAAAAAGCATTTGCACATCTATCAACTAGACAGACTTTAAGTTAGAACCCTTGCATTTATCTTTTAGAAGAAAATAATTTGCTCATGCAGGCAGAAGAGAAACTCCCATCGTTAGATTGATTTCTTGTGCTTGTCTTAGGAAGGATAGGTGTGGATGGTGTTGGAGGGTGAGTCTTTCAGGTGTTCACAAAGAGCACAATATGGCCCTATTGGTGTGCACAGTAACTTATTAGGTGTCTAACCTGTTGCTCGTTGCTTGTGGCATTGTCACCCATGTGTTACACACACCAACCACCGGTCCAGTCGGTCACCCCTTTTCCATATTTATTTATGTATTTATTTTTAAGCATCACCATTAAATCGTCTCTTTCCTACACTCCAATCAATGAGCACCAGGTTCCCCCACATGGAATACTTACAGTGTGACCACTACTGTAATCATTTTAGCATGCTAACATTACAGTACTAATGAGGCCAGTTTTACAAAGAGTATGATGCCTTTGTTCACATTTTCTCAATAAATCTATAGTCATTTAATACTGTATTGCGCACATATTCATTCTGTTTAAACAGGGGATTATGAGGCCCCATTAAGTAATTTTGTAGCTGTTGTCAGATTAGGGGCTTTTGAAACGCACATTAATATTAAATAACTATTTTGCAGGTTTAACAGCTGTACGTGATAAGTTGACTGCACAAAGTTGAGGTTTATCATTGTTATCACGTCAAACACTTGATTTTCCATGTGCTCTAGAGCACTGAAAGTGACAAAGCTGTCTAGTTTGTGGTGATTGTATTAACACTAACCTAGTTGCTAGTTTGTCTCTTTTTATGGGAACAAGGCACAACCAACCCATGCGGGATGCAGATGTGTTCTCACTGGGGCTGCACAGGAAATACCTCTTTTAAGAGCTCTCTTCAATTTGAAGTGTAATCGTCTGTGGATTTGGCTTGATCTAATCCGCAGAGATGTAACTGACAGAAGAAATGAAAAATAAAAAGTGGTCAAATCCCTGTGGCCTTTTAGAAAAAATCTTTTTATACACAAACAAAAACACATTTCAGATATGTTGCCCCTGACACAATAAGAACAGCTGTTATTCAGATAAAAGGCACATTTCCTTTAGCTTTAGGCTAAAAGTATGGCTGCTGTGCATATCAGGTGGTAACAAAGCGTGTCTTGTGGTGAGGAAATAAGTAGGACAAGTCATTTTAAACCCTCGTATATTTGAAATTTTAAAACAATTCTGGGTCTATATTCCAAACTAATTTCTTTCTCTTTTTGTCTTTCAGACCCAGTGACCAGAAGGAAAGCCGCATGTCTGAAGTCCAGAAAGACAAATTAATGGTTAAGAGAAAACAAGCCAAGTAGCAGGGTTCCAAATCATGAGTCATTATTGATATCATCCAAGATTTTTATCCGAAACATCATCAACCTTAACCTTCATCACAGAATAAGTTTACAAGAGTTCTAAAAGAGTTCTGCACTACAAATCAGAATAGTTTAATGTGAAGAAAAATGCTGTATGACTGTATATTACTGCACAACTTACATTGCTAATAGCTCAGCTGTTGTCATCTAGGCCTTGCACATCTCCATTATCTCTTTCATTATTACCACAGTGGAGTGCATTTACGTGCACACGGCATGAGCGATAACAGGCCACATCTCACCTAATGTTCTATCTGTGAGGAGTTCCATCTTCATGTGTCTGGCAGATATCCCTTTATATTAATCATCAGAATATTCCAGGAGCTTGTTACTAGCATCTCCTTACCATTTTCGTGCTTTGACTCTGGTTTGTGAAAAAGGGATATGTGATATATACGGCATCACGGATATGCATTATTCATATCTGTGCATGGAATTGCACTCCCAGCCATTCCATAATGATTATCGTCATGATTACAGCTCCCTGCAGATCGGTAGAAGACCAGGAACTAGATGGAGAACCTCAAAACTTTTGACCTATTCCAGAAGCAACACATCCCACGCCCCACCCAAAAAAATAAAAACACATTGTCTTCACTTTTCCCCTTCCTGTATTCCTCTTACTTTTTTCTTTGGGCTTTATCTTTTGTATGTGTACATAAAGCAATTTCAAATCTTATAGTTTTGTACATGTAATTTTTATGGTGTGTGGATATTTTCTAATAAAATTAAACAAAAATGGATGACCTTCTCCAGACTGGCCACTCTGAGTATTTGATTTTTTTGTTGTAGCTGTAGTTGTTAACTAAAACTAAAATGAACCTTAAAAAACTAAAACTAACATTTTTAGGGCATGCTGCACACCTGCACATATGATGGCATATTGTGATTTAAATCTATTTAGTAATATCATTTACAAAATGAACATCTACTGATTGAAAATATGAGATAATTAGGAAATATTCTGTTAGATTAAAAGTAAAATAAAGGGGGGATTAGAGTTACATCCTTTACATACAGACCCCTCATTTTTGACAGTACAGCGTTATTTTATTCAGTCTTAGATGGAGCTTTCTGTTATTCTCCATTCACACGTAATCATAACAGGTGGAGGGAGCTATAGTACTTTGACATATATGCAAGAGACCTGCTGGGCAGTGTAAACAGTGTTTGTGCGAGTCTGTGTGTTTGTGTGTGTGCTGTTTAATGCAGCAGCAGCTGTCCTTCTCTTGTCACTCGCTCTCATTTCTGGGCTGAGAATATAATACTACTACCTGTTTATTCAACCAATCAATTTTTTATTCACTTATCCAATAATTCAGGGTCACCGAGGGGGGCTGGAGCTTAACCCAGCTTTTCACTGAGCAAAAAGCAATAGTACTACTATACTATTACACTAATTAAAGCAATTGCATGAAATTCAGGAGTGCGGTATGTTAGAGCTCACATTGAATGTCCGAGATCAACGATTGCTGTTGGGACCAGGGTTTTGTTTCCGACGTGGCGTAGACAGATTCACGATTCGATTCTCCTGTCAGCTGAGTTCAGAGGAAAAAGCAAAGGGAGAAAAAGAAATTTCAGATGCCTTCAGATCAACACTCATCAGTGTTTAAATCTTCACAAAGAAGCACTTCTGAGTAGAGGAATGCTTCATGTATTAAATTATAGTGTTTGTGATGTCCGAAATGAAAAATCAGCAAAGCTTTGGTAGGAAATTCTAATCAAATTTATCCATATTTATTCACATTATTTTTTGCATATGCTGACAGATGGATTAATCCAACATGGGGACTAATACACTAACACACTGTATTATACTAGAGCATTACAACCTTCAAAAGGGAGGTGACCATTTGCAAAAAGTGAAGTGCTGTGCGTTTCTCCATCCCACTTATTGCTTCCTGTTACCATGCTATATATCTGTCTGCTTTTCTCCTCTCCCTCCTCACCCATTATCTCCTCCCTTCATCTATTCACCTCAGTCACCACTGCTTTTCTCCCTCATACTGCACTGTCCCAACTTTCAGGCCACACATCTCTCCATCTCTCCCCTGCTCTGTTTTCCCTCTCATATGTAATACCCAGTCTGATCTCTACAACTCCATTCTGCTCCCCTGATCTACTCCATTTCTCAGTTCTCTGCTCCGTAGTTCTTGGCAGGCAGCCATCGCCAGATCAGCTCTTCAACATCCTTGTCTCCCCCTTCTCCTTTACTCTCATCACCACCTGTTAACTCTATTTCCTGTCCATTCCATATTTTTTTGTCTTTATTCATAACGCATAAAGACTTACAATGGATGAAGTTTAATGAAGGTTAAAAAAAAATATATCCGTACTACTAGATTTACAGAAGGGAACAAAGGGCCAAAAGAGGGGGTAAAAAGATGTCATCCTGTATGTTATGAGAGGCTCTAGAAAATGTAGAACCTGGAGTCTCCTTTTGAGAAAGCACCCAATATTAAACTGGGATTCATGTTTCACTCTTGGAGTTTTACAGCAGGAAGCGAATGTGATTAAAACGGGAAATCAGCAGAGTAGAACAACGCAATACAAAACAAAATCAAAACCATCCTAAGAGTCATTATCATCACGAAGAATTAATTATTTATAAACGGTCACTTTTGCATGTGTACATGTTCAAAAGTTTTCCTGAAAGGAGTATGAATAAAACAAGAGGCATTTAAGATGACAACACCCCATCACAATTACCAGGATACTGTATAATAAATGTAATAAGTTGTGTTGCCGAATTCATTAATCAAAGCAGATACTCATGTCAACATTCTTGGGAAAGTATTAAGCTAAACTGTATCTTACACTGAATAGTCCTAGTGCTTTCAGGAAAATTATTTTTACATTTATTAATATGTAAATCAATTCAGCAAGGCACTCCAAATTTAATCAGACCATCTTCTCTACAGGGGCCAGACTTAGTGTACATGTTGAATTCTTGTCATGTTCTCAAGTTAATGTTCACACAAAGTAAAGTAAAACAAAAGTGTGCACACAGATATGTGTCAGCACGATGGAATTAAGAAGAAGAAGAAATACAAAGAGCAGGAACTTTTATCATGGTGTCCTGGGCAGGTCGCGAAATTATCAGCATAGCCGCAGTGAGTGTTTCTTTCTAGTGCTTGTTAAATCTAAACCTTGAAAAGTAGGGAAAAAATCTAATTATAATTTTAATAGGTTAGAAGATATACCACAGAGAGCCTTGAAAATCCTCTTACAAATGCAACACCAAGTCATATTAGTAGATAGTGTGCATCTGAAAAACACCCACATAAATATTAATAAGTTTGTACTGGACCTTTCAAAGGAATTGTACAAGGTGCTGTAGGGTATAATAGAAACAGTACAGGAAAGGTCCATAAACAACCTTAGATCCTCATGTCTCACATCTGTGGGCCTGAATGATAGAAAATCAGAAAGGAAAGACATTCAGAGAAAGGTTTGCATATGAATGAGGGTTTGTTAAAAATGTATTTTTAAAGGTTGTTAATATTCATTTTCTTTATTATTTACTTTATGTACCATCACTACTTGTGTGGCTGAATGATTTAACTGTGAAACCTCTTTTTCCCCCAGACTGCCTGCACACTCAGTGGCTTGATGTTTTGAGTTTCTTTTTGAATATATTTTCCCTTCTTGATCTAGTCTCAGTGGACTGATACAAGAAATGCTGGAAAAGAAAGCATCGGAGGACATGTGGCCAACATCCTAAGCTAGATTTAAACCCACGACATCTGGTGGAATCTCATTTGCAAGTGTTAAACATCCCCTCCTCATTCACACTTGGGGCATCCATTGTTACACCTGGATGTGTTTTGCCTGTGAGGACTCCCTTCTCTCCCGTGCAGTCTACACAGGAAACAAGCAGGCCAAATCAGTGTTGCCCATTATTTTTCTGGATTTTCCACATAAAGAAAACTTAGATGGTTTTGCACTCGCAGAGGCACAAACTAGCAAAACTGCTAGGACAGCACATCTGTCAAGCCCTACATATGGTCATCATTTTGTGCTTATAATTAGTCTTGTAACCTAAAACAAAGGACTAAGCTTATGTAATAAAAACAAAGTCAATGAGAAAAGCAACACTTGATTATTTGTCCTGATTACTTTTAAGTAAGGACGACATCATTATACACTAGTAATAATAATAATGATAATAATATGTTCATTATAGTAGTGTTTACAGTGGCAGCTAAACTGAACTTCCATATAGTCAGGATGCTAAAGTGTGTGCTTTTTAAAGAATGTATTTTTGGTTACAATCATAGGTCTTATGGCTTAATGAGAGTGTGTTTATGTAACCAAAGCATTTTGTATTGGCCCACCATTAATTTTTTTTGAGCTATGATTGCCTGTATAGCTGTTTACTTCCTAGTGCTGTAATATAAAATAGCCATAACACGCATGTTTCCAGGTGATAAGCCACAGCATCATCCAATCCAGTCCATCCCAACTGTAAAGCACCTTAAAAGCAACATAGCTGGAAATAAAATTAAATACAAAAACACATATTAACAATAAATAAATAAATAACGCATGTAAATAAAACATTTACAATAAAAAAAACAAGAAGAATTAATACATAATATTTACACTGTTACCTTCAAGCAGTAAAGAAAGCTGGTGGACATAAGGTAGCATTTATTCCAACTTCATAACATCCTAATAATGTCCAAATATGTTAAAACATCAATCAATACACAATTAACTTGAGGTTACTACAGGTAATGAAAATCCCAATACAGAGATGTTGCTGTTTTATTACCTAGAGATTATTATATTGTTACCAGTATGTAACTATACTCATATTAATGTGCTTAGCCAGCTGTATGTCTGTTTCCACGTTATTAAAAAGTTGCTACCCAAATAAAGCTTCAATTAGTATTACCTTACTAACCATTGGTGATACAATGTATAAGTTGGTTGTTAATTTAGTAATTATTACCCTCTTCTTTACACCTTATTACCAGATAGTTTTAGATAGTACTGCAAATCCTTGTTTAAGAGTGTTATAGTCTCTTATGATGCTCTTTGAGAGCCTATTTCAAACATCTATTCTAGGATCTAATCTTTGCTCCTGCAAAGACTTTTTCAGCAAGGTCCACAATAAATGTTATTTTTGTAGTCCATACATATCCGTTGCAAATTACATTTTGGATTTCGTTCTTTATAGACATTCATTGGCAAAGTATCATCAGAGTGGTGCCAACAACACACATAGGTTTGATATTCCTATTTTCTATGCAAAAATAGACGTTTTCTGCCAGAATGCCAATAACTAGCTTTGCACTGCCTTATTTGAACAACCCCCTACCTATTTTCTTCCTGTCTTCCCACCTGTGTACCATGCGTTCTGTGCTTGGCACCAAAATACCACATATATGCACAAATTTCATGGAAGAATAAACTGTCAGGACACTGCTGAAACTGCTCAACGCTAACATTTACTAAACCTTCTACCATCTGTTTGAATTATCATAAATTACACAGGGCTTGAAATTAGAAGGAAACTGCGATAGAGTCCTTCAGACTTCTGACTTGTTATCTGCTTTATGTCTTTACTTTGAGTGGCGGTAATAACGCTGGCTTTAATTTTTTTACATAGTTGTTAAAAGTATAATAAAGTGCACACAGTATAGAAGACAATCAATGACTAGAGGCTTTGAGCTCTTGGTCATTTGCATTTATTGTATGCAAATAATCTCCTAGCCAAATTATTTACAAAGATTATAAAAATAATACTTTCATTACCATGATTTTCCTCTTTGCATTAAAAAGTTTTTACATTTTAAATTCTCTTAAAAGGATCTTTTGAAGAAAGGCTTAAAACTGTTGAAATCATGGACCATGTTTGCACGGAGGATTTCTCATCCTCTCATGCTTTAGCTGCATCAAGGACTTCAGCCTTTTGTCTACGTTTCACGATTCCAAACAATGAGGATGAACTAACATGGCAACGAGTGGTAAATACTTCATATTTTTAACTGGGTATGACAGCGCTCCTTTATGATGTCTCCATAGTAACAGAGCATTAAATGGTGACGGGTTGACATTGTGGCATTTCAGTTTTTATACCAAATGCACTCCCCCTCTTTGCCCCTTCATGCCAGTGGTCCGCCACGTGACGCAGATCACACATCACACGGAGGCTGCCTCTCACAGTGGAGGGAAGTCAACACTCCACTGAAATGAAGTTCAACTAATGGTACTCCCTGCACAAGCCAAGCAACCGAGCCACCGCTGGATGGATTTGTTGAACACTCAGTAGATTCCCAACTTAAACTGTGGGCACACAAAAAGGAGAATTTGTATTATTTTTTCCTAGCAACCTTATAAAAAATACATGAACAAAAGAAGTTTCCAAAATGAACATAAATCGACATTAAATGTTTTGTTGACATATTTCCCAACATCAAGCTGGGGTTGTGTTAAAAAAAATCATTATAAATATTAATATATTATAAAAAATATTATAATTTAAAGAATCCGAGACCTTTGCACATTCACAGACTTCCCTAATAAATACCTGTTTATGTGGAGGAATGAGCATATGTATGGGCTTTATGCATGCACATCATTTATGCACCCTGCCCCATGTGTCCTTGTGTTTCATAACGACTCGAGCTATAAACGTGACAGAATGACTCACTGGATGAATAAAATGTCTTTCCATCTACCTGCCTGCATTTCACCTGGGTCAGGCTGGTGGTTTAGTCACTGAATGAATTAAGGCTAAATAGGTGGTTTTGTTCTTGCTAAACAGATTATGAATAACTCTGAATGTGTCATTGTCTGATTTTCTGTTTTTTTTTTTTAATTTACAAACTCCACAGTGTCTACAGTTAAACCATAATTAAAGTGGAAATGGACTTTAAAGAGGATATCTACTTGCTAAGCAAAAAGAGCAGGGGTGATGTAGGCAATTGTTTGTAATCAGCAGAGCTCAGTATTTATAATAAGAGCACCTCATGGTGTTTTTCGTTTAATCTTCTGCAGACAACCATCAGATGTGTTTTAATGAGGACAGCTCACGGTGCAAGATAACTGAAAACTCAGCTCTCCCCTGGTTTTAGCTTAGCTTGGATGCGCACCACAAGAGCTCATCAAGTTTAGTTCAACTAATTAAACCCAAAGTTACCATACTCTCCCAGCCCAAATTTTACAGATGAGGGAGCTGCTGTGAGAAAAACCACAAAGGAAAAACATTGATATGGTTGGACTCTGAAAATATTTTCTGAATTTGTATGCATATGACTCCTTAATTGGGGCTAAATCTAGTCAAAGTATGCAGTGTTTGTCCACATTTGGCAGAAAGTAGCGGGGGGTTGCAGGGATCTAAATCTGTATCTGAAGGAACAGCGGGGAAACCTGTCCAACCAGTGCAGCATGCTGATTTGTGTCACATTATTCTGTGCAGTTCTGTCATTGTACTGGGACTTATTACATCTGGTGTCACACCTGCACAACAGAATGGTTGCATAAAACAACTGTCAACATTAATATGGAAAGTGCATAATCTTAGGATTGTGTGTAAATCTCTGAGAGGGAGAATTAAAAGACGTTTCACTTATTGTCTGCAGCTGTTCATACCTTTTTTTTTTTTTTTTGGAATGTGTTTGCACCTTGTGTGGCTTCACGACTTGATGTTCATTAAAGGCATTTTTTTTAAGGGGGAGAGGTCTTACAGTTTCCTTTCAGTGTCGAAAGACACATAGACAGTGGCCCAAGACAGACTTATCGCTATATTAAAAACACAAGTAAAAGACTTTAAAATGAAAATAAAAGAGCATATTTTTCATTTTGACAGAGTTCTGCTTTGATGAATTTAAAATAATAACATATTTTATGAGGTTCCTTTACATGAATGACTAAAAAAACCCTGTGACAAATAAAAAAATTCAAGATCACACAAATCGTATTTAATAATATTTTAATGATTTTAATGTGTGCTTGTTATGTTTCTTTTATGTGTATTTAACAAGGTTGTGAGAATTGTAAGGTAAGGTGTCATGTCAATGCTAGCATTAGTGGGTTTTAAAAAAAAAAAAACATTACTAGCTGTGAAGTGTAATGGAGTAAAAGTCAAGAATAACTAGTTCTATCAATACAGGAAGCACATAACTTCACAAGTAATTTGTCTCCTTTAGATAATATGGATAACATGGTTGCATAGGAGAGTGACACTGACTTTAGAGTAAGGTCAAGGTAAAGGTCAAATTTATTTATATAGCACATTTATAACAGCTCATACTGCACATAGTGCTTTATAAACTAAAAGGCAAGTAAACAAGGAAAACACATGACAACGATGCAATAAAAATATAAAAGAGAAAGAATAATACAATAAGGCAATAAAACAACTAAGATCAACAACAACAACTGAGGCTTAAAAAAAAAGTACTGGTCCAAATTGAAGTAGAGTTGCAGTAGTCCAATCTGCAAGTCATGAACAGATGAATAACACGTTCAAAGATATTAGCTGGAAAGTATGGCTGTACCTTGGCTAGCTGTCTGAAATGGAAAAGGTTAGATTGGACTACTACACTCACCTACACACTTTAAAGGAATCGCCAAGGTACACACTGAGGTTTTTAACATTAGTTTTACAATGAGCAGATAAAGGGCCAAGAGCACCGTCAATATCCTAAGAGACTGCGCATACCAGCTAGCTCCTGTGTTCACTGAGATATTCAACATCTCTTTATCTCAGTCGGTGATCCCCACATGCTTCAAAGAGTCCATCATTGTTCCTGTCCCGAAGAAACCCCACCCTGCTTCTCTCAATGACTATCGCCCTGTAGCCCTCACCTCAGTAGTGATGAAGTGCTTTGAACGCCTGGTCAGAGACTTCATCATTTCTTCACTACCAGACACACTGGACCCACTACAGTTCGCTTACCGTCCAAATCATTCCACAGACGATGCCATCTCTCATCTCCTCCACACATCACTCACTCACTTGGACACTAGAAGGGGGAATTATGTTAAAATGCTCTTCATAGACTAAACAGCTCTGCATTTAATACCATAATTCCCTCCACACTCACCACCAAGCTGGAGCATCTGGGACTCAGCTCATCTATGTGTCAGTGGATCTCCAACTTCCTAACTGGCAGACCACAGGCAGTAAGGATGGGCGGACACTCTCATCACTCAGCACTGGAGCCCCCCAGGGGTGTGTTCTGAGCCCCCTGCTGTACTCTTTGTACACATATGACTGTGTGGCCACTACCAGCTCCACCACCATCATCAAGTTTGCTGACGACACCGTCGTGGTGGGCCTGATCTCTGATAACAACGAGACGGCCTACCTGAAGGAGATTAGGAATCTGGAGAACTGGTGCCAGAGGAACAACCTCCTTCTAAACGTCAGTAAGACAAAGGAGCTGATAGTGGACTTCAGCACTAAGCAGGAGAGGAACTACCAGACCCCTGTCATCAACGAGTGCCCAGTGGAGAGAGTGGACAGCTTCAAATACCTCGGCGTTCACATCACGCAGGACCTGTCATGGTCCTGTCACATCAACACCGTGGTGAAAAAGGCCCGTCAGCGTCTCTACCACCTCAGACGCTTGAGAGACTTCCAACTGCCCTCCAAGGTGCTCAGGAACTTTTACTCCTGCACCATAGAGAGCATCCTGGCGGGAAACATCTTAACCTGGTTCGGGAACAGCACCATGCAGGACAGACGAGCTCTAGAGAGGGTTGTGCGGTCAGCTGAGCGCACCATCCGCTCCGAGCTCCCTGACCTGCACTCAATCTACAGCAGGCGGTGCTGGACCAAGGCCAGGAAGATCGTGAAGGACCTCAGCCATCCCAACAACAGACTGTTCTCTCTGCTGAGGTCAGGAAAGCGATTCCGCTCCCTGAAGACCAACACAGAGAGACTGAGGAGGAGCTTCTTCCCGCAGGCGATACGGTCTCTCAATCACACCACCACACAGTACTGACCCACACATACAGTTCTTACACACACACTGGACTTTCTGGACATTGTTTCACTTCATTACTTAAATCACGCTGCTGTTATTGTGTATATGCTGCTGTTATTGTGTATATATTTATTTATATTTCTTCATACATTCTTATATAGTTCTATATTGTGTATTTTGTTGTACAGTTATTTTATTTTCAACTTTAATTTATATATTTTATCTTATTCTCCCAGTTAAATTTACCCTTCATTCTAATTTGTGTTGTACAGTTATTTCATTTTTAACCTTAATTTATATTTTATTCCTTCCTAGTTAAATTTACCCTTTTTAATTTTTCATATTTATTTCCTATCTTATTCATAGCCTTTTCCTTTTTTGATTTCTTTAGGTCACGAGCAGTTGTCCAAGCATTTCACTACATATCGTACTGTGTATGACTGTGTACGTGACAAATAAAATTTGAATTTGAATTTGAATTTATATTTACTAACAGAATTGCCAAAAATGACATTTTGTGTTTTGTTTTCATTTAGTCCATCCATCTTCTTCCACTTGTCGGCAGGGGCAGCAGCCCATGACCCGGCCCTGGATAAGTTTCATTTAGTTTTAAACTACTTAACACCCACTGTTTAACGTCTTCAAGGCAACCTATAACAGCTAAATTGAAGATATCCCTTCTTTTAAACACAAATAAATCTCCAAGTCATTTGGAAAACAGTGAAATGACCAGTTAGACCTTGAAAAAAATAGACCCCAGTGGCAACATATACAGTGCAAAGAAGGCTGGACCCAAAATTGAGCCTTGAGGCACACCATAACTAAGAGGGACTATTTTAAAGCTTTAGCCCATGTTCTCATAAAAAGGTCCTTCCAGATAAGTAGGACCCAAACCAAGTCAGCATACTTGGGGGAAGAATCTGATGGACAGCATGATGATCTTAGGTGATCAAATACCATAATTATATGATTCAAGGAAACAGGCTCAGACTGCTCCAAGGGTGGTTTTGGGGTGGCTGTAGCTCAGGAGGTCGAGTTGATCATCTAGTAATCAAAAGGTTGGTGGTTTGATCCCTGGCTGCTCCAGTCTACATGCCAAATAACCTTGGGCAAGTTGCTGATGTATCCTATGTGTGAATAGTAGATTCAAAGCACTTAGACAAAAACGTTAAAATATATTCTATTTGTGGACACTAGGTCTGAGATAAACTGAGTCTTTATAGTCTCTTGGTAAACAGAGAGGCAGTCCCTAAATATCTGTAAAGAAACATACAACCTGTAGTTTTTCCATCTCCACTCAGCATGTTTGTATTCACGTCTAAGGGTGTGCATATATTTATTCAACCATGGCTCTGACATTGGCTTAGATTGAGTCCAAGATATCAGTGCAGGTGGAATTAAAAATATCAGAAAAGTCCTTGATGATTTCACATCTTAAGTTAATTATCCCAGGATCAAGAAATGCGGCATAAAATTGAGGAGCCATTAAACCATTAATCGCTCATCTTTTACATGCTGGAGTGCAAAGCTAATCTACAGAGCATTGTAACATTATAGTGAACAGCACAGGAAAATGATCAGAGACACGCAAGTCAGATATTTCTGCACACATCCAACCCCTGAGACAGCAGCCAGTCCAGTATGTGTCCTTTTTCATGAATGGGGCCAGTGACCCACTGTGTCAGGTTAAAAGAGTTTATAACATTTAGAAAGTCCTTGACCAGAGGTTTAGACTCACAGCAGACATGAATATTAAAATCACCGAGGACTAAAAGACTATCAAAACTGAGAACAACTCTGGCCATTAAATCTGAAAACTCCTGGATAAAGTCCTTATTAAATTTAGGAGGACAATAAATGAGAGCACACAGCACAGGGCTGTTCAGGTGTAGCTCAAACAGCTAGAGTCTGAAACTGGAGAATGAAAATGGGTGTTGAACACTGTAGATAACCCTCCACCCCTACCCAAGATCCGAGGGAGCCTGAAGAATGAGCAATCTGAAGGAAGAAGTTCAGAAAAAGCTACAGACTCACCACGTTGAAGCCACGTTTCTGTCAGATACAGATAATCCAGCTGCTGTGACTTGAAAAAATTATTAAATGCTAGATTGCTAGCAAACAAAGCCATTTAAAGGGTGTAGATCTTAACATGTAGAGCATGGGCAAGGCTGCGAGGTTTGATGAGATCCACGCCGCGTCCACAGGATGGAAGCCAGGGATAGGCAAGATCTGTCCAAAGGTACTCTCCACTGGTTCTCTTGAAACCCTGTTTCCATCTTCAGATAACATCCATTGTTTTCAAGATGGCATTTCAGCAAATGCAATCTCTGCATGCCACCCGACTCCAAGGGTTCCTTCAAAAGGACACCAGAAAGCTGTCAGTATCGCAAATATGTCCCTTTGATGCAAATTATTCTTGTTTATGGGCATATATCTGCATATGGAATTAGTAGTATTTACAAATCCAACAGTTATCATATGTTTTATCATATCTGTTGTTTTTCTGGCCAATTGATGGGTGGAAATGCAATATTCACAACTTTCTCTCCAAACTGCTACATGCCCCATTATGTCAATCACTAATTGTGTCTCTGCTGTTTGGTGCTAAAGCGTAAAAGTGGCTTTTAGAGTATTATCTTTGAAAAAGAGCTCCCTGCAGGGACTGAAAATGGAAGTAAGGGAGGTGAGAACCAACCAAAATAGTTGAAGGCTTGTTAGCAAAACAGCGGCGTGACACTTATAAAGCTGAAGATTCCAGTGAATATTCTCTGCAGGACTACTTTTACACTGTTATTTTGAAATATCACTTATCACTGGTTTGACAAAGTTGCGCGACAAAGCTATATCTGTACTGAAGATGCATCAAATTTGGAATTTTATCAGGTTTGTCTCTCTGCAACAATCTGAAAATAATCAAGTCGTGGCTCCTGCTCGCTTCACTTCACTTCAGTGGAAACTTGACAACAGTTGGTGAAACCCGATGTCAGCACAGAGTGCAGCACAATATAGAGGCAGGCAGACACCAATCTTACTTGAATAACAAATTGAATCCCTCCATCTCACATGTGAGTGAAATTTTTTACGGTTACAGTCAGACTAAGGAATAAAAAGATGCAACATGTTGTTGGCTGATGTACAGGATGCAGTTTTGTAGGAAGCAGTAAAAAGAAAAAAGTGAGACATTTCCACCAGCTCCCTGGGTTTAGTGTACTCACACTGATTCTTTAACTTCAGTCATATTTTTTTCTCTTAATTAATTTAAGACAAAAAGAGATGTTTGCTTTAAACTATAATAGTTTTAGACAGTGACAGGCCTTGTTATCTTGTTGGTGATTGTTGTGAGTAACAGAAAAGCAATATTAGAACACAATATGCTGTCCAACACAACAGAGCAATAAACAGGGAATCTTTCAAACATTTGGTGTTTTGAAATATGATTTTTATTTCAGTTTTTTCCCATTTTGCTAAATGGAATAACTTTCACATCAGTGGCTATGCTTGAAAAGTCATTCAAATAAACAGTAGCGAGCAGTTTCAAGATTTAACTCACAAGACAGATGTGGAAAAGATGAAAGATGAAAAAAAAAAAAAAAAGGAAATAGATGAAAGCAGAGAAAACAGACAAAGAAGAGCCTAGTTAGAGGACAACTTTATCGAAATGATCCTGTCAAAGATAAGCAATCCCGTCAGTCAATCATAGCAAATGCAGAGATTGGACTCAGAGGGACCTGTTTTAGACCGCCTGTGGCACAAGTCATTTCAAGCCAACATATATATATGTTTGCGAGTGCCTTTTAGGCCACTATTTCTTATCTGCCATCACCGTTCTTTTCCGGCATGACAACTATTTATTTAATCTTACTGTAATTTCTTTAGATACACTTTTACATTTTCTTTGAGCTGTGTTTTCCTTTGAAGATCGATTCATGTTTCTTTTTTTTTTTAATAAGGCTGAACATAACTGTTGTATAGCAGCACAGGCTGGAGGAGCATTTAAAGTTTACAAAGAAAAAAACATTGCAAAATAATGTGATTTTTGACACCTGCTTTGTTTCTTTATGTTTATTAGTTTGAAAGCACTCCAGTATTGCAGGCTGATTCATGCAGCTATTACTGGTTCATAATAACGTCTCACTATTTTTCCTTTATTATATCTTAATGAGTACACTGCAGTAATATTCACGGGGCAAATGCAAATACACGCTTACAGAGGCACACACATGCAGGACTTGAAATCATGTTGTCTAGCATTAGGAAATGTTCTCTAATCATCAGCCCTCCCTAATTAACTGCTGCCTTTACTGAACTTGGCTGGGTAAGCCTGAATGTCTGCCACTGCAGAAGAAATTTAGTAATAATTTAGAGAGAACAGGGCAGCCTACCAAAAATGAGTTCATCAGTTCTCAGAACCAATGAACTTTTTTACTTTTTCTGTCCAAACATTGTTGTGAAAAATCTGAAATTTGCATTTACCTCCATTCTGTATGGAGTGCAGCATCACGTGTTTAATTTGAATGTTGTGTGTTTACTGCACTCCATAAATGAATTCCTTTTACAAACAGCACCTCCTTCATTACGTCCATCCAAAATTTGCCAATTAGTATAAAAGCCATTCGTACCAGCCCTAATTTTGTAACCTTTTGCTAATCACTCTTTCAACACGGCAGCTCACAGACCACAATCACAATGTGTAGCTGAGTGAGAACGGAGCTGAAATATGAGCCTGAGTGCAGAAGAAAGTTTTACATAAGTTTTCTTATAAAGAACAGGCTTTGCTTTTGTGTTCACATCATGTAGCAGGCATGGTTTAATCCACTGTGATATCATGTCTGCCAGTTTCAGACTTAGTGTTTATGATACTTGTGTAATTAAAAGACTGACTGGATACTACAAAGCTTATCTGTATATGAAAAAAAAAAGATAGCCCATGTAGTAGCAATTAGTATGATCATGAAGTAAAACATTGCTTCTAAAGCAGCAATGTGGCACAGTGGTTAGCACTGTTGCCTCACAGCAAGAAGGTCCTGAGTTCAATTCAGACCGGGGTCTTTCTGTGTGGAGTTTGCATGTTCTCCCCATGTTTGTGTGGGTTCTCTCCAGCTTCCTCCCATGGTCCAAAGACATGTATGGGTTAATTGGAAACTCCAAATTGCACATAGGTGTGAATATGAGTGTGTTTTAGCCCTGCCCCCTGGCCACCCTAAAAAGGATAAGCGGAAGAGAATGGATGGATGTTTCTAAAGTTAGGATTTATTTCTGCCTGTGTCACTCATATAATACAACATTCATAATACTAAATCTTTTTTGCTCAAACCTTTTAAAACTCATCTGTGATCCTGCAGTGTGAATACTCCCTCCATAAAGATCAGGTTAAATCCATATTACATGGTATTCCTACTTTAATCTTTTTGACATAGCTTTTCTTATCCCTTAAACCTCGCAGGCATTCTGAATTGTCACAGTAAGGGAACCACAGGTGTATTCATAGTGGCTGCATTCTACTTAGAAGAGGTCTTGCTTTTGTACATGCTGGTTCAGCGATAGAGTTGACTGGTACTTTTAATGGAGACATTAATTCCACTGGTCCTATGATTACTCTAGTAAAAATGCCTGATGTGAAAAAGCTCTGTTTGTTTATTTTTCTTCTTTTTTATGTTATTTTAATCTCATGGCCTTTTAAAAAAAAATGGAATGGGTTTTTTTGGGGAATTATACCATCAATTAGACTTAGTAGTACTAAAAACAAGCAGCATAAACAAATAAATGAATAATTACTACACGCCTTAATTAGTGAGAATGTGGTTAAACACAGCTGATAATGGTTTCAGTGTTGTCTCTTGTTGTTTGCGTCCCTGGGTTTACCACCATGGTTTATTTTACCTACCTAGAAAAAAACACTTGCCTGTTTTAGGCAACAGCAACATCAAGTTTTTAAAAAACGTCATTTTACAGACTAATACAACATAGAAAAAGGAACACAAACAACTACACTGCATTCATTCTAATGCAAACAAAAAGTACATTATCAATGAACACAGCCTGACCTTTTAAATATTAATAAATGGTTTTTGCTTTGTTCTCTAGACAGTGTATATTTATTTTGTTATTACTGCATTTTTTGACAGTCTTCTCTGGCAAAGCCATTTATCATGTTCATTTTGCTCTGGGTGCCTTTAGAGCCTTAGCAGTGATATCACCTGATAAAATTTCAAGCACTGTTATTTCTTTGTTTGTCTTAATGATACTATCTATCTATCTATCTATCTATCTATCTATCTATCTATCTATCTATCTATCTATCTATCTATCTATCTATCTATCTATCTATCTATCTATCTATCTATCTATCTATCTATCTATCTATCTATATTTGGTTTTTGGTTGCATGTTACATTGAATAAAAGAGTAGTCTCTCCATGATATCATTTAATTATCAATAGCTGTGGAAAATTAAATAATGTGAAAAGAAATGTAACAAAAGTTAGACACAGCATAGTATTATTTTTGTAGCAACATGATAACCTGTGAGCAATAAATCTGTTATTTCTGTGCAGTATTTGGAAGTCAACATATATATAGTGACATTTACATGGTAGTAACATCGTAATAATGAGGAAATGTAGGCGGCTATTTAGTGCAAAAATGAATTCTACTAAATATTCTAAAAGTTACACTTTATTTGAAGATAAACACATAATTATCTGTTACCTGGAAACACCTATGGTAATTTGTGTATAAGCCTTGATGATAAATCAGGGCTGCAAAATGCAAAACTAACCCTTCGTATTTCATTTCATAGTAATATTTATTGCACAGTAAAGCCAATAAACCCAGTAACAAATGAAACATAGTCAAGTTATTGGTCATTCATTACAGACGTTCACTGAATTTCAAAAGTGAATTTTATCTTTCAAGGTAGAAGTTGCCACATCCAAAGAAGAAACATGCTCCTTTCTTGAGCAGGGAAAAGAGGGTGGTGTAAGCGTCTGGTCGACATAACCTCCAAGCAGAATGTCAGTGGATCACTTCTGCAGCTATAATATAGGTGGAAGGGGATGTAACCAGAAGCGACGAATACAGGTGTGCAGAGAAAAAAAATAAACAAAAAATTGAGATGCAAAGGGTATGGTGAACTGGCTGCTTTAAGTTATGGCACAGGATCATTTGTACAGTTTGCAAAGAGTTGTTTATAGAGTACAATTAAAAAGCGATCCACCTTTTGATCCGCAAAGTTTATTCTGCCAGAAAAAAGCTACAGTTTTTGCAATTCATATTTATTTTACATGAAGTTATTAGTCTCCATGCAATTAATAAAAAATAAGCTTTAATTTCTTGTATAAATAACCTCTGTTCGCCACAGTCAGTGGCATGATAAGAGAGAGCCTGGTTCTCTCAAGCTCCATCAGATGTTCTGGAAAGTATCTGTGAAATGTCCTCTTCTGGTCTTTATTAGATATTTTATGGGGTGCAAACCACAGAGCTTTGGCTGAACCATTCAAGGACAGTTAGAGCTGAATCCCAAAGCCCTCCAGTCTTAGCTGTATCCGTGAGGTTATCAAAGCTGCTCACAGGTGACCCACTACCTGAGTCTCAGGTATCTGCTCTGCTTTGAAGATTTCTTTCTTGACTTTTATCAACAATACGTTAATCGTGCAATATAAAATCTAAATGTTCTTAACCCATACTGAATCCAGGCTGAAGGACGCATACTGTACAAATAGAAAGAAAACAGGAAACGTAAAAAGAGAAACAGAATTTTTAAAAGAAGGACTTGGAGACTTGGGAGAGAAAGAGTAAGAGTTAAGTGCCTATCAGAGATACTGGTTGAGTTAGAAGAAGAGAACAGAGAACAGAGAAAGAGAGGAGAAAACTGTAGGGTCCAGGAAATCACAGAGAGAAAGGCCTGTTGTAGAAATCACTTCAAGGACACTCATCCAAATTGAACAGGAGTGAAAACAAATCAAGTTGTTTTGCTCATGAACAATAAACTGACCTGGTAATTGAATCGCTGAAACAAGTGAAAGAAATGCAAAAAACATCTTAGAAATGAACAAAGACTACACAGGAGTACAACACATGCTTAAATTCCAGTCGTGCTAACCTTAAAAACAGAGGGGAAGGACGGGAGCACCACAAAACAAAAGCACTAAAATACATGTGTGAATGTCGGGTTGTGTGAAAATGTGATGGTAAAAGAAAAAAAAGCATTAAGAAAAATATTATTTTCGTTTTCCCTTGAAAACAAAAAGCACTGAGAGAGAGAGAGAGAGAGAGAGAGGGAGGGAGAGAGAGAGAGAGAGAGAGAGAGAGAGAGAGAGAGAGAGAGAGAGAGAGAGAGCTGTTCAAGGAGAACATGTTAACTATTTCGGGAAAAGCTGAGTTTCCAGGGGAAGATTCTCCTTCCCTCAGTGAAATTTAGGGATAACAAAAAATACATGAAATACATGAAAAGTGAATTATTCTTATTCAAGGTCTGAAGATGCACCAATGTCTCCTATTGGTTGGCATAGCAACACACTTTTCTAGTACACACTGAATGAACAGGAGACGAGTTTAATAGACTGGATTACTCCCATTAGCTGCTATACATTTGAAAACTACATTGAAATCTACAATAAACTGTGTATTACACAAACTCTCCATGATAACTCTTTCTTTATTAAAAAACCTCCAAAATGTCAAGGATTTTACAAAGCACAAAGTAAATGAGTTTTTTCCAGGTCAAGATGAAACTTCTGAAACCTTAAATCCTTGGGAAAAAAGTATTCATATCATGAAGGGTAATACGTTAATTATTTTTTTAAATACAGGGCAGTCACTCTGTGGTAATCAACATGAGAGCTTTTATTCTTCAGCCGATAAAGTCTTCACTTATGAAATACTTGAGAAAATCATTACTTGTAAATCAAGGAATGGATAAGTGTTTGCTCATTAACAGATGATATTTTCTTCTGATAAAAATTAAGATGAATTACATATCTTCACATTTTAGCTTCAAACCTGCACCTCTCACATTTTCAAGAATCCTGAGTGTGTGTTTTCACTTCTCCCCATCAGAACAAGAAGGTTGCTAGTTTGACAATGAAATTTTAACATTTCCTCCTTCCTCCTCCAATGGCACATTTAGCTTTTTTAAATTATTAGTATTATTTCATTTAAAACAACAGCACCAATGAACTAGACCATGTCTAGCCGTGGGCAGGGGTGGGCCCAGTCCATCCAAACATGCTGTCTCGCCAGTTAAAAGTAAAGAAAAATATATATTTTTTGTTTTTATTCAGACAGTGACAAAAGCATCACAGAAAACACTTGTTATTCAGTACACAGTCTACAGGCTGCCTCAAAAGACACCCACTTCCCAGCAGCTTAATGCGATCATATATACAAAACACTTGATAGGAAGCAAACCATTGTGTCTCTTGGAAGTGTTCATCATTGATGATGATCCTGTTTTCTCCATTGGATACTGAATGACCCGCCACTATATGTGGGTTAAACTTTCCCTTAAATATGCTGTATGGCAAGCCTATTCAAATGGCGGCCCGCGGGCCAAATGCGGCCCAGAAGCAACCTGCGAGTGGCCCTGCCTGTGGTCCTGACAGAAACACAGAGAAAACGCAAAAAATGAATTCATTAATTAATTTTTAAAAAATTAAAAATTCCTACAGCGTAGTGTAGACTGTGAATGCAACACTCCTAGTAGCCTAGCAATATTTAACCCACAATGCACCGTGATGTAAACATATTAAACAATCATCGTAATATAGGATGCGACAACAGCATGTCTTTCTCACTCCAAAAGCGCAAAATTGACAATGAAAACTGTCGGTTTAACCCTGCCTGGACTGACAAATACTTATTCATTTTACTGAGTTTAATAATCTTACAACCGGAGTTGTACTACCATGGTGAGGGTCCTGTACAGCCCAAGAGAGAGCTGCAGCATCTTCCCTTCATGTTTGCTTCTTGGCGAAGAAGAAAAGGCCTTTCACAGATTCTGAAACAATGAAATACTGCATGCTGGCCGTGGTGGATGCAGTGAAAAGTGAGTGTGACATCTGCTATTAAAAACGTACCCCTGTAGGACAGTTCAAATATTCGTAGAATTGAAGTTCTGGCGTCAGACGAGTTTGAAATGCTGTTAGATGACCTGAAGAAAACTGATGTAATGTCTATAGCAGGAGATCACAGACAGAACTGATAATGCACAGTTATGCGTATATGTCCGTTTTTTGGATGGGAAATTGCTCGGTTTACTACCGTTAGAGGGACACACAGCTGGCGAAATGATGTTTGAGAAGATTTAAGCTCTTTTTGAGGAAAATGGTCTGGATATGAAGCGTGTCTGTATACTTGTGACCGATGGGGCTCCATCCATGGCAGGAAAAGTGAGTGGTCAGCAAAATATTTATTTTAATTTGAAAAGGAATTATCAAAATGTTTTTTGTTATTATTATTAGTATTTCAAATGTGCAAAAATAGTTTAGTTATAGCTCCCTTTTTTTAAAATGGACCTTTTGGTGTGCATTTGTGAGAGGTCACCACCAGATTTATAGGGGAAAAGGAATAAAAAAAATACTTGTTTTTCAGTACAGTTGTGTGGGTTTGAAATTGATCATGATCTGCTGCTTACTGGCTTAAAAAAAAAATATCTGGCCCAGATAAATTCCTCGGTTTGAAAATCTGGCCCAACTAACTTCGTAGTTGAATAGGCATGCTGTATGGTGTTGTAATGCTCTTTATAATAGTCTTGTGTACTTTTATAGTAGAACTGGATTAAGTGAGCAGCATAAACAACATCAAGATAAGCTAAAGATAATCCACCACCTGGCCTTTCTGTGAGGAGTTCTCCCCTTGTCTGCGTGGGCTCTCTACAGGTACTCAGTTTTCCTCCCACAGTCCAAAGGCATATAATTAGTGGGATTAGGTTGACTGGTGACTTTAAATTGCCTATTGGTGTGAATGTGAGTGTGAATGGTTGTCTGTCTCTCTGTATTGGCCCTGCAATAGACTGATGACCTGCCCAAGATGTACCTCGCCCAATGACAGTTGGAATAGCCTCCAGCCCTAGAATAAGCGTGGATGGATGATGAACTAGAAGATACTTACCCAACACATTAAATTTCTCATTTTTCATTTTTCATTTTCACTGAACAATTTCATACTGCAGCTACAGTGGAATTAATTACAGCAGCATTTGAAATAAGTCAAACAGTTCTTGAGAAAGTATTAAAAGAGACTGACATTCCTGGCTTATTACATCTGAGTGAAGGTAACAGGCCTTAACATCCAACCTTTTATATTAAAAGAGAAACGGGTGCAATAGCAGAGTTTATCTATTTATTCAGTCACTGATGATTAATTGTTAATTTATTTCGATCATGTAAACAATATACAAATACATTTAGCAAAGAAAAGAAGAGAAAATAATGCTATACAAAATAAAGCTAACACATTTCAATATTGCTTCAACTGTTCCAATTCAATTACGTATGGAAAGGGAGTGGGAAGAAGTACACACTAATCCCACCGCTTTGCCATAACTTATCAGTCAATATTTTGCCAGCTTCTTTACTGATTTAATCTGCAGTAAAAAATAGTAAACAGATTTCTAAAATAATATATATAACATCATGAACCTTTCTGAATAAAGACATTTGCTGAATTTCAACATTTTCCCTTTCTTTATAACTCATGAAGATCACATCTTTATAACACTTTTTGAACTGCTTTATTTTTGGACATTGCTTCAACTCTATACAGTGGGGCAAAAAAGTATTTAGTCAGCCACCGATTGTGCAAGTTCCCCCACTTAAAATGGTGACAGAGGTCAGTAATTTGCACCAGAGGTACACTTCAACTGTGAGAGACAGAATGTGAAAAAAAAATCCATGAATTCACATGGTAGGATTTGTAAAGAATTTATTCGTAAATTAGGGTGGAAAATAAGTATTTGGTCACCTCAAACAAGGGAAATCTCTGGCTCTCACAGACCTGTAACGTCTTCTGTAAGAAGCTTTTCTGTCCCCCACTCGTTACCTGTATGAATGGCACCTGTTTGAACCCATCATCTGTATAAAAGACACCTGTCCACAGCCTCAAACAGTCAGACTCCAAACTCCGCCATGGCCAAGACCAAAGAGCTTTCGAAGGACACCAGGAAAAGTATTGTAGACCTGCACCAGACTGGGAAGAGTGAATCTACAATAGGCAAGCAGCTTGGTGTGAAAAAATCAACTGTGGGAGCAATCATCAGAAAATGGAAGACATACAAGACCACTGATAATCTCCCTCGATCTGGGGCTCCACGCAAGATCTCATCCCGTGGGGTCAAAATGATCATGAGAACAGTGAGCAAAGATCCCAGAACCACACGGGGGGACCTGGTGAATGACCTGCAGAGAGCTGGGACCAAAGTAACAAAGGTCACCATCAGTAACACACTACAACGGCAGGGAATCAAATCCCGCAGTGCCAGACGTGTTCCGCTGCTGAAGCCAGTGCATGTCCAGGCCCGTCTGAAGTTTGCCAGAGAGCACATGGATGATGCAGCAGAGGATTGGGAGAATGTCATGTGGTCAGATGAAACCAAAGTAGAACTTTTTGGTATAAACTCAACTCGTCGTGTTTGGAGGAAGAAGAATACTGAGTTGCATCCCAAGAACACCATACCTACTGTGAAGCATGGGGGTGGAAACATCATGCTATGGGGCTGTTTTTCTGCCAAGGGGACAGGACGACTGATCCGTGTTAAGGACAGAATGAATGGGGCCATGTATCGTGAGATTTTGAGCCAAAACCTCCTTCCATCAGTGAGAACTTTGAAGATGAAACGAGGCTGGGTCTTCCAACATGACAATGATCCAAAACACACCGCCCGGGCAACAAAGGAGTGGCTCCGTAAGAAGCATTTGAAAGTCCTGGAGTGGCCTAGCCAGTCTCCAGACCTCAACCCCATAGAAAATCTGTGGCGGGAGTTGAAAGTCCGTGTTGCTCGGCAACAGCCCCAAAACATCACTGCTCTCGAGAAGATCTGCATGGAGGAATGGGCCAAAATACCAGCTACTGTGTGTGCAAACCTGGTAAAGACCTATAGTAAACGTTTGACCTCTGTTATTGCCAACAATGGTTATGTTACAAAGTATTGAGTTGTATTTTTGTTATTGACCAAATACTTATTTTCCACCCTGATTTACGAATAAATTCTTTACAAATCCTACCATGTGGGTTCATGGATTTTTTTTTCACATTCTGTCTCTCACAGTTGAAGTGTACCTCTGGTGCAAATTACTGACCTCTGTCATCATTTTAGGTGGGGGAACTTGCACAATCGGTGGCTGACTAAATACTTTTTTGCCCCACTGTATATGCAAATATGTGCTTTTGCTTAGTAAATCATCTTTGATTCTTAATCTAAAAAGTATCAGTCTAATTAATATGAGAAATGAGAAATGTAGTAAATGAGTAATGAAAATTATTTTAGTGTCTGGATTTTGTGTGCATAGACGTGATTCAGCTTGGACCATGGCAGATTAATGTCTGTGTATGAAACTTGCTGCAGTAATGTGAACAACAAGAAATGTGCCTCCGGCCCATCGATACCCTTGATTTAAAGAAGAGAAATGTATTAAGTATATTTTAATAAATAAACACAGAATCATAATTTGTGTGATTTTGTTGATAGTTAATCATCATTAATTGCTTAATACTGATCAGAATATAATTAGGTATAAGTTTAACCAATAAAAGAATTATTCTAATAACAGGCCTGTCACTGAGAATCAGTATAGATTAACTTGTTTGTGCAGAATTTCCTTGGAGGGTGTGTGAGAAAGCGAGCGGGATGGGAGGGGGGAGTGAGTGAGACACTGAGGGGACCACTAATCTCGAGAGAATCTCTGACTTTGACGTGTATAATCTGAAAAAGAAGTTACATGTCTTGCAGACTGTTTTTTCCCTCCCCTTTGTTTTCGGTTTCTGCATAGGTACACAGAATGGAGGCTGGTGTAAATTTTGAATCTTCAGCTTTTTGGATGCAAGAGAATTTGAAAGGACCAAGGAGGATTGAGGACTCTCCTATCAAGGAAGCTTACATGTGGCTGGACTCTCTTTTTCCTCCATGCCACTGATGACTGTTTGGCACACCTGTGTTATGATCTTACGTCCACCAAAACCTGATCTTGGTCAGCCTGAAGCCAGAGTTAAACAGCCACCATTTCCCTCACGTGTGATATGAGAGTGCTTCTATTGGATAAAAAAGGTCATCTCATTGCTGATAGAGTTCCACCAATTTTTCTCCATCTATAGAGAATGGCTCTCACCGTGGTTCACAGGAGCCCCAAAGCCTTAGAGATGGCTCTGTAACCCTTTCCAGGCTGAAAGATGTCATGACTTTGTTTCTCATCTGTTCTTCAGTTTCTTTAGATCGTGGCATGATATGTTACTTTCTGAGATCTTTTAGCTCCCTCCACTTTGTTAGAAAGATTTTATGTAAATAACTTCTAGTTTCAATGGGTCTGGAAGTAATCAGTGCTGGAAATGGCTAGTGAAATTTAATTAAGTCTTCTAAAAATATGTGGTTAATCACAATTAATTGGTGATTTACAAAAAGGGATAGAATAACGTTTTCACACAGGGCCAGGTAGGTCTGGATAGCGTGTTTTTCTCTTAATAATAAATTAAGTCATCATTTATTTAGAGACACGAATGTATTTTGTATTTACTCGTGTTATTTTTGTCTAATATAAAAATTGTTTAATGATCTGAAACATTTGAGTGCGAGAAATATGCAACGAAGAAATCAGGAAGGTGACAAAATACCTTTTTGTGGCACTGCTGCTGTGAATGAACTCTGATGACTTGCTCTTTACACTACACTTCAAAGCACGAAAGATTTGCCAGAGTTCACGAACAAGCATTGCTGACATTGTCATGTCAGTTCATTATGCAACTGTTGTTTCAAAGAGCAGCGCACTCCTTTTACACAACAGATGAAACGTACAGAAGATGAAAGAGGGAATAAAATGATGGACTGTGGTGGAGGAAAGGAGAGAAGTACAGACACAGGAGGAGGGACAAGAAAGGTAATCAAATGTCAAATCTGTCTGTACAAGCATGCATGCACATTTTAGTGATGTAGCACATGGATTGTAATTTATATGCTTATTTGTTTACTCCATCTCACTCATATTGCTCTTTCTCTGACCTTCTTCTTTTGTTTCAGTTTGTACTTCTTGTCTGTTTGTATAGCTATCTCTAAATTGGTCTGTGTTGTGCTGTGGATTGTTTACCATCCAAGTCTGAGTTTGTCTAACTGTCCCAAAGGGCGTGTCCAATTACCTGTCAATAGTGGTAGTGGTGGGAAATTAAATTGTATTCCTCCTTTCCCTTTTCTACATCTTGCCTTCCTATCAGCTGTGTTTGCCACCTTATTTCCTTAATATCTAGGCTTCATTTTTTTGTCCCTCTGCCTCAAAACCAGTTTCATCCTTGCCCTCCTCTCTCCTCTCCCTACGATGCCTAGTCATTACTCACTTGCCTCATTTTCTCCTCTTCCTTTTACCAACAAGCCAGTTGGTTGTGTGTGTGTGCAACAGTGTGTTACACTTTCACAATGTGGTGTGTTTTCTTTGATAGTATTTTGGCTGGCCAGCATCCCAGTTCTTCCCTCATATGGCTGAACACATTAAGGGAAAAAAACAAAACCTTCCTTTTCTGTGCTCTGGCGCACTATCCAATCTCTTTCTCCACCATCTGCAGGTGGTTTCAAGGAAGAAAAACAGATAAAAAGAAGACCTGCTAGTTAGATAAAGAAAAAAAAAAACACAGCTAAGCACTATGATGGGATTTCTGATGGACACGTGTTAGAAAAGATGAAAACACAGATAGAATGTACATAGTTTTGAAAAAACTAAAAGCAGATTTCCAAAAATTAAGCAAAAAACAAAACAAAAAAAGAAGTAGCAATGAAATTATGTCCTCAAACTTAACTTGTGTGTGCAAGCTGCTCTCATGACTTAGAAACACTGAAAAGTGAAGTGACAACAAGCGTCTATATGAGGAAATATGTATATGTAAGGTGTGATTTCAGTATCGTAAGGCAAGCCAGATCTTTAGGCACACTTTAAACAGGGAAATCATGCCTGGACCCAACCAAAGGGGGCAAAATTAAAGGTACTGTTACTAAGTGCTTCAAGTCTTAAATTAAAAAATAAGACATACTCCAGCATAAAGTACATGCATACACATAGTTGAAAATTAAAAGGCACATGCCCAAAAAGTCAAACGAGTACCAAATTCTGTCCAAAAAGCTAACCTTAGCTAGTGGACATTTAGATTAATCATTAGATGTTGAGAAGGGCTGAAAAGTTTAGGTGCTGGAAGGATGACTTCTAGATTTAAAGAAAGTGTAGAACAGTTCAGACATTATCTGAAATGTGGTCTCAGGTCTGCTACATAAACAGGGGCAAGACCATGTAAGGTGTTTAATACAATTAATACAATGAATTTAAAATTTCACCAGAAGCCAATGTGTGTTCGCCAGCTCGTTTTTGTAATATTTCTGGACCAACTGAGTGGTTCACAAGTCACAGTCTAGACAGGATAACATTATAGTGTGTACTAAAAGATTCAAATTATTGATTGATACTGTAGGTTCACTTCTAATATTTTATAGATGAAAAAAACAACAACTGGGTGAGCTTGAGATGTGAGATTCATTTAATGCCAAATCTAGTACCAGGATTCTTAGCAGCTGATTTGATGTTGCTGGCAAGAGGGCCTGTGTAATGACTGACCTCAGTCTTGCCAGGGTTATAGTAGATGACATTGTATTGGTAGTAAAACACTCAATAAGGCTTTTGAGAAAGGCTCATGAGTATACAGCTGGGTATTGTCAACACAGACAAATGTTTTTAAACAAGGACACACTGGCAAATAGAAAAAAAGCTATAAAAACACGCAAATGACAATGAAAAAAATGCAACAAAGGTAGAAAAAGAACCCAAAAGCTCACAAAACACAAGGTGAGTGTTTTTAGCGAGACAATAACACGATGAAACAGCTACAGAAATGATAGAAACTAAAACATGGAAAGTATTGCATCGAGACACATTTAAAGGAACAATTTTCTTTACTGTGAGAAAAAGATGCAAAGTAATATGTGTTCTAATCACATGACTCATAATACTGTAGATAAATCTGGTTTTTTGTTTCCGTCCAACTTTTTATTCAGCTTCCACTGTGTTTTATTCTGCTGTAGTTGTATTTTTTTGTCTGTGCGTTACTGCAGCATTTTTATATTTGCTGATGTTTTTTTTTTTTTTTGCAGTGGGTTTGACCTTTCAGGACCACCATTTCATTGTTTATGTTCTGTTATTAGTTTGTGACATTTTTTGTTTTAATCAAGCATTTCCCTGGCCAGAATAAGCCAGTGCTTTATATATCATTCACTTTAGTTAAGGTCAAACTATTTCATGGAACTTTTAAAAATAGGTTTTGATCCATAAAGATCTAGGAAAAGTCAAATAATCTAAGCTGAAAGTAGAGTTGCACTGACTGAAAGTGAAGAGCAGTGCCGGTCTCCAACTGGGTAGTTGGCTGGCATCCTGCCTGCACTGGATGCTCGGAAAACAGATAGGATCATCCTATTATTACGCTTATTACAAATTCAAAGACAGCAGTATCACAGAAAAGTAAAGATTAGCTAAGCCCTTATTCCTTAATGCACCCGAGCAGTTAGCTGGCAGTTAGCCACTTTAGTAAGACTCAGCTTTTGCATATTATCATAACATCATTGAACTAACAAAAGCTTATAGTGGAGAAGCCTCTTAATTTTAGATGCTGTCTAATTTTTCCTGGCAGCAAGCCACTTTTAAAAAAGCAGATTTAAACATCTGTAAATTATTTTCATCTTAATTAGTGTAGACAGGCTTATCTGTTCTACTGAATATCAGCTTAACAGGATACCTCTATCAAGTTTATAGTTGGGATATTCCACTTAGCTTTTAGGTTCACAATACCAACTCAAGTGACTTAATACTCTGCATTTTCCTAAATGCTTATTGAATATTCAGGTGGCTCACTGAAATAGCTATATGCTTCTAGATGTGACACACACGTTGATCTGATCTCTTCATTATTATTATTTGTATTAGCATGAATATGATTTGATTGTCATATCAAATAAACTTTAAGACAGTTGTATATTTTTTCCAGTACAGGTCAGGTTAGACCATCTCCTACAACATAATAATAAATATATCTCAAGGAGAGAGTTCAGGCAAGAAGTTTACTTGCTTAAACATACCGTAACCAAGACACAAAGATCAGCAATAAGTTGATCAGCTAAGTTGAAGAGACTGAGCAGTTCACCTGTGCCAGCTTTTATGGGCTGTAAGACACAGGGGACCCACATTAATTGGCAATCCTCCCATAACAGCAGGCCATAGCGTTCACGATGTTCCACCTTGACACTGTAAATTATTCTGAAAAGAGAAAATAAAAAAGCAACAACAGAAGGTAACATTAAAACACCCTCATTAATTAAAATGGCTACCACACAATCTGGTCCACAAACGAGCCTACACTCACCCCCTTCCCAAATCCAATTTCCTACCCCGGGAACACATTAAGGAGTGGTGGGGAGTAAAAATGAATGTTAGCAGGTATAGTAAGTTGGCCTAATTTGTCCTTATTACAGAGATTTTTGATCATTTCTGATAATCATAACTAGTATACAGAAGAATGCATCTACCCCAGATAGAAATAGGTTGAACAGGAAAAAAATTAGCCTAGGAACATCAAGTGAAAATCTAGTCGTTGGCACTTAAATGAGCACCAGGTCTCATCACCAGTGCCCAACGCCACGTAGTCTGCACACACACACACACGCCCACACAGCACTGCTTTGCCAAAACTCCAGCAACAAACAGCCACGGCTGGAATTAAAATATGCGCATCAACCACAGCAGAACACCAAAAGGCTCTTCTGAACAAAAGATATTCACACTAACCAAAATGTTCAGAAAGCCAACAAAGAGGGAACCAAGCTACAGCAAAGCTGACAGCAAATCAATGCAGTTAATGGGGTCTACAACAAAGCTACCAGACCAAACTACCAATCGAAATATTTCACACCACTATTCAAGTTCAACTTTGTGACTCTTACTCTTCATACATTAACCAGTTAAACTTTGCCACATAATTACACCACAAGACTAATTTCTTCTGGTCTGTTTTCGTCTGCTGTAAAAAAAGAAAATGTGACCAAATAAATGTACATTCATAAAGTACTTCACTTTTATAAGCTTTGAAAGGATCCCTAAACTTGAATAAAAGCCAAGTTGCATCAATGAAAGCAACAGTAGGACTAGAAGGCTAAATTGGACAACAGACAGTAGAGTACAAAGAAAGAAAGACATCCGTGTTGATTGCTTCTTCTTCTTTTTTAAAGTAAAGGCAGTTCACTATCTATTAAAAACACAGGCCTGATGTTGTTAATAACAGGTCTTTTTCTTGCCACCTCTAATCAGAATGGTTTTCATAATCATACTTTTTCTGATATGTAGGAACCTTAGACCAGACTAGACATTCTTCTCACAGCTAATAATTTAAAATTCTTATTACTGCTGTGTGATCTCCTTCCTGGTTGAGCTGATATATTTATGAACATATTTGAAATATTTGTCTAAGCTGCAAATAAGCAGAATTCTCTTTTTGGCTCTTACACTGGTGTCAGAATTGAACATCAGCTATGTAATGCTACTTAATACTACGTTGGCAGACTGGTTTCCAAAGCAATGAATCTACGGATTTTGGATACACATGTGCTAACGAGAAACACTGAAGAAACATGGTAGATAATGTCTCTGTAAAGCACTTTGAATCACCTTGTTGTTGAATTGTGCTATACAAATAAACTTGCCTTGCCTAGATAGTTTTTTATTAAATTAGACATTTTATTTATTCATGAGGCAGTAATCCAAAGGCGAAAATGTTAATATAAAACACTGACCACTGTGAAAAACCGTCCGATTACAGTATAATGACTTCTGTAAATTAGAGGTAAATTGGACATGAAATAGAAATTCACCAGATTTCCTGGCAGAGATGATTTCTTTTATCGAATAATGAATATATTTCTGAAAATATGCAAGCATAAGTGTGGGATTCGAGAGCATTAATCTGTTCATGTTTGATACTGTAGACTTACTTAAGGTAAAAGTACACTAAGCCCAATCAAAGGTCAGGCACTCCAATTAATAATAATCAGCTACCAAGCACATTTTCCCACTGCTCAGCTCACCTCGGAACATTATCACTGAGTTTCGTACTTGTTCTTTTAATACAGTGTCAATTTTCAAATGGTCACTTTCTGGTCATTTGCATTAATAAAGGTGTTGTTGAAGACTGTTTGAAAAAAGGCAGTGCAGCTACTTTAATGCTGTTAAAATATTTTACATTGCTGCTGCATCTTAGTAACTTAAGCACTTGATCATGCTCCGTGACAAATGTGGAGACAGACTGCTGCTGGCAGGCACAAAGACAGCGCTTCTGCTTGCTTACAAATAGGGGTATGTGTAAACAGACGTATTCAAAATATGATGCCAACCTCTCGCCTAAGTAATGTGTAAAAAAAAGAAAAAAGTACAATGCAATTGCATAACAGAAACAGGCTTTTTGATTTGTGTAGACCAGGGGTGAGGGAACTCCGGGCCTCGAGGGCCAGGGTCCTGCAGGTTTTAGATGTGTCCTTGATCCAACACAGCTGATTTAAATGGCTAAATTACCTCCTCAACATGTCTTGACATTCTCCAGAGGCCTAGTGATGAACTAATCATTTGATTCAGCTGTGTTGACCCAGGGTGATATCTAAAATCTGCAGGACACCGGCCCTTGTGGTCTGGAGTTCCTCACCCCTGGTGTAGACCTTTGTGGTCACATAGATCGTTGCAGCCATTTCAAAGCCATATGCAGGGTATACAGCTGTATGGTGCACTCAATACATATTTTGTTTTGTTTTTCTAATTTGGAAGCAGTGCTGTGTAACTTGCTTTTTAAATGTTTTAATGGTGACCTGCAAAGTGCCTGCAGTTGAAATAAAACATGAATAAACTAAATAAAACAATGGCTTTTAGAATGAATGAACTGTTATTATGTGAGTCATACACTAAGATAAATATGAGGAGCAATCAAAGATTTAGGAAACTATGCAAAAATAAAACTTATTATTTAAATAAAAGTTCTGGCTTCTAGCTGTGATACAAGCTTTAGCTGAAGTGCCCATTGCCTTAACATTCATGCTAATTTGCACTGTGAATTTATGACCTTGAATCACAATTTTTATCAAGTTCTACACTAACACAATCAATTGACCATAAGAAGATTGATCCAAACATAGCAGTAGTATTGGATGCACTCTATTGATGTACAAGGAGATGACCTTGGGTTGAATATAACAGTCAATTTTTTTTCCAAGTACTGTCCCTGAAATTCTGTCAAGAAAGGAAATTCCAGACTGATTAAAGTGCTGAAACTCTGGATGAACAGGATACTGAAATGAGCTGAAGAGAAGGCATCTTATTATCACCCCAATTAGAGATTGCTTACCATTTCCTGCTGTGTGCATGTAGACGTGTGTACACACAGCAGCATAGTTGTGTGAGAAGGAACATTTGTGTGTGTGTGTGTAGAGAGAGAGAGAGAGAGAGAGAGAGAGAGAGAGAGAGAGAGAGAGAGAGAGAGAGAGAGAGAGAGAGAGAGAGAAGGAGGCTATATGAGTGCATGAGTAAGTTTGCAGTTCCTCCAGTCATTCCTGCCCTTTCATCTATAATTAGTGTATGTTGCAATGACAGCTTGGTGCAGCACTCAGATTGGCACAATGACTGATGGGCAAAGCAAACTGTAATTGGTTTAACTGGTTTTTGCCAGTCAAAATGTTTTTGTTTGGTTGCATTTATAAGAAATAGTCAGGGTTAATTTCCAAAACACTATTGAGACAAGGTGACGATTATTTTAACTTTGTGCAGTTACAACTATCCATCTGTTGCCCTATTGGTCTATTTATTGTAGACAGTTCCTTATAATCAGCTAAGAAGCAACCAAAAAATCGATGTGCAGGGATGTGCAGGAAAATCAAGCCAATATGAAGAGACAAATGTGATCTGGGACCTTAAATTGAGTAAAATACATCTTGTAAACATCCCCTGGGGCACATACCGCCCTTGTGAAAATACCAACTCTGATGTAGGCACAGCAGAGTACAGTCACCTAATGGCTGAAGGAGAGCATTGTCTATCTCAGTTTCATGGATGGTACAGAACTAACTCCCAAAGAAGACTGGGACGCTGCAGGTCATACTCAGATCACGATAACATCTTACTTCCAATTGTCTATTCTTGTTTTAGTCCAAATAACACTGTGGGGGCAAGAGATAGATATATTTTCCAGATATAGTTTCCATTTTCTGTAGTAGTGTTGGTAATAACCTGGACACAAACCTACTTCTGCTCTCCCGTGAACAAAGGTCTGTGATTATAATGAATGAAATCTATCATCCATCCTCCTCTTTGTTTCTGTGTGCTTATGAAATACTAAATAATCCATATTGGTCTGCAGCATAGCTAACACAGTGGTTATGTATGCTTTATAACAGGTGAAAACATTGTACAGATTTAAAAAATCTAAATCAGCTTAAAATAAATAACTGTATAACTGTGATGGGTTAATGATGACTGTTTCCTGTATGCTATTTTCCTCCTTGCTTTCCTGTCTGGTCTCTATTGCCAAACAAAATAATTAAAATGAGAATAAATCTACTTGTTCCTAAATCTACCTGTAAACTGTTACAGCCCCATTCCTCTTTATCGGGAAACATGATTTCCTCGAGGTGAAGTGGAGAAAGCAATGAAAATTGTTGTAAGAGAGCAGCCAGCACCACTAAAGCAATAAGCAGGAGAAAATCTGATTGAAGAAATGGAAACAATAGTGTCGAAGGAGGTGCACATTTCCAACATGTTTCCACAAAAGAGATGAAAAATAAACAAGAAAACAGGCTGAGGTGAACATAACTGAGGTGATAATCATTGTTTCCCCTAAGACACTCATTGCAACAAGTAAAAAAAAAAAGTAAAGTTTTGACATCAAAGCTCAAATGGGAAACAGGAAACAGACCATAAGAAAAGAAATGGTGGATTGATTTGACAGAATGAGTAGAGAAACTCAGAGCAATAATTATTGAATAAATTCACAAACTCCAGCATCTTTGGGATAATGCCAAGAAATGAAGCAGCACCTGATGGCATCCAGCAAGAAGGGATGAGACAAGATAACAAAATGTCTGTTGGAATATTTAGAGGTTTTTCCTCATTTTGTTTTCATCACATGCAATTTATATTTGATTGTTACGTGTTTAATTCTCATTCTGAGTATTTTTAGGTTGCGATGTTTTGAAAAACTGTAAATCATCTTGATGAAACACTACTGCTACTACTACTACTACTAAAAATAATAACAATAATAATAGCTATTTTTATTAATAGTCATCATAGGAGTAATTGTAACAGCTGTAGCAACAGTAGCATTTGAGAGACAATTCAATTCAATTATACAGCACCAAATTACAACAACAGTCACTTCAAGGTGCTTTATATTGTACGGTAAAGACCCTATGATAGTACAGAGAAAGCAGAGAACATAGGACTCATCATTTGCCCTCATATATGATGTGAGGCAGTTTTAAATGTATTTAGTACAAGAAAAATTCAGGCAAGATTGAATTGAACATTGACAAATAACAGATTTGCTGCGTGAAACATGCACATGTGGTGACTGTGGATGAGGCCCATTCAGTGGAGCATTTTACTTGGGTTAAACATGCTTCGCTGGCTAGCTGTAGAGGGTGGGATACATCGCCCGTGATGGAGAGAAGTTTTGACATCTTTCGCCTCTCCGCTTCTGTTTGGTATGTAATGGTAAGGGTCAAGTTTAATAGACTATCCTCAGACGTGTGTGTGCGTGTAAGCAGAGATAGTGAGTTTTAAGTTGTGTTGTTGCCTCAGGTCTCTACTCCTCTTTGAAGTGGGAGAGCTGTGTGGTTTTGATATGAAGGCATTTAATAGCGCTCATTCACACTGTGATTGTATATGTTTGTGCATGTGTGTCTTTAAAACCGTGAAATTCAGTCTCCCTTGTTTTTGCGTGTCTGTGTTTGTATATATATATATATATATATATATATATATATATGTTAATTTAAAGACAATTAAGGAGTCTGCAGAAAACAGTGCAGCTGTTGCTCTGTCAGTGGGTTTTCCTCAGCTGTTTGATGGGTGGCTGGATTTATTTCTGTTGCCTTCTAACCCCCATCTTAACACAGCCACCTCTAATGCAAAAGACCTCAATTTGCTTTGGGACTGCATACTGTTAATGTTAAATTCACACTGTCTGTGGTGAGAGAAGCAAACAATGCAAAGAAGCTACCATGCAGAGATAAATGACCATTTTGATACCAAGCAAACAGCCAGAGGCTATGATCAGCCCTTTTTCCCCCCCTTGCTTTTGTTAAAAAGCATATAAGCATAAAGTAAAAAAAAAAAAAAAAAAAAAATTCCCACTGGCCTTCATCAGTCCAACAACAGGCGATTGGTGAAACATTAGCATTTAGCGTAAAATGGCACGGGGGCGGGTGTCTCAGTCCCCACAAACCATTTTCATTAAACACACTCATTGAAGAGCTTGTTGTAAACTGGCTTTAAAATCATCTATTTAGGTTTTAAACTAGATACACCCAGCAAGCTGTAGGATGTAAAACAAAGGAATTAGACGATAGCTCACAGCCTCTATGTAACCCTGGTAAGATTTACAGCAGTCAGAAGTACAGGGTTCTTTGAATGCTTCATAGTTCTTGTCTGATAGTTTAATTTCCGGGCTTGTCCTTAAGACATCACCTGCAGCTCGGTGCGCCTGAAGGTGTGGTGTAGGGCAGGGGTCTGCAGCCTTTAACACCCAAAGAGCCACTTGGACCTGATTTCCACACAAAAGAAAACACTGGGAGCTGCAAATACTTTTTGAAATCTAAAATGAAGATAACACTGTATATATTGTTTTTTTTTTACCTTTATGCTTTGTGTGAACAACTAAATTATACAAATATTTATTAAGCGCTTTTCACAGACAGGCAGTCGCAAAGCGCTGTACACAAATATTAAAATAAACAATACAATCAATAGACATTATACACAATGTAAAAGATCAAATGTAAATAATGTAAAGAATATAAAATACGTAGATCAACAAAAGGCTTGTTTGAAGAGAAAAGTTTTTAACTGCTTTTTAAAAGAATCCACAGAGATACTGAGGTGTGTTGCTTATGAAATCCATGAAGTGCTACCAAGAAAATTACATTTTATTTGTGTAATTAACACATTTTGAACTCATAACAAAAGGAAAAACACCCAGCTGAACTAAAATGATCCATGTAGCAAACAAAAACTGTTGTTAGCCGCCACCCTTATATCGCCTTTGGGCTTTTGGAGCCTTGACCTGACTTTTAAAAAGTAATTGGAAAAAAAGCACTATGCTGCTAAAGAAAAATAGATATTTGCAAAATTCTGCCTAAATATGTATTTTACCTGGTTAATGTGTGTGGTGGGGCGTGGTCTGCAGTGCCGTTGTATGGGAGTTGGACGCACCTGAGCGGCACCCGCAATCACGCCTCGTCGCCTTAAAGTCTGTGCTCTCTCTGCTGTTGTGTTGGTGTCAAGTGTTCTGTCTGTGAGGTGCCCACACTTGAAAAAGACCAGACTTTGAATTTCACTCAATTTATTTTGACCAGCTAGTTAGATAGCCGATAGGTAGGTAGATGGATAGATAGGTGAAAAACCTTTCGACACAAAAAATAAAGAACATTTCATTAATCATTCAGATAAATTAGATGCATTATACAGAAGACAAATGAAATAACAAAAATATATACACTTCAGTAAAGCCACTTAACATAGCTAAAGCTAAATACTTTTGTCTAAACTATCATTTAACCCAGTTTAAGTTTTACATTCATTGGTTTTTAATCACAGAGCTGAGTAATTTCAAACAACGAAGATGAAATAAACTGTTTCTTAAATACACAAAATGTGTCTACCTCGCATTTTTACACTTTTTATAACAATTACATTTTTAAAGTATACATTTTAGAGTTTGCAAATATTTTAGAGACTTTAACCAAGGATTTTCTTTTACAAAGAATTATTTTCCTTAAATTAAACCAAACATATTTACACTAGTTTTAAGATTCACCCAAAGATTTGGGGTAACTATTTTTAGTATTAATAAAATAAATGTGGGAAACACTATCTAAATAAACAATTTATTCAAACATAAACATTCATTTTAATATCAATATAATTTTTTCAACTTAAATGCAGTAACTATTTCCCAAAGCATAAATACATTTCCACAATTGAGCTTCCATAGTTCCCAAACATATAAGCAGCAAATATGAGTCCAAGATCTTACCGATAGCCCGTCTAGCTCAAAGTCTTCCTCACAGTGGAAAGTGGATTGTGCTTTGTTTGCTGTCCTCTCAGTATGTTGCACCCAGGTCAAATGACTGCTGCATGCATTTTAAGGTCTACTAGGCACGCCAGCCCTTGATTGCTCTAATTCAGCTCACCTGGCGGAGCGGCGCACACCAGGCCACGCTTAGTTATAGATTGCACACAAGGTCTAATCAGCGGCCACACGCAAGCAGCAGCACAGAGCAGGTAGTGGGCAGGAGGAAGGCAAGGGAAGGCAAGGGAAGGGAAGGGGAGGGGAGGCAGGGAAGGGAGGGGAAGAGAAGAGAAGAGAAGAGAAGCAGCCACACCTACTAGGTCAGCGCGACAGTTGGTATGTGTCGGGCTGTATGCGTACAGCAACCGTGTGTGAAAAGCGGTCAATAAAGAGATGCTGAAAAGCGTGTTCATACAAACATCGTCAGGTCTGCCGTGATATGTTTACAATAAGACTTCTGGTCCCGAACCAGATACAAGATATAATTTTATTTTTATATTTCAAAATCAAAATAATCTTCCAATTTAGAACTACAAGTTAAAAAAAGAACTAAACTCAAATAAAATATATTTCAGCTAAATACTTCTAATTTATTTTCCCAAACCAACCGGAGCCACAAAATAAAGACTATAGAGCCGCATGCGGCTCCGGAGCCGCGGGTTCCCGACCCCTGGTGTTGGGGAACAAAGACGGCAAGGAAAAACTACATGCTGCCGCAGAGCACGGTTTTCCAGTTGAAAGAGAAAAAAGAGGTTCAATTAACATTTGTGAGAGAGCTGCCGTTAGTGGTGAACCACAGACGGGTACCTACCTTGAAGGAGTGTTTCTTTGAACTTTTTGAACTATTCTGGTGAGTTAGCCTAGCTCACTTAGCAGTTCATTCTATTGCAGTTCAATGCACTAAAAAAATAACTAACCAGTCAGAATTATAGTAAATGTTGTTTAATGATGTTTCAGATGTGTTTTCATAGTATTGCGATGTTGTGACAGTTTTGTTTATTATGAGTGTTTAGTATTTTTTCCTTTCTTGGGCCTGCTAGTTCAGCCGAGGCCAGCTAAGTGGTTATGCGCAGTTCACGTGCAATAGCTGTGCTGTAGCTGTAACTGCGGGTGATGCACAGTAATGCCAGTGTATTTACTTTTAATGTGTCAGAAGATGCAAATTTATTTTAATATTTAAAAAGAACCAAGGACATTAGGAACAAGGACATTTAAGGAATGTGGACATTTGTGTGCAGACTGTTTTTTTTTTTTTGAGGAACAGTTCCATGTGTGCCGAGTGAGGAGCTGGTATCGTGGGTCTAAGACACTGTTGCTGCTGTGGAGGCCTTCTGTGTCAGGACGCCGACACGTTGATGCCTGCCGTACCAGGAGGGCGGTAGGGAAAAAACAAAAGGAAGCCCACCTGAGAGATACCTTATTATTTTCTTTTGCTACTTTTTCCCCGCCTGAGATTCAGGTCGTTTTCAGTTCTCAACCCAAGACAGTGGGTAACTGAATAAACTGACACCATAAGGAACTGGACACTCACATGTTATTTTCTTTTCTTTTTCCTTTTCTTTGGGGTGTTGAAATATTGTGTTTTCTTTCTTGTCTTACATCTATTTTGATTGTTTCAATTATTTTTGTGATGCATTTGAGATGGTTACTGCATTTGAAGGTATCCCTACATTGAGGATGAGCAAAGGGAACTGATCCAAAGAAAAAATATATATAAAGCAAACTTTGTTTCACAAACCTGTGGTCGTGCGTGTTATGTGGGTTGGAAGTCTTATTGCTCTTACAGAGTTGCTACCGCCAATCTCCTTCCCAAACCTAGATTCGGATATTGTAGACATCGCACTTGGGCGAGCAGTATAGATCATCTCTTTATAGATAGAGGGACACACGTCCAGGTTACATCTAGGTAGAGATAACGTGTGCTATCTTGTGTTATTTTGGTCTTATTTTGCATTAATTAATCAACCAGTAGATTGTGTAGTCACCTCAAGAGACTGTTTGCAATTCAGTCACTTTCCTGTTTTGTGAATGACAGAAATTCCTTTATCCTTTATCTTCAGCATACACCTGCTATTAGCATGGACTTGAAATCGCTCTTCTCAGCGAATTATTTATCACGTATAATTCACAAAGAGGAACACGTTTAATTAATAAAATAAAATCTCTTATTCCTCACCACCAAATTAATTGTTCAGTTGCACATTTACATGTTATTTTAAAATCTCAGTCACATCAGTCTTCTGGGGGCATAGTGTTTACTGACAGTCCGAATGGTCCAGGGGAAGAAGCTGTTTGTGAGTGGAGGTGTGGGACCTGATTGACCTGAGATGCTCAACAGAGGGCAGCAGGTCAAACAGGTGATGGGTGGGGTACAAGAGGTCACCTGGTTTTCCTGAGAGAGGAGGAGGATCTAGCGATGTTCTCCAGGGATGGCAGAGGGCAGCCAATTATTTTTTGGGTGGTGTTATTTACCCTCTGTGAAGCCTTCCTGTTTTCAGTTATGGGCCCTGTGTACCAAATACCCAGGGAGCAGGAGTCTACCGCTCTTCGCTAAGGAGCAGTAGAAGGACAGCAGCAGTTTTTGGTCCAGGTTATTAGTCTGGACCAGTTAGTTGAAGTGGTTGAGGCTGGTTGGTTAGGAAGTCCTTGATCCAGGAGCAGGTGGCAGGGGGGATTTCAAGGTGGTCCAGTTTGGTGGTGAGGAAGTCTGATGTTATAGTGTTGAATGGTAAGCTGTAGTCCACAAAGAGCTTCCTCACGTAGATCCTCCTGTTCTCCAGGTGGCTCAGCACTCTGTGAAGGGTGATGGTGACGGCATCCTCCGTGGACCGATTTGCTCGGTAAGCAAACTGGTATCAATCGAGGGAGGGGGGTAGACCGTCTCTGATGTGCTGAGACACTATCCGCTCGAACACTTTATAACTACAGATGTGAGGGCTATAGCTCTGTAGGCATTGAGGCTGTCTATACCAGACTATTTGAGGATGTGAATGATGGTTGAGGTCTTCAGAAAGGTGGGAATGATGGGATAGGAGTCAGGGAGAGGTTGAACAGCCTGCTGAGGATCTCTGCCAGTTGGTCCGCACAGGCTTTAATCACAGTCCCTGGGATGCTGTCAGAGCTGGCAAGTCATGTAGCTTCCATATCTGAAAAATGAATTCAGTGTAAAAAAACCTACCCAAAATCTACGTTCTATCTGAAGGCCACCAGATTGTAATAACTGTGATTGCAAAAATATTTCCAGTCCTATAGAGGTCTCTGGGAAAATAGCTTTCTGACTTGAAAGCTGACTGACTTGGCTCAGTGACATTTTTGGGTGATTCTGAATAAAATAAAAAATTAATTTGTTCAATTATATGTCATTTGCCGATGAACATGGGGTTTCACAGTGAGACCTGTACTTTCTCATTACGTCTGATTTTTCACAACCAAGATTGTGACAGCGAAAACAAACAACTTGAAGGAGACTTCGGAAACTAATGGGAGATGTCACTGTGGCTACAGTGTCCATGCTGAAAACTCAAGTCCTGGATTTGAAACTATGATCAAATCTCAGTACTTTGATCTTTACTTTTCCATGTTTGTCTACACCACCTCTCCACAGGCTAATCCCAAATAAATGAAATGTATTGAACTACAACATCAGTTGTGTCTTCTAGCCCCCCTCTTATTTTCTCTGGGCCCTTTCTCCATTTATCTCCCAATTAGTGTTTCTTTTATTAGAGCAATTTAGGTTAAACCCTCCAACAACTGTCTTTCCCTTTTTGGCTTTCCTTCTCTCTCCATTCAGTCCTCTTGTTCTTTCTCCATCTCCCCGTGCCACTTCCAGCTTTTGGCTGCTTTGTCTTTCATCTCTTTTCTGTTAGCCTCCTCTCTCATCTCCCACAAGATTTGCACACAACTTCTCTCTCTCTCACTGTGTCTCTTAAGCCTCTCTCTTCCTCTGCCTCCTGCTGAGCCCCTGCTCTGCAATCTTGTCATTACACACTAAAAACACCTTTTATCAGATGAGACTTCAAAATAACACATTATCCCACGACGCATGTGCACACATATTAACAACATCCAAATAACACACAAACATTTGATCTGTGTGATCGCGACTGGGTTGAGACTGGAAGTTAATACAGATGTCGTATTATACACGTGCAATGCTTGTACTGGCATGGTGAAATTATTAGACTCTTTCATTCTTGTACTTCTACTGCGTGATACTTCCAATCAATACTGGAGGAGTTGACTTAGAAGGAATTCTGTGTTTTGCTGAAGGACACTTGAGCAGGATGGATGGCTGCTGTCATGCAGGATTGAACACGGGTCTTGCAGCTAAAGGACAGTTTCCCAGGTCACTAACGTTTCGTCACCACAGTGTCTGCATGCTTTCAAGTGCGTGCCAGTGAAGCGTAGCAGTGAGTGACAGCTGTGATAGATCGAGGGTGTCTGACATGCACAATAAAGGCTGAAAGACAGAATAGCTTGCTACTGCAAGATACTAATCTGCATCCACAAATTAGTATAATTTGCATTTATCTCCCAGGAGATTTCAGTTTTTTGTAGTATTTTTTCTAAGGACAAGACAGAGCAATGTCCCAGTAATTACTAACTGCAGATGCCACCAGCAGAGAAAACAGGGTCTATTGCATCTATATTTCCAGGTGTGTGTCCCAATGCTTACACTGCTTTCTGTTGCTTAATCTCATTATTCTCCCCATCATTTTGGTTTTGTTGGCAGATTAACACAGGAATAGGATCAAGCTGGATTTAGTTTCCTTTTTGGGACACAGGGTTTCTCAGGCTTTTGCAGGTTTCTCGCTCAGTTAGTAATTCTGCTTCTCTTGCCTTGCTTCACTCTATCTTCCTTTTTGGTCCCCTCCTCATCTCTCTGTTAGTCTTTATCTCTCTGATAATCATTGTCTCTGTCCCCATCTTTCTCAGTATTGATTACACTAGCCAAGCCCAGAGATAGACTGACGACCTGTCCAGGGTGTACCCCGCCCTTCACCCCATGACAGCTGGGATAGCTTCCAGCCTCTCCTTTGAGCCTGAATTGGATAAGCAGAAGGAAGGAAAAGGATCAATTGATTACACTACCCTACTGCTTTCTCCTTTTTTCAAAAAGTATTTCCATTACTTCCACTTCCTCCCTCCTTGTCCAGCTTTTGCTTCTCCTATAATTAAAATGTATTTTATAAGTTACAAAAAGAAAGCTGACTCTTCAGAGTTGTTGTTTGTAATCCATCCAGTCAACTTTCAGCTTGTGCACATCTAATGATTTCACTGTTCCCATTATGTTTTAAGGTAAAACACTTTTTAACCTGAAAAATGAAAAAAAAAAAAAAAACTTTACAAAATGTCAATACGGCAGAGCGGCCTGCTTGAACCCTGTGACAATAAGGTCCATTTTCACTCAGCTACGTGGCCAGGAAGAAAAGTAGGTTCAACAATAAGCTTACTGGTTGATTAACAATTTACTCACCCACTGCTAACAGCTGTTTGAGATATTTTTCCTCATTTAGTCTCTTTATCTCTCTTTTTATCCATCTGTTTCTCTCTAAAACTCTCACTGTCTCGCACTGTGTGAGTACGTGTGTGTAGTTCCTGATGAGGTTAAGCACATGATTAATGGGTCTATCTAACAGCGTTTACACTGCACTCATCTCCACTCAGCTACACAGAGGAGCACACACATACACCTCGTCGCCCAGGGTAACAGTATGTAAATGATATGTAGATGACAGGGAGTCAATTAGGAGACCACAGAGCTATGACTCCACAGAACTCCATTAGTGAAGCACTGATCAGCTCTCAGGCTTTTTTTCCCCAAAGCTCTGCTTCTATCCTCTATCTATCCATTGATGAGTATCTGTATGAGTGCACAACTTGGGTGGCTGTAGCTGACGAGGCAGAGCCGGTCATCCGCTAATCAAGGGGGTTGTTTGTTCGATCCCTGACTGCTCTAGTCTGCATGCCAAAGAATCTTTGAGCAAGATACTGAACACAGAGTGGTGCTCGATGTGTGCATCAGAATCTGAAAGTTAGATAGAAATCACTTAGACAGAAAACATGTGCATGGGATATGTTGTATGAAGTGGCTTGAGTGCTCAAGTAGAGAAGCACTAAATAAGAACCAGTCCGCTTGTAATTTGACAAAAAGCAACCTTTATTTAATGTAGTGAGGATTCATCATTTGTAAGACATTTTGCTTTCTCTTTACAACTTCAAAGGGTTGATTGAGGGAAATATTTGACTTTGTGCTGAAGGTTTGAACTTGTGAGATTACAGAATTTTTAGGAGGTTAATTTATGGGCAAGGAGCAAATGCAGTATGTCAAAGAGTGTCACCACAATTAAGATATTTTGTGTGTGTATTTTGTGTTTTGGGTGCACACATGTAGTAATGGCAAGAGATCTCTGATGAGCTTGTAAAAAGAGCAGTAGTGACTTACAGCTGACCAAAAATCTTTTTGCATGCAAACTGTGTTGCAAATGTTCTTATGAATAGCCAAATAGCTAAAATACTGAAAAAAAAAAACATAAATCTTCCAAGAGACACAATTATGTCAGGATATCATTACTAGTTTGAGACTAATTGTGTTACCAATGGGGTTTTTATACTATACAGTTGTTTGTGCCTTAATGACGTGGGTTTTGTTCTTAAGTCTTATAAATTAACATTTGAGATTTGCCACTGAGTAGTTTGTTTAATTTTATTTATAGTCAGACTGATATAGTATCAGAAACAAATACTAGGCAGCAGGACATTTTTCACAAATTAAGCCAACGAGTCTCAAAGACTCATCTCATGGCTTAATTTCCCAAACACCATAAAGAAAAGATACTTTTAAACCAAATGCATTAAATTTGATTTGTATCCTAATCATTAGCTGAGATTCTGCTATTTTTACATAGATTTAAAATGTTGCTTTTTTTTAATGGATCAAAAGTGGAAACTGAATTTTCCATTTGACAAGCAAATCCCTCTTGATCTCATCCATTTAAATCCCTGCTGGGATGCAGCCCCCAGCACCATCTATATTTACATTCACATTCAAAAATTACATAAATAAGTCACTTTTTTTCTTTTACTGATATTTTTTTTTTGCCCTTAAGGACCTGATTAAAGAGTACATAAAGCATATAATATGTCACTGGGGTGCCGCTATACTTTCCATGGCTGAGCATGCGACCCATATAATGAGGGCTAGAATCCGTACTGCATGCCAATAACTTTCACTCTTTCCAGTTTCCTGCTGCCTGCACTCTGCACTGTCCTGTCTAATAAAGGCAAAATGCCCCCCCAAAATCTTAGCAAAATAAAATGCTAGGCTTCTGTGACCTATATTAGATCTTGAAAAGTCTGTGTCCATTTTAAAAAAGGGTGTATTTTAAGCATGGACCCAGTTAAACTACAGGTAACATTCCGAATGATCTTTGACTCAATTTATCAAACTCGGCGAACAGACTTTAGTCTCCAACTCTAAATACTGTCTGACCTCTTTTCCTTGACCAATTTTCCATCTCTCCATTCGACTACGACTGCAACACATGTGAACTACCCACTTTAAGAGGAGCAAGGAGCATAAATGCACAATCTTAGGTGTCCTCCTTGTGTACTGTCCCTTTCAAACTTCTAACCTTTCTTCTAAAAACATTTCTTCTAAATCATGTATGACTCTACCTCCGTCACAGCTGATAAAAATGGGTTGAAGGATTACAGCACACCTGTGTCTGTTCTATCACCTGTTAAGGTTCAAAATTGAGGAAGGAGAGTACAAACCACCCATGGTCCAGAAGCTCTTGGTCAAACAATGATTTTAATGACTACACACGTGTGGGAAGAACACTCTGTACGCAGACAGCAAGTGATCTCTGACTTAATCAAAGCATGAACAGATATTTTATACCATCAGGGCTTGATTTACTGACGCCCCTTCATGCGTCACAGACAGGATATATACACATACGTCAATATCAAAACAACCATGACTTTTAACACAGAACATCATCTTCTATTTTCATGGCCGATTCCTCCGGTCAACCTTTCAGTTCCTCTTTCTTGCCGAGAAGACAAGGACGGTTCCTCTTTTACCGAGACACTTTCACCGTTACAATCCAGACATGACTAATCTCTCTCTCCTCTAAATAAATCTAACTCATGTGTGTGTGTCACGACCTCACATGCTCTCTGTGTCACCTCTTCACCTACTAACTGTCTGTGTCTCGTCCTCAAATGCTCTTTCTCAATTCACCTGTTGCACTTCTGACCTTTCACTAGACCAGAGGCTCACTGAGACTATGTGTATGTCTTCTACTAAATAAATGTTTTAACCAAGAACCTCTACTAAAACCTTAATATGAAATGACCTGATATATAAGTGTTTTGTAAGCATGTATTGCAATTCCTTCTATGTTCTAGTTTTCCCTCAGCATGTATCACCTGAACAGTCACGTCAGTGAAGCTTAAGACCTTTAAAGAACCTGAACATCAACTCAAATAAGCACAGATATGCATTGTGTACACAATAGTTATAACTGCATCTGAAATACAAAATTAACATCATCATAAACATCTTAAGGCCATCTTAAAGCTATCTGTTACATTGTTAAAGCAATGATCATACTGCAGATTATATTATTAATGCAATGGTAATAATGATGATTATTTAACAATAGCAGTAAAATAATTTCCCTGCTCCACACACCCCACCACACACACACACAAACACACTTTCCACACCATTCTCTCTATAACTGGGCAACACTGAAACCGACCAAAGTGCCTTCGTCTTTAACACACATTCATCTGCGTATCTTCCATTTGCGAACTCCTATCTCGTTTCCTCCTCTATCCTCTTTTCTTGTGTCTGTGTCCATTCATGCAGTTAACAACAAACTTGTCTGTGTAGCTTTCTTTTCCTCCCTATTTTCTTCTCTGTCCATCAGCCTCTCTTTTAACCCTCCCTCTCCTCTTTCCTTGTCACCTCTTAAATTCTCTCTCTCCTTTCCTTGTTTTTTTTCCTCTGCCCATGTGTGACAAGTCATGCGGTTAACAACAAAAGAAAGCAGAGAGTTGCTGCACACCAGGTTGAGTCACGTGGCATGCCGAGTCTTTGACTTACCCCAGCCGAAGAGAGATAAAAGGTGAAAACTCCACCTGATTTAAATTTGGCTGTTATCCCCTCAAGGTCAATGATACACTGCTCCCAGTGCTCCTGTGCACACACTGACATGAATAACACAAGCTTTCAGGCCTGATTCATGAACCGCATTCATACCTGCTTGTGTGTCAGCCAAAGAAAAAATGGGAAGCAGGCATGATGGCTCCCTCACATCCGGACAAGATACATTTTACTCCTACAATAAGGAAGAACCTCCATCCTGCAATATGTAATTTTCATGCAACATCCAAGTAGGTAGAGCCACTTCCTCTTCTCATCTCTTCCAGCAGGATAAAGCAGTATTGCATAAAGCTCAGATAAACTCAAACTGGTTTCTTGATCATGACAGTGAGCTCACTGTACTCAAATAGCCCCGGTCACCAGATTTTAGTCTAATAGAACATCTTTTGGCTGTGGTGAACCACCTGGACATTCACATCATGGGGGTGTATCTGCAAATCTGCAGCATCTCTGTGATGTTATCATGTCAACATGAGTCAAAATCTCTGAAGAATGTTTCCAGCATCTAGTTGGTGCTGGATACTGCAGGCACTGGACAAACTGTATGATGTTATCGACCATGAGAGAGCGCTACACATGGAGGGGGCTTTAATCGTGGCTGGCGACTTTAACAAAGCCAACCTGAAGAAAGTTCTGCCGAAGTACTACTGAAGTGTTGACTTTTTAGTGCATGGTGATAACATCCTGGACCATGTTTACATCTCCATTCCCAGGTGCCTACAAATGCCGCCCCTGACCAGCCTTCAGCAGATCATTTCCCTTTCAGTCCTGCTGCTACCAGTCTGTAGGTCGAGGCTGAAGCATGAGCAGCCAATGATGGACTTGGTTCAGCATTGAACCAACCAATCACACATTGTCCTGCGTCCCTGCTTCCGCACAACAGAATGGTGTGCTTTCCAAACTGCTGCCAACAATAATGTAAATAAGCACACTGAATATGCTGCTGGATACATAAACAAATGCATTGATGATGTCGTACTGCGGCTTAATGTGCAGACTTGAATTAAAAAACAGTTAAAGGACAGTGCAGGGAACAGTGGAGTCTTCTTGCAGTGTCTCAAAACCAGACACATGTGTAGTAAGGTAAAGACCATGACAGACTACAAGGGGAAGAGCTAGAGTGTTGGGGAGCTGACTGCTTATCCTTCCTGTAAAAAGAGAGTGTTTCCTTTCCACTGTTGGTCATAGAGGGTCATAGTTGGGGTTTTCTCTGTTTTCTCTACATGATTGGAGGGTCTTTATAATATAAAGCACCTTGAGGCAACTGTTGTTGTGATTTGGCACTATGTAAATAAATTGAATTTAATAAATAAAATATGTGGGGATGCTGTTTATTGACTATAGAACCGCTTTCAACACTGCAATCCCACCAGTCTTGTCATGAAGCTTTAGGATCTGCGCATGAGTGTCTTAAAATGGAAATGGATCTTGGACTTCCTGACGGGCAGACCACAGGTGGTGCAGATCGGCAATGTCACATCATCTACACTGACGCTCAGCCCCCTGCTGTACACTCTGTTCACCCATTACTGTACACACACAGCTCCAACGCTATTGTTACACTTGCAAATGACACCAAGATTGCTTTTTAGATGGAGACAGTCGGCTTACGGAGCAGAGGTGAAATCCCTGACATCTTGGTGTTGCTGCAGCAACCTGCTTCTCAACGTCAGCAAGACCGAGGAGTTTATTGTGGAGAACAGAAGACTGCAGGGTGGAGAACACAGCCACATTTACATTGAGGGGACAGAGGCGGAGAGAGTCAGTTGCTTCAGGTTCCTGGGGATCAACATTAGTGAGGATCTGAGATCTGCTCACATCACATGGATGTGATCGTAAAGGCAGTGAGACTGCAGGTCTTCTTTCTGCAGTGGTTGAAGAGGTTTAGCCTGGACTGAAAACTCACCACCTGCTATCAATGCACCACCAAGAGTATTCTGCCTGGCTGTGACCTGGTACGGCAGTTGCAATGCTCTGGAATACTGAACAGCTTGCCATCCAGTATATCCAGAGACAGTGCTGTAGGAGGAAGACCCAGGGGCGGCTGGGATCCACTCTGATCCCAGCCGCCCCTGCAATACACTCTTCACGCTCCTGCCTTCAGGCAGGTGGTATAGGAACATCCAGACTCACAGCAGCAGATTCAGGGACAGTTTCTACCCACAAGCCATCAGGCAACTGAACTGCTAAAATACAGGACAGTTTGAATATAATAGCTTCCACACAAAACTTTGTACAACTCATTTTTTAAAAATATTTTTTAAATAAAAAAACTAATAAAGTTACTAATATTTTCTTGTTTATCTGCTATATTGAGACTGTTCTGAGTGTAAGAATTTCATTGACGGCAGTGCTGTGCCATTGTTACCTGTATATAACAATAATTAACACTGATTTGTATCTATGCCACAAAGGATAAAGGCAGTTCTTAAGGCAAAAAAGGGTCCAATTAGGTACATTAAGGTGCACCTAATATAGTGTCTGGTCATTTTATCTCAGAATATCTGATTATTTCATCTCTGGTCATTATGTGTGTTTTTTAGGCTTTGTAGTGTGAGGTTGTTGTGTCTGGTGTATTGTGCTTTTCCTCAAATGTGACCTGAGGATTTTTCTGTTTGTGCTCACACATCAGTTCAAATTTATTTCAGAGGTACAGTCACAATACTAAGAACATTTAGGAATGAAAAAAAAAGTTTCTTCTGCACATACATAGGCACAAACATGCATAAAAGCCGTCTCCATAACACAGCACACATGTTAAGTAAACACACACCTCAAGGACTGTGTGCTGAGAGCAAAATGTTGTTCTTCCCCCCTGTGCAGTTGTGTGGGCTGCAGAATGTGTTATCAGCTTCAGAACAGTTTGAGTTCCAGATAATTGAAAGGAGTTGAGGAATCTGTCTCACTCTGTCAAACAACCGCACATACACACTATATGTCAAACCACCACCACCACACATTTTGGGAACTTCACTTACCTTTCTCGACTTTTCTCGACTCTTTCATTTTGTGTAACTGTTTGTAACAAAAAAAGAATTTACTGCACTGTAAAAACAAGAAAATAAAGAATGGTTTAATACAGTAAAAGGCAACAGTACACATCTAAAAAGCAATTGCAGTGCCAGAAATACACTATGATCTGATGCTAGAATGGGTTTTTCACACTTGTCTAAAGACAAGTGTTTAAAATAAAGTGATGCTTGTGAAAATATGAGTGTGATAACAATATGCTGTCAGTCAAATACACTTTTCAAGTACATGTAGTTCTGTCCTTAACAGTGGTCATAAAATGATTTGGGATCCAAACTGAAACTGCCTGCTTCTGGACCAGCATTAGAGTTCCCCCCTGCTCTGGGCTCGCATCCTGGCCAGATTCCTTCCGGGTTTTCCATGGAGAAAAAAAACTGTTGAATTTTGCCAGCTGCCTCTAAGAGGGAACAGTTGTGGCGAGAATAAATGGAGCAGCAAAAGATTACTGAAATCAGTGAGTACAATAATTCGACAATGAAATTCTTCTTTGCACATCAAGGATACATTTGCAAATTGGTATTCACAGAATCAGAGCAGCACAAAACTGGGAGTGTTTGCATTTTCGAGTGCTCACAGAATCCATTTGTTTTAAGGCACTAAACCACAAAAGGTTATTTTAAAAGTAATTTTAAACAGCTAAGAGCTGTTTATTGGCTCTACAGTCAGAATCCCTTTTGGGTATTCTAAAATCACTTTATTACAGTCTCGGTTGGATTCTTGGTTTATATCTAAAAATGGTTATAAATAATTATTCAGAAAAGCCTCATGTTCAGTTCATTTTTTACTATGTATACAGTGGTGTGAAGAAGTGTTTACCCCCTTCCTGATTACCTGTTTTTTGTATATTTGTCACACTTTAATGTTTCCAATCATCAAACAAATTTAAGTATTAGACAAAGATAACACAAATAAACAGAAAATGCACTTTCTAAATGAAGGTGTTTCTTATTATGGGGGGAAAATCAAACCCTCTGTGTGTAAAAGTGATTTCCAGGACAAAAACCACTGTTGAGCAAAAGGAACATATAGGCTTGTCTCGGTTTTGCCAGAAAACATCGTGATAATCCCCAAGACTTTAGGGGAAATTCTCTGTGGACTGACAAGACAACAGTTGAACTTTTTGGAAGGTGTGTGTGCCACTACATCTGGCACAACAGTAACGCAGTATTTCAGAAAAGGGTCATTACAATCGCAATCACAGGAAACCAGGAAACACTGTATATATGAAATGAAGCCCTATTTGGCTCTAAAGCTTTCCCAACAGGTGCTCATCAGTAGGACAGAAAAACTCAAGAAAAAAAAAACGTTAAAAAAAATTTGTTTGCATTTGGTGCAGCCGATAAAAAAGACAGACATGCCAGCGTGTATCTTTTGGATACATACATTTCAACTTAAAGTCTTCATCAGCGCCTAACTATCTATCTAGCTAGATTCTGCTATTATCAGCATGAAATGTTTTAAGCTGTGTCCACTTTTGAATTTTCATTTTGAAGCTTCATCGCCATTAAAAACCGCCACAGGTCTACCCAATCTCAATATCGATGCAGTCAGTATTTGACTGGAGTGAAACTGAGGAGGGCCCTGATGATTCAAATTGTTCTGCCAGTTTTCCAGTTGGCACCCATTTAGTATAACAAAGCCTTTACTCTCTCTCCCTTCTGTCTTTATCTCCATCTGTCTCCTTCCTTTACCCATCTCAATAAATACTCCTTTCCTTCTGTTTCTATTGCTCTATGTATCCAATTCATTTTTATTATTATCCCTTATCTTAAAAAAATATGACTTGCTTTAAATCTTGATTTAAGTCTTATTAATTGCGATGTGACTTCTATCCTCTGTGGTGCTCGCTGAAATACAAAACGTGTGTACTTGTGCTCCTGCCTTTACTAAAATAAACCCATAAGAGGATAAGAGACAGACTCCCGTGTGTCTGTGTGTGTACATGCGACAGTAGAGAGCAGCTGGACAAAGAGATAGAAATAAATAATAAATGGAAGACATCTTCTAGGCGCCCCATTGAGAGACTAAAGCATGGATGGATTTGGTGAGGAAGAAGGAGGAATAAATACAGGAGTGGAGGGATGGATGGATTTGTTGCTTCCATCCGTCTTGCATTTTAAGATGCAGGAAGACAGAGGCCTAAAAGCGGAAGGGCGGGATGATCGGAATAATTTAGGAGTTGTGTGAAAGTGACTGATGAAACAAGGCAGGTACACAGGACAGGGAGATGGAGATATGTCAAAAATAACAGCTGATGCACAGAAAATAAAGGCAAAGCAGCAGGAATTACAAAGCGATGTACAAGGTTAGGAAAGGTGAGATAGAAAAACAAGTCACAAGTGAAGTTGGGATGCCTCTATTATTTGAGGAAAAAACATCATACCATGACCAGTTACAGATTTATATATGCATTGGCGGCTTTTGTGAATCATTTAAGCATAAAAAAATCACCTAACTCAGGGATGAACGAACGCAGACCAAGTTTTAAATTGTCTTTAGGCACTTCAGCAGCCTTTCACAAAAACATAACATTTTTCCCATTTCTTTAAATGAATGTTTGAAAACTGCTAGACATGCATAAAACTGTATTTTTGCAACAGCAAGGTGATTTCCAGAAAACTATTGGGAATAGCTCTATAGCACCTGTGAACAATATCTGACAGTCATGTTTTTAAGAAACAGAAAATAGTCCAGCAAAGACCTGACACAGGACCTGAGAGATGCAGCTGACCCTTTAGGTGATCCATCTACTGTTCAATGAAGCCTCAACAGAGATGGTCTCAGTGGAAGGGCAGCTGTCAAGAAGTCATTGTGAAGGAAGGGAAACAGAGCCATGTAAGAAAAGGCTGAGGTATGCCAAAGAACTGGACTAAAGCTCAGTGACAACAGGTCTTGAGGAGTGGTGAATCCAAATTTGAAATTATTGGTTCAAAGACTTCATTATGTATGGAGGACGTCAATGATACTGAGCACAATGTCAATGCTGCAAAAGCACAGCTGGATAGAAAAAAACACCATGAACAGTATCAGTAATGGATTGGCTTCCCTAGAGCTTGGATCTCAACATTATTGAAGCAGTGTGGGATCATCGTGACAGAGAACAGAACAAAAGGGAGAGCTTTGAATGTCTCTCACCAATCCTGGAGAACTATTGCTGACACTACTTAAAGAAATGACAAGAAATCTTGTATAAAAGGGTTCAGGCTGTATTGAAGAATAAAGCTTGAAAGTCATATCAAATATTGACTTTCAAGCTTTTTGTAATTGTACCACCTCTAGTTTTGCATTTCCATTTCCATGCATGTTTGCACAAGTGTAAGTGAATCGCAACACTTTCTAGCAAAATTTAAAGAAATGAGGGGCTTTTGCAAAGTCATGAAAATTCAACAGTATTTTCACCTGATTTCCAACACAAATTACTTGCAGTGGAACCACTGCAGTTGCCAGGATTTATATTATGAACAAGTAAGGAGCTAAAAGATCTAAAATTTATGGCTAGATGATTTTAATAGAGAAAATGTGAATAAAGATATGATACCACTTAATAGTTTGGACCTACCATATCCAGTTTTTTGACAGGTACAGTAAGTACTTTGACCATATAAGATTGTTTGCAGGATAAGCAAATATTAATGTACATGTACTGTACTTGAAATGTCCAACAACCATGCATATGACCACTGAATAGAACATAACACATTTAAATAATCAAGCAGAAATTACTTTAAAAAAATTGATGTTGAGCATCTTTTGTTGAAAGTAGTTTGATGTTATTTAATTCATTTAAAGCTTTATAACAGATTGATTTAATTAAAATAGTTTCACGTCATGCGGCACATGAACTCATTCAATGTTATCTTCAATAGCTACAGTAAAGTGTCTCCTTTTTTTAAACACCTGTCAGTAACACAGTAGCAGTCCATCATAGTTGGGGTGATTTGGGATCAGTGCAGAAATAGACTTTGGCCCTGCTCACAAACAGCTGGAGTGTCAGAATTGACATCTTAAACTCCCTGTTAAACTGATCTGATTTGCCCTTGAGAGATGCTTAATACTATTTTCTCTACAGCCCCACCCAGCTTTGTAAACCACTCTAACTCTGCTTGTGTAGTCTATGACGGCACAGGATAAATAATGCATGGTGCATATGCCCTTTTTACTTCTAAACACACATACATTCTGCAGTTGTGCATAAAACTGTCAGAATCCTTACAAAAACACGAGACAAGTAGAAGTGCTCGCAGAGATCACACACAAGGTCACATGTGATCACATCATTCCTTTGCTTGTGCACCACCTTAATTCTTAATTCTCCTTAATTGTTTGAATGATTTTGCTGACAAATGCCTCTGAAAACAAACAGCGACGTCTGCTCTTCCTTTGCGAAAGGGGAAAGGTAAAGAAAAACATGCAGATGAAAAAAAAAAGATTGAAAAAAGTGCCACTAATAAGGATTGTCCAACATTTGCCCTATTTTTATGCTTTTCTTGATAATGTGAAATCCTACAGATGAAAAGAACAGAAAGGAGACTTTTTTTCATTTTCTTCTTCTTTAAGAGATGAAGAGGTTTGCAGGTCAATGTAGAAGCAACTACAACTATATTTGGCGTTTGGGAAATCAGTGTTCTTCCAAACCAGACTCTTTCAGCCACAAAGGTCCGAGGAGATGTTTTGAAGGCTAAATTTCCATCCAGTAACGTGATTGGTGATATGATTTATTCTTCAAAATAAATAAATAAATAATATGTTACGGGTCTCAGAGTGAAACAGGAGTTCTCTTCTTGCTACACCAAAAGGCAAATAAAACACAACTTGAAAGAAAAAGCTGTTTTTAAAGATTCAGCAACTGGAAATAATTGGGAATCCCACCATCAGATTCATAAATGTTTTATGTAGCAGCACAGATTTAATGTGATGCCTTCTTCACATTGTAGGCCCAATAAACACCAACAAGCCAAAACATGATGACCACTCACGGACAAAGTGAATATTAATGACTAAACTGTAACAGCCACACATGTCATGGTCTGGGATATGTAAGATGTACACTACATAGTGTTGTTCTCAGAGAGCCGCTGCTACACTTCTTATGAAACAGTGGCTCTTGCATGAGCTCCCAGATTTACATCTGGCACAATCAATCCACATTTAGTTTGAAAAATACATAACACTGTATTTATTTAACTTATATAGTAATTTATGAATTATTATTACATATCTTTTAGTAAAAACTAATAATAGATGTTTTTGTCATTGCCGATAAGCCTTGCGATCTTTGCAAATGATTTCAAAATCTACAAATCCTGCTAAATCACATGGTGCACAAAATCCTGCCACGATGGACACCTATTTATGTGACGGAGATATGTTGAAATTGTGCATATTCTAAATTATTTTTGTCTGATTAATCTCTGTGTAGGTACGTATAAATCTGTACAACTGCACAAAAAGCAGTCATCAAAAACACCTAATCCTTGAAGATTTATCATGGATGCCTGCCAGTTTTCTTTCATGCGTTGTCAGGTTGTGATAATACCTGATAAATGCACTTGGAACATGCTTTTGGCTTTAAAATTGGAGTTTCTTAAATCATTTAACCACACAGCTGATGCAAGCTTCTTCTTCTTTTTTTTCCCGCTTATCCAAAAAGCACAGGTTCAAAACCTATGATAAATTTAAGAGGCACATTTGAACTCTAGTCATGAGTGGGAACCGCAGGTAGGAAACCTTGGAGTGAAATGTATTCACAAATCATTTACAGCGAGTCTGCCTGAAACAGGTAGAGGTTGGTGCCCACGGGTGGAATTACCCCCAACAGTTTTCAACAACTGCTACCAATTGATCATAAATAGCAGAAGTCACATTTGTCAGTGTGTGCTGTAACTAATCTATTTTTATGTTAATCTAAGTTGTAACCTCCCTGTTTAAAGAGCCAGTGTAATACTACTTCAACAGTAGGCCAAGGCCCACAGTGGTCGCCCTGCTTCCCTCCTGTAGGGTGGCAGAATGTGCATACTATAGTCACACTGTTACGAATTTCATGCACTGTCACGGTTATGCCAAACACTGAAAAAACATGCGTACTCTCCAGACAGTGAATCAGAGAAAGGCTAGTCTTTGATAACATGTTGTTCACCTAGATGGAAAAAAGAAAAACATCCAACGCATCATCACCCGCAAATCCTTTGGTAGTTTTTCACAGGCTGTATTTCTCAAACACAAGTTTTGGGAGGGGTTTTTCCCCCCCTTTTTGTTCTAACTTTCAAAGTCAGTCAGAAGCTGATGATGTTTCCTGTGCTGCTGCTGACAAAGAATAAAGACATTATCTAAATAATTAGTTTAGTTTCTGAGGCAAGATTTGCAAATGAATGTTGGACCTGAGCCATCCATAAGCTCCTGGGGTCATATTTGCTAGGGCTTACATAACCAGAATACTTTGTGTAACCTGATTTCTTAATGAGAGAAACCAAGTTGAATAAGTGTGATTAAATGAGTTCCCTGGATTCTTGCTTTCTGCTTTTTTCTTCTTCTTTTTTTTTTTTACCAACATGGTTTACAGCAAAACACGCACATACTTTTACATCTCTAATTCCCTGACCTACAGTTCTATGTTTGAAAACACACAAGACCCAGAACTTTAATCTATATGAATATAAATAGATTTATTTGTGAGAGTCTATATACAAAAGAAACAAGGGTGCCTTAAATGAAGATGCTACCAAGATAGATTTCTCAGGGTTTGAATCTCAGATTACCAAAGAACAAAATGTAATCATTATTTTCTGAGGTAGCTGAAGTTACGTTTCTTTGCTTTCTGTGACAGTCACTGTTGGCTTACACCATTTGGACCCAGCTCACTGTGGGATGAAGATGAGAACTATAAAAAGGACTTGTCCACAGGATGCGGCAGGTCTGCTGGCCTCAATCTGTAGCAGTCTTTCAGAGAGCCTGACAGTCTTGCCAAAGTGGATCAAGCAGATTCAAGACAGCCACAGCTATGTGATGTTGGCTTGTCAGACAAACAGAGATTTTGCAGTAAGCGGCTGATGTTGGTCCCTGTTCCTTTGATGTTGATTTAGTCTCTGAATTGTTACTTTCTTTGGCTACGCTTGTTTTCAGAATTTGTGCTGTGGCTGTTTGACTTTCATCTATTATCAGAAAGTGATGAAACTCCCACACACTGAGTCCAATTTAACTCAATTTTACCAAGAGTAACTTTATCTAGTTAAACTTGGTAAGAACAAAACTTGGAGAACACTTATGCAAAGTACAAACTTAATTTCATTTCTGTAAAATTTTTAGACTAAATTTAACTCTAAAGCTTTTAAAAAGAAGGGAATGGAATAGTGGTCGTTAGCACCATCACCTCACAAGAAAATCTTGGGTTTGAATCAACTGGCAAATCTTTCTGTGTGGTGTTTGCATGTTCTGCCTGTCCCTCTCCAGGTACTCCGGGTTCCTCCCACAGTCACGGGAGATGTGTTATGTTAATTGGTGATTTTACATTTTTGTGTGGTTGTCTGTGTGTCTGTGTTGGCCCTTTGATTGGATGGTGACCTGTCTGGAGTATACCACACCTCTTCCCCCCTGTGCCAGTTGGGATAAGTGCCAACCGGCTCACTCATCACACTGAATTGGATAAATGGAAGAAAATCACTGAATGGACGGGTTCTGGTGTATCAGACAAGAAGCGGTCAAACATATTTAATCAGCATAATTTCTAACACAAAAAAGCAGACAGATACAGATTATAGATACAGATACTGATTACATTATGAAAATGATTTTCATGTAACTCCTAAGGATCACAGTAATGTAATAATTAAGCCTTTGTTTGTGGTGATATAATCAACCACAGGTAAATAAGTAATTTTGACAAATAGTGAATCATATTAAGAGTTACATTTCGGGATTTTTCAGGGTTACAGATCTTTCATTAACCACTTTACATTTTCTGATATCTGTGTTTCTATTTCAGCTATGGAATATTAGGGCAGGCACATGAGGAGACTGTGTTTATAATCAACTCTGCATTTATTAGTAATTAGTTATTATTTTCTGGCTCTCTTCCACAGCATGTCTTTTGTCCTGTCTTCCCCCCCTCATCCCCAACCTCTCACGGCAGAAAGCTCAACCTTCCTATGTGTGGTTCAGACAGATTTCTTCCTGTTAAAAGGGAGTTTTCCCTTCCCAGTGTCACCAAAGTTTTGCTCATAGGCAGTATTTTGATTGTTGGGATTTCTCTGTTTTTCCTTGTATTATTGTAGGGTCTGTACCTTAAAATAAAAAGCGCCTTGAAGCAACTGCTGTTTTGATTTGGCACTATATAAATAACAAATAACTGAATTGACTTGAATAGAGATAGATTTGTTCTTAAATTCCAAGTGGAATACAAAGTAAGATAGCTTCTCAAGGACTGACTCCACAACTGAAGTTTTGTAGATTTGCTAATATGTTTTGGATGACTGTCTTTATTGAAGCTCAGTGATTATACAAGTTACCCACTGACAGCATCATATTCCTCTTCAAAATAGACTGTTTTTCTCTGTCTGTTTTAACAAATATTAATCGCAAAGAGAAGAAATATATTTAGTTACAACAGCTGGATGTTGTCTGATTGTTGGGGTTTTCTCTGTATTATTCTAGGGTCTCTACTTTACATTATAAAGCACCTTGAGATGTCTGCTGTTGTGATTTGATGCTTCATAAAACTGAATTGGACTGAATTTAAATTTCATGAACTGTTCATTATTGTTAAACAGTGATGGAAAACAAATTTCTGGGTGAGAAATCTTTGCATATCTTTACAGTTTAGATATCAATGGATGAACTGCGACACTCCCAAAGGTCAGCACAACATGCTAGTAGGCATATTCACTAGAGATGGACCGATCCGATATTACGTATCGGTATCGGTCCGATACTGACCTAAATTACTGGATCGGATATCGGAGAAAAATAAAAAATGTAATCCGATCCATTAAATATCACGAAAGCACCTCACAAAACTTGCAACACGCCGTAACTCACCTCAGAACGTTAGTACGTCGGAGCAGTATGCATCACGTGATAGAGCGGCTGTGGCATGCCGGACCTGTCGGTGGTCTGGATAGCATTTGGAGCTTCGCTAGCAACCCGGCATTTCATCTCCGACAAAGTTATCCCCGAGAGAAGTAAAGCAAGTGTGTAAGTCCATCTCTGAATGTTTGTAAAGCATTCCTGCGTTAAGCTTAACAAGCGATATATGGAGCGACTGCCTCTTCTTGCTGCTACTTCAATCATGAAACTGCTTAATGATCAGCTGATCGGCTTTTCTGTCGTGAGTCCATCTTTGTTTTTGGCCCACTTTGCACCAGAAAGAGGAAACCAGCGGCTAAACAACAGCAGCACGTTTAAGCTTGATCAGCTGTTGTTAGAATGTATTTAATATTACTTTCTACTCGAGGATCTTTTTCTACGTAGCTGACGCTGGTAACTGTGCAGGGGCGGATCTAGCAAAGTTTAGCCAGGGGGGCCGATAGGGCATTAACAGGGAAAAGGGGGCACAAAGACATACTTTTCTTTCTTATTCTTATTTAAAATGTTTAGCTTTTAATAAATAATTATCCGAATCTTACACCGAAAGTTTTAATTTGATGTAAAATGAATAGAAGTCAATTACTGTATATAGTGACTATTAAGTCTAATATATATACCCTAGTAAGCTATAGTACTTTTTCCTTTGGGAAGGTACCATCTGTGCAGTCTGCAATTTTGTTGAAGAAAGATGTTGAATCTATTTAATATTTCTTGAAAAATAATTGATTTCTGTGCATTTTTTTTTCACACTGCATCAAATTAAGGTTGATTACGTTGATTAAGCATCATGAGGTGGAGTGTGAGGGGTGGTTCCCTATTTTTTATTTATTTATTTTTGTTGTTGCTGGGAGTTGGAACCCTATTAGTTAGGTTGCTTAATATTTATGCTAAGTACTCTTTAAAATACCAGAATAGGGAGGATGGTGTAGGTTTAAGTTTATTAGATTGATCAGTATTGCTGAACTATAAATATTTTTTTTTTTGCATATAGGTATAACAGAATAGCTTTAGTGTAGTTGTTGTTTTAAACTTGAGTATGAACTTATACAAAATGCAGCAAGATATTTAAAAAAAAAACAGTTTTATTGATTAAAACACACTATATCGGATTCATATCGGTATCGGCAGATATCCAAATTTATGATATCGGTATCGGTATCGGACATAAAAAAGTGGTATCGTGCCATCTCTAATATTCACTACTGCATGGCAATTATGCATGAGGGGCTGTTAAAGTGACAAGAACTATAGTAATGCAAACATGTATGCTTCTGGCAGCATTATTAACTATAGGCCAAACGGTCGCATTAACATGTGGAGGCAGAAGATTACATAAGAGCACCAATGGAGATATGACTAATACAGTGATATGACAAAAGAGATATGACTAATCTACTTCCCAACAGGCAACGAGCCGCTGGCTGGGATATACACCCTATGGACTTGTGCCTACCAATCATCTTTATTTATTTTTTAACAAGAACTTCCCCTAGAGCTGCTTTGTGAGGCCAATATAGTCTCTATCCATTACTACAAAGTTTTTAGCTTTCAGCGGCATCTGCTTGAAGTGCTAAAACACATGCAGACATCTCTGGGCTGTCAACAACTCATCCTTCACACTGTAATCGAAAGCGAATGACAGTGATAACAAGACGTCCTCAGAGGAAAGCATTCTTTCATAAACCTGTAGCAGATCTTTCACCAGAGCGCCCAGATATTTGGATATTATGAGTAATATACAACAGCCTTAACTTTGTACTGTTACCACTGCTATTTCTGCTATATCTACTGCTACTGCTAAAATAATAGTCACATTCATGTCATCACATTCAAAATGAACACATTTTCTTTTGTTTTGTTTTTTTCTTGAAAATCACTCTTTGTATCAAGTTTTATCAAATGTAGCATTTGGAGGATTTTGCACGTCATTAAAATGATCACAAACTTTTTTGGAAACTAGTTTATATGATTTGGGTCAATGTGGAGACCATTGCTGTAGAAGTAGAAGAAGAAGAAGAAGAAGAAGAAGAAGAAGAAGAAGAAGAAGAAGAAGAAGAAGAGGTTCAACTTGAAATGAATGAAATGAAACAAGAAATAAATATCACACTCAAATAGTTCTTCGTTTCTTATCCTGGCCGTTCATGTCCCGCTCATGCTGGCACACCAAAACTCTGCAAAAATCACAAAGGATTCGTGGTTTCAAAATGCAACAACAGGCTTTTGTTTAAATTTACAATAATGTGCTTAAAAATAGAAGAGTCCGAGCATTTTAATACTCACTCAAGGGTTACCAGACAAGCAACAGATAACAATATCAGTCACTGTGTGTCATGTTTGCACATGGTAACTCTATTGTTTACTGAATTTACTATTTATTGTTGTTTTATATCATTTTGGTTTGTTCCATCTTGTGAGGTCAATATGCGGGTTTACAGTCACTAAATGTTCCAATACTGCTCATCTGAAATAGACACTGTAGGTCTTTTGAAGCAGGACATGCTGCTGCTGGTAATGGATAAAAATGAAAAAAGAAAGAGGTCAACTACACAGACAAGGTGTAATTAGAGTGCTTAACAATTTGTGGACCACCACCCGATGTAAGGTTTATGACATGGTTCCCCCAAATTAACAGTACTAGCAATTACCAAAATATTTTTTTCTGTAATGGTTAATTCACCAGTACGTGCAACCTCTTTAATCAAAATTATATTTTTACTGCTAAAATATATTTATTGATGTAATCCATGAATTTTCATATTTAAATTTGGCCAAAAGAAGCACAAAAAAGCCCATTACTTTTTAAACTGTAATTTTGTCGAAAATTAGAGTTTTTTTATTTGCATTCTTGAACAGAAAAATAATTAAAACAACAAACAGTGGATTCGGTTTGACATTTGCTCAATAACATATTTATTTTTGTTTTAAATAAGCAGTAAGTTTTTGATAGATTTCTAAAATATTTGTGTTGTCTTGTTTTTATTGACAGGTGGTCTAATAAATTTCTTAACACCGCACCGTTATTTTAACAAGTCTTATCTTTACTAAAAAAAAAAAAAAAAAAAAGCTTCTCTCTGATATTTGCAATTACACATATTAAAAGACAACTAACCAACAAACCATGCAAGAATAAAATGGTTCAGTAGACAATAAATAGCCTTTGGATCCACTACTATTAAATGACCCAATCATACTACACGATAGTTACCAGCAGTCTCATTTATCATCCAATTATGGTTACTACAGTGACTCGTAATTTATGATCATGTCACCTGGAAACAGCCACATATACAGGTGTGCATGCCTAATATATTAAATAATAAATAAAGTTTGCATTCATGTAACCACAATTCCAAAAAGTTGGAACAAAGTATACAATGTAAAAGAGAATTATTTTACTTGAAAATCTCATAAGAAGATAAAAAAATAAAACATTTCAACTGAGAAAACTGTACCATTTTATGAAAAGAAAGTAATTTTTCAATTTGATTGCAGGAACTGGACTGCAGGCTGGTCAGTTCATTGATTGCACTCTTTTGTTACAAAAATCATACTGTTGTAATAACAGGTAATAACTTAAGTATGTGGTTTAGCATTATCTTGATGAATCAAGCAAGGCTTTCTTTGAACAAGATATTGCCTTGAAAATTTGTTGCTCTGAAACCTGAACCTGTATATACATACTAACACTGATGGTACCTTTCCCAGTGTGCAAGCTGACAATTCCATAGACACTGATGTAACCCCATACAATCAGAGATGCAGGCTTTTGAACTGAGCACAGATAACAAGCCGGATGGTCCCCCTCCTCTTTAGTCTGGAGGAGACAGTATCCTCATTTTCCAAAAACAATTTCAACTTGTCTGACCACAGAACAATTTTTCACTTTGTCTGAGTCCATTACAAAAATCCCAGAAGAGAAGATGGCCACACTTCTGGATCATTTTTGTGTACGGCTTCTTATTTGCATCATAGAGCTTTAACATGCATGGCAGACTGTTCTGAAATGCCGGCAATAAGTCGGACTCGTTCCCGGTGGGTGATGGGCTTCGCCAGGGCTGCCCTTTGTCTCCGGTTCTGTTCATAATTTTTATGGACAGGATTTCTAGGCGCAGCCAAGTGGCGGAGGGCTTTCGCTTTGGTGGCCTCAGAATCTCATCTCTGATTTTTGCAGATGATGTGGTTCTGTTGGCTTCATCGGGTGAAGGCCTCCAGCTCGCACTGGAACGGTTCGCAGCCGAGTGTGAAGCAGCGGGAATGAGGATCAGCACCTCCAAATCCGAGGCCATGGTTCTCAGCCGGAAAAGGGTGGAGTGCCCACTCCGGGTCGGGGATGAGTTCCTGCCCCAAGTGGAGGAGTTCAAGTATCTCGGGGTCTTGTTCGCGAGTGATGGGAGAAGGGAGCCGGAGATCGACAGACGGCTTGGGGCTGCGGCTGCAGTAATGCGGACGTTGCACCGGTCCGTCGTGGTGAAGAGGGAGCTGAGTGTAAAAGCGAAGCTCTCAATTTACCGGTCGATCTACGTCCCTACCCTCACCTATGGCCACGAGCTGTGGGTAGTGACCGAAAGAACGAGATCGCGGATACAAGCGGCAGAAATGAGCTTCCTCCGAAGGGTGGCTGGCCTCTCCCTTAGAGATAGGGTGAGAAGTTCGGCCATCCAGGAGGGGCTCAGAGTAGAGCAGCTGCTGCTCCACATCGAAAGGAGCCAGCTGAGGTGGTTCGGGCATCTGACAAGGATGCCCCCTGGGCGCCTCCTGGGTGAGGTGTTCCAGGCATGTCCCACCGGGAGGAGGCCCCGGGGCAGACCCAGGACACGCTGGAGAGATTATATCTCTCGGCTGGCCTGGGAACGCCTTGGTATTCCCCCGGACAAGCTGGAGGAGGTGGCTGGGGAGAGGGAGGTCTGGGCCTCTTTGCTTAGGCTGCTGCCCCGCGACCCGACCCCGGACAAAGTGGATGACGATGGATGGATGGATGGATGGCAGACTGTTCTCACAGACTGTGATTTCTGGAAGTGCTTCAGTGCCACCATCGGCATCCAATATTGATATTCAGCCTGGTCCATTGCACACAAAAATTTAAACATAATATATGATTAATAAAAATAGTTATCCATTATTTTTATTTAAAATTGAATGAAAGAAAACAAAAGTTGTATGACCACCTAAGATTTAGGACCTAGAGCATATATAAACACACAAAGCTCTGAATTATGACACCTGTGTGTTATATTCTTTACTATATTGTTTTGGTAGGCTGCATTTCCTTCTTTCATTTACCTCACATGTCAGCATATTCTGCATTATTACTCTAACTCAGCACTATACACCTACAAGGAAACCTGCACATAGAGTTGCAGCCTTAGTCTCCTCTCTCACTTTGCGACACACAGTAGATCAATTACTTCTAAGTAGCCCCGTGTACACATTAAATCTTCTTCTCATATATGCAGGGCATACACACATAGTTATACTCCTTCTTGTTGCTCTAGTAGGTACAAGAGAAGCAGACCGGAGCCCCCTGTTTTCTAGCCGCGGCACCAGGTCACAGAGTTACATCAGACACAGGTGCAGTGTGAAGCGAGGCAGCATGAGAGATGAGACGAAACATAAGGAGAGACTAAAGGAGAGGGAGGCCATACTCTGAAAACAAAAGTGGAGCAAGTGAGAGAAAGGACTGATGGGAGGACATTTGAGGGACAAAAAAAAAAACAGTGTAATAGATGGAAAGAAAGAGATGGAGTTTGTTGGGAGGCATGTGATGAAGAGATGAAACATTTCACCCATCATTAGTGAAGTTGTGCCAGTCTCAGAAACTCCCCTGAGGCCTTGATGCAGAGGCTCGAGCAGGGGCCATGTCTTTCAACTCCACCTGGCTGCTGTTTCAATCAGTTAGCAGTACAAGAGTTTCACATTCTCTGGCACTGCTGCTGCTAACTTAAAATCACAAAATCCACTAAGCCATTTACTGTGTAACCTTCAATCCATGTTGCCTAGTAACATTGCTTGAACACTCTCATTCCAAAACAGCGTATTCATTTTTGAAAACAGTCACTGTATGAGATGTACCCAGCAAATATTTGAAAACCAGAAGCGCATACACAACACAAGGCCAGTGATGGTTCAAACAATCAGCTTCTGCTCTGGTTTCTCTAACACACACTTTACAGCACTCCCCTAACTTCTCCAACACCCTGGCAGCAGTGATAGGGAAGCACGATTAACATGTTACCAGAGCTGCAACAGCCCAGGTGCTCTTTCCGTTCATATACAGGACATATTCAGTGTCGAATAGTGATGTGCGATACCACTGATTTCCTTTCCGATCCGATACCAAGTAATATTCAGGGTGGTATCGACGATACTGATCCGATACCGATACTTTGTACAAAAACGTATTTTATTTATTGTATCTCAAATTATAGCATCATAATGATTACAGGACATCAGATTACTTGTTCTTATCACTTAATAATGCAGAGTTCATCATATAGAAATAAAAAACCTGAAGTTGTGCTATTTGAACACGTTGCCTGCCTGCAGCACTAAAGGACTCCGTGAGAGACGTCTGTCTCGCCCTAGCAGCACCTGTCCCTCTCCTTCTCTTCAGTTCGTCTCAACATACGCTCGTCATATTCTGTGATATGATTTACTCTGAGGTGTTTGACAAGGTTAGTGATGTTGCCACAACCATACATGCCAACCCTCCCGATTTTTCTGGGAGAATCCCGAATTTCAGTGCCCTCCCGAAAATCTCCCGGAGCCACCATTCTCCCGAATTTCTCCCAGCTTTCTTTAGACCGCAAAGGCCTCAGGTGGAAGCAGCCTCTGAATTTGGACACCCCCGCTGTTTCCGGGCCAGCCAATAATAACGGTGACATTTAACGTATTTTGTCCGATAAATAAACCCTGTAAAATGTATTTATCCCCCCCCCCCCCCCCACAACAGCCCTTTTGAATGTCTCCCAAATTCTGAGGTCTCAAGGTTGGGAAAGTATGGCCACAACACCTCACTCTTGGAGCACTTTTTTGCCACATGTATCGCAAACCACGTCTCAGCTGTTTGTGGAGGTAAAATACGTCCGCACATGACGCTCAGCCATTGTTGTGAGTGCGCACGCCAAGGGGCTGCGAGACATTTATACAGCTGTATTTCACACATGACTATGAAAGACAGAAGAGGAAGTAGTTCCTTTGAATGTAGACAATCCGAATGTTATAGTTTCTTTCCACTGTGTTCCTGTTAATGATAAACTACAAATTTACTCTAAATTACTAAAATATCGATATTTTAATGTGAGAATCGATTCTAGAACATAAATGACTGGTATCGGAGGAATCGATATTTCAGGATCGATCCGCACATCACTAGTGTCGAACTTCGGGTCATGCATATTTTGGAATAACTCAGGACTCCAAGTAGCGGGTTTGCCACATTTTTACTACTTGTGTGTAAAACATGGACTTAAAAATATACGTGCATTGCCAGGAAGGAGGAATATGCTCCAAAGGACGCATAAGAGAAAAACATAAGCAGACACAGAACAAATCCTTCTTAATTCTTGTGAATTAAAGGTTGTGGCATGCTCCCAGTTGGACAGGCGGGATAAATTCAGGTGGGAGAAGTGAAAATATGACAAGCAAGGCATTTAACAGCTGTACTAGATGAGCTGCCAGGTGTGAATATATAACTGTGCAAGTGCAAACCAGGGAACATTTGTAAAAGAAAAAAAGGGAGGGAAGGGAGACAAAAGGCATTCATACTTGCAAAACCATTACAAAAACAAGGAAAAAATGCTCAAATATGATTTCCCCTGCCAACAAAAGTTTATAATTACACTTTTAGCTCACCTTTATTTTTATTTAAACAGAGAATAGGGGTAGTTTTTAATTACCTTACAAAGACACTGCTGGCAATGAACATGCAGTGCCTTTCCAAATGAATACAGTGGCATATTTATGCAAAGTATTTAGACAAAACAGTGGTTCCACCTGTACTCTGGTAAAGTCTCGTACAATTTTCTATGTGATGACTGAGTCATTACACTAATTAACACTTTACCGTACAAGTTGCACAATCTTTTACAACCTTCAGAATTTTTTTATGCTCAAAAGGTCATGTGAGTGAATAAAGTAAGCTCTGCACTATCAAGTTTTCTTGAAGTTGTATATTTACCCATGGTGTTTGACTAAATGTTTGGATTACTGCTAAAAGAATATATATTTATAATGCATTTATGCTTTTGTTTAACATCTCAGAGCAGGACATGTAGAAAATTTACAGAGCATTTTCTTTTTTTTTTGCTTTAAAGCATTACTTTAAATTGTGTGATTACATAAAATACAACATTAACATAAAATCTCTCACTCAACCAAAGTAGCCATTTTTCTTAAATTATGGCTCTGCCATAAATTGTTATTTGACTTGCTGAAATATTTACTATGTACCCATGACAGTATTTCAGTCTCTACATTCCTAGCTGGATTAATTTAAGAAGAATAGAGAAAACATGTTTAGTTCTCAACTGGAAAAGGGTGGAGTGCCCATTTCAGGTTGAGAAGGAGTTGCTGACCCACCTGGAGGATCTTGTTCTTGATTGAAGAGAGGGAGATTGACAGGTGGATTGATCCAGTGAAGTGGGTGTTGTACCAGTCTGTTGAAGTGAAGAATGAGCTGTGGGTAGTAACCAAAGAATGTGATTTCACATACAAATAGCTGAAATTAGCTTTCCCTGAAGGGTCTCTGGGCACTTCCTTCAAGATAGGGTGAGATTCAACTGCTGCTACTCATCCGCACTGAAATGAGCCAGTGGACGAGTTTGGCCATCTTATTAGGATGGCTCCTAGATGGTGAAGTGTTCTGGGCATCACCTACTGGTTAGACCCAGGACAGGCTGGAGAGTTTCTCTGTTGCCTATGTAATGCAATGAGCTGGACAAAGCAGCCAGTGAAAGGAAGTCCCAGCGAAGTGGATTGATGGTACAAAGATGAATCTGACTGATCAGTTTGTTTCTAGTCATTCAGTATGTCTTAGTCTTTTAGGCACCATATTCTAAATAACTGCAGGATTTTCCTATGTTGTTGCTACGTTGTATACATTCTGCTGCTTCAGCTGCAAATGAGGTACTTTTTATCCTCTACCTTATATAATAATCAGTCTGTATGAAGCATATAGACTGACTCAAATAAGCATGCACACATGAACACAATGCATTTTCTAATAACACATGTTCATATGCATACTGCCTACTCATACTCACACAACATAAGAAAAAAGGAAATCAAGACGAGAGTGTAATTGCAACCTAAATCCAGTGATTAGAGGGTGTGAAGCGAAGAGAAGCTGATCAGCTGATTTGGTTGATTAGCCTGATGCTGACAACTTTAATTCACTGCACAGAGTCAAACAGAGGACATGGCAGCATAAAAAAAAATGTGCCATGCTCTCTGTTTTGGAGACTTAAACACAGACTTAACAATGTGGTGTATGCTGTACAGTGCAGCGAGGAATGCCCAGACCTCTACATTGGAGAGACCAAACAGCCACTTCACAAGCGCATGGCACAACATAGAAGAGCCACCTCCACAGGACAAGACTCAGCAGTCCATCTGCATCTTAAGGATAAAGGACACTCTTTTGAGGATGCCAATGTTCACATTTTGGACAGAGAGGACAGATGGTTTGAAAGAGGAGTGAAAGAAGCCATCTATGTCCACTGTGAGCGACCATCTTTGAACAGAGGCGGTGTTTTATGACAGCGGTCCCCAACCCCCGGGCCTCGGACTGGTACCGGTCCGTGAGTCGTTTGGTACCGGGCCGCGAGAGTTGAGGCTCAGGTGTGAAATGTATGGTTTTCAGGGTTTTTATCGGTTTTCAGCTTTATTTTGTTAGCATTTTTATTGTTAACTTGGTTTTCCTGGGTCTTTTCATGTGTGTTATGAATAAATCTTCTTTTTTTCGGTACCGGTACTAGTTTTATTTTGTTGTATTTATCCGGGACACCTTAAAGGCCGGTCCGTGAAAATATTGTCGGGCATAAACCGGTCCGTGGCGCAAAAAAGGTTGGGGACCGCTGGTTTACGACACCAACTGTCTGCCATCTATAATCCAGTTTTGAGTTCCCTCCCCAGACGCCTTAACGCCCACTCACATCCTGGGCGGTCTGACCTCAGGAAATCGCATGATAAGGTGGGGCCAAGTTTCACAATGAGCTCACCCAAAACCCTGGCTGATTGTGACCTAAACCCGCTTTCACACCTTGGCTCAGGTGATTAGAGGATCATCAGGGGGTCCTTTTGTCCCTCTGTGGGGGGTCACTCCCACTAGGTTTAAATCTGGGACTCCCCACCATTTGACCTTAGAACTGAAGAAGCTGAAGAAGAGGTGAAACATCTTCAAGCAACTTAAAGAAGTCCAGACGCTTTTCTTTGCAAGCTCCTTTGACTCACCTTCTCTTAGTGAATAGCATCTTGGCCGAGTTTGAACTAGTGAATTATAACTTTGCATTTTTAGTGTTAAGCATAATTTGTTTTTTAAAATAGATCTCTAGAATATAGATCAGAAATCGATCATGCTTAAACATTCAAACCATCCTTTTTCAACTTCCTTTAGTCCATTTGTCTATGTCTTTTGTAGATGGCCTGGTTGAGGGCTATAGGGCCTACAGTCCTGGTTGCTTTCTGTATTTTTTTTAATGAAATTTCATCATCCCCAACTGCAAAATCCTCCAGAAGTTTGACAAAAGGTCAAACTACAGAGCCCAGTTCTCAGAGGGGTGGTAAACTCTCTTCCTGTTTTTGATGAGTCTCTTGGCACTGAGTGCTGAGGAGCTGATATTGCTGACAATTTGATGGAGTTGCCAGAAGTGAGGATACACTACATGTGGCGAGGAGGTTGTAGTTATGAATATGAGAGCTCTGCCTCTCCCCACTGTGCTGAGGCTGAAGGGCAGTCTCGTTCATGTAAAGGGTCTTAATTTAAGAGCAGTACAAATCAAGGATCTGACTGTTAGTTGGCCAAATGGCTGTTTGACTGGACACTACAGTAAAGAGGGTAAAAAACGCTAGAATAGGATGATTACAACTTCTGTAGGATTTTTTTTAAATTACATAAATCTATACCTTGTCCCCATGTCAGCCGCACCAAAAAAGGCGTAGGAGTGTACTAGCAGGGAGATGCAGCATGACATGTAATACCAAAAGGTTGGTATTACATTTACACTGAAAAATTCTTTTATCTTCAAGTTGAAAAAGATTATTTTTTTCGAAACCAAACTTCACTGGTGCGTGACTGATTGACAAGACTTTTGAAGGCTGCAGTCTTTTCACTAGTGATAGAGTTAGCAGTTGGGTAAACATGGAAGATAATTCTCATTTTATGTACTGCAGCAGTTACCAGTTTAAAAATGTAACATTACCGACCACCAGCTTGTTCCTCAGACTAGATAATTATCTGATGTTTGGAAGTATGTCAGGGCCAATGATGTAAATGTAAATGCATGAACAGATCATATGCAAAGAGTGTTGTACAGTCACGTCTACATCACAAAGCAACAGCTAACTTATTCAACCGCCTGAAAACATGTCACAAACTGCAGGATAATTAATGCATGAAGGCCAGGAAAAACAGTGCAACAGTTGCTAAAGTAAATCGCCCTACATCAATTCAAACCTCCATAAATGCAAGCCAGCTAACAAAGCTGTGTTGGAATCATCAGTGCAATCACGTTTCATTTGTCCAAAGATGTGTGTAATAAACACAGAGTAATCAAGGCTTCAGAAAAATGGTTAATATATTTTTCGAAAGTGGCTATGTCTGCGCCGTAAGCAAGACATCACAGGGGCAAAGTAGAGTGATGTCACAGCTGTCAAACAGCTGGTTAGGAGCTTTGTTCAGACCCATCATGCATGCACAATGAATGGACTGAAATACTTTGTAATATTTTTGTGCAAAAAATAATTTACAAGGATTAATAGACAGGTTTTTAATACAACTGCAGTTTTTCTTGTAAGAGATGCTTGGGTGAACAAAAAGGACCAATTTTATTTTGAGGCAGTGGTGCTTTTATGTGACAATGTAATGAAACTTTGTTAACAAAAACAATGAATAACCATGACAAATAATCGTGAAATCAAAATTGATTAAAATAAATGTGATTTTGTCTATAATTGTGCAAATCTAACCAGAACTACTGAAATAGGATACAGCCAGGAATCATCTGATCATCTGTGCAACCAACTACTTACCAAATACAATTGTCTCACTGCAAACCAAACTTGTGTCCTTATGCCAGCGGTCCCAAACCTTTTTTGCTCCTCAAAGCAGTTTAAGTCCTACAATATTTTCCACAGACTGGCCTAAAAGGTGTTGCAGATAAATACAACAAAATAAAACCAGTACCTGTACCAAAAAAGAAGATTCATTCATAACATACGGGAAAAGACCCAGGGGAACTGAGTTAACGATAAAAAAACGATTAAAAAATAACAATAAAAAACAATAAAAACCCTGAAAACCATCAATTTTACTCCCGAGCCTCAACTCTCGTGGCCCGGTACCAACAAAGCAGCGGTCCACATCCCCAGGTCCAGAGGTTGGGGACCGCTGCTTTATGCTATACTAACAAGACTGATCTCTCCCCTACTAAGAGGAAAAGCTAAAACAAAAACACCAACTTTCAGGAGCTCAAATAAAACAAAAGGACAGCTCAGTAAAAATGCATGCCTCATAAGTTAAAACCCAACAGTCTCAAGCTAAAATAAAATAAAACAGCCTAAATAAGATAGCAGCAAAGGAATCCTATAAAAAGAAGAACAATTGTTATCCAGGGTTCATACAGGCCAAACTACAGACTTAATGTGCAATCCACCAGTCACCAAGAGATATAACAGAGCTAGTCCACTAACACCGGGATCAGACAATGACAAAAAGGGAGTTGCTAAACATGCTTTGCTAATTAGCCTAAACACATTAAATCCTTTTCCCATTATACCTGTAAGCACCACTGTCATCTGCAGCCGGAGTGAGCCAGAAAGCCAAGAGACACAGAACACTGGGATGCAATTGTGTTTTATAATCAAGCTGTGATTTGGGGAGCTAGAGGAGGAGTCAGGGTTAATGCAGTGTTCAATAACACTGCTTGGCAAGGAGCGCTTTACACTGGGAGAGTTCAGCACCACAGCGTCAACGCTTAACACATTCATTAGATCACTTGTCATTAAGACAGCAAAAGACAAATATTTTAGAAATTTGTCAAAAACATTTTGATTGTAAAACTTATTTATTAATCAAATAACAAACTAAATTCTCATTTTTATACCCACACTGCACTTTTAAGAGAAGTCAGGTATTAATCAAGCATAACATTCATCCACTACCACAAGTATCTTATGGCTGTATACGTTAAGTAGCTTAACCAAAAACTAACAATGTGCTTTTGTTGTTACTTTTTCTTTCTTTTTATTACAGAAAATCCATTAAAAATAGAATTTTGCTTAAAGATCTGATGTACTGATGGACTGGCAAGCCCAGTTTTTAGGGTTGCTAAAAACTGGTTGTTGTACCTGCTAAGAACGTTAACCATTCAGTAGCTTTTCTAGAGTTATAGTAATAGATTATCTTTGATGTCTTTTATCTAATTAAGTCCTGAGAAACTCTTGTGTTGCCATTTAAAAACTTCTTACTGATGAAGTACAGAGTCACGAATAAATAAATAATACTCAAAGGTGTCTTTTTAGTCACAAAAGCCCTATCATCTTCTGATCACCAATTTAGATCAAAAACATACTAGATACAGATAGTTTCAATCAATCATTCCCTATTTAGTGGCAAAATAGACAGTACAGTCTGCCATTAACTTTAGCACACATACAGTTACGGAAGAGCTATAATAAGTGGGTAAACATGTGTGGGTAAACACACATTTGCAATTGAAAGGTCTACATTTTTTTTTTAGTAGCCTACACTGTTCTCTAGCCCCCAGAGAGAAATTAGATTTCTAGGTTTAGTAAAAACAAAAGCACTAAAACACAATAGAACAATGGCTCTTTTGTATGGAGCTGAAACAAATGCTTCTGCCAATGTAATGGTCTCATTGCTGCCCAGACCACACAGTGCTGCGCCTGACTGATTGATTTTTTAGCAGCAACATTTGTACAGTAGTTGTTATATGTTATGTTATGCTAATGCTCCCACCTCACAGATAATTCTTATTTGGCATTCGGCTGACTCTTAAACAGAAAATAATTTTCATTCAAGGGCAAACAGACATTTAATCGTCAGTGCATTCAGGAAAGGCTTCTTCGCAAACACTGAGCTGTACAGACACTTTAACAATTACATTTAATTAACTCTGAGGGACTTTATCTGAGGTTGTTTCCACAAATATGGCAACAGTGCTTTAAGCAGTCATCATACCACCATAGGTAAACAGCAGTCCTATTTGTGGTGATCTTAATACAACTATTTGTTGTCTCAAGTGAATATAACAGATGGTTTACTCAGTGGGAGGTCAATGGGCCTTTAATTTGTTGTGTCAACATTTTATTTCACATATATAACAAGCCCGTTTCAGTTATTGCAGTACGAGCTTATTTTTTTTCCGGTGCGTTGCTGCGGGATGAACACTGTGCACTGGACTCTGACAATCCAGGGCCATAGATTACTGGGACCCTGTTTTAATGAAGTAGCTGGATGTCGAGGAGATTTGCAGCAGATAGTAAATAAGGATAAAAACTCTGCTGAAGTGCAGCCTTATCATTTTCTACGTGTAAGCAAACTGTCTGTCTAAAGTCAGCACTGTTAGTGTAGCGACAACGTGATGTTCGTGTTACAGCAGGTTACATTAGGTCCTATTTTCACTGTGGTGCTAAGAGGTAATTTTATGTAGCGAGTAAATGATCTGTTAGGTGATCTCCTCTAACAGCAGGTTAAAAAAATAAAATAAAATAAAACATACTGTTGCCATGTCCTCTTAGCTATGGAACAGCTATAGGACAGTGGCAGAATAGGTATAAAAAGAAAGTGTACAGCTACAGGAGGTAATCTGCCAGGGCTCAGTGGAGCCGAGCACCAGGCAGACCGACAGATGATGATGAATGTGTGTACATGCATGTGTTTGTGTGTCTGTGGGTGGGTGTAGTGACCCAGTCACCAGCAGGGTAGTGGATAAAGAGGCTAAAACAGTGACCCAACTGTAAACCTCTCAGCCAAGTCACATTGGGCTTAGCTTAGAGGGTTCACATTTGCAGCTCTACTTTCATTTCATAAAGCAGCATCCGCCCGAATAACTTTGTGTCTTCACTCCCCAAAAAATACTTCTAAAAGAATGAGTCACTGAATTTTCCCTAAATCATTGCACTCATCCCAAAAATAGTACTTTTTGGCCCAGGCAATTCTGTTAAAAGAAATCCACCATGAGTAGGTGGTGGTTCTATCAGCAAACACTAGCTGCAGCCATCATCTGTAAAAATGGGTGTCATTTTAAAAGCATTTTTTCCCCAGTGGTTCATAGGTTCTGTTTCTGTTATCCAAGTAATATGACATTAAGAAAATGAAAATAAATAAATCGGGGTGGTAGATGTTGTTTTTATAAAGAAGTAGATAGATATGGGAGTCATGGTCTTGCACTTTTGCTTTTTCCAAGGTCGGGTTGGTTTATCACACCTGCTGTCCGTCAGTTTACTGCTGATATTTAAGAACCAGCTCCAGCATCCACTCTGTCAGATTTTCTTCCTCATAGTAACCAGGCTCAACCATGAAGCCTTAATGTCTCTGTTTTCCTTGCTATCCTCTGTGGCTGAAGAGCAGCTCCTTCTCTCCAGTAACACCTACCTGTCCCTGTCGAGGTGGTCCACTCCTTTTAGATTCCTCATCAGAAAACTCACTGAAACAACTCACCTTCCTGCACAGACAAGGAACAGTTCTGTGGAAATCTTGTCAGTGGATTAACCGACGCTGACCTACTGCTCCTCTTTCACAGGGGCTCCAGTCCCCATAACCACTTAGTTTTGTTGCTATTTAGGTGTTCAACACTACATCTGTATATACAGTAAAATGCATTTACATCTGTGTATGATTACAGGACCACATCAATCTTTCATTATCTAAATAAATGATTGTACTACTACACTCATCAGCCAGACTCTGTCCACCTCCAGATTTTGTTCAATCAAATATACACCCTCATAGTAAAACATGGTTTTACCTGTAGAATAATATCCTTCTGACAACAACACATATAACTAATTCAAATAGCTAATTTAAACAATTCGTTTTCCAACATTAATCTTCTGATAGTCCCTAAACACAGTAAAGTTGGCTTCATCGGTTCATATCTTCAGTTTGAAGATATCAAATAAAAGTGTATTAAACAAGTTATATTATTGTTGCCGTCATAAAATAAAAATGCTATAATACATTGTTACAGGTGCATAAAGCCTACAAATTATTATTGAGTTATTGGTAGATTGTTGCTAGGCAACATGATGAAATCATAATATCTGGTATGGATAAAAACCTGTTAAAGTGGGCTGAAACAGACTGCTTTGTGGAGCGACCAGAACTATCTACTCACAAATAAAGCACAGCAGAGTGTGGGTTTAGCAAATGATTCTGTGCCAGAGTTCAACCGACAGCTCAATTAGTTCCACAATCCCCACAAAACAAATTACTGAGTGATTTATCACTTCAACAATACCATTTTAATTAGCTATCTTTTATCTATTGTGGTTAACTTTTTAGATTACAGGCAACAGTGATTTAGTGTCAGATTTCCAAACTTTTCCGATCTGTGACTCCATTATGAGTTTTCTCAGTTTGCCCAAGATCTGAAAGCCTGCTGAACAAGATCTAAACAAGTATTATTTGTTTGTCTTGTCTTGTATGAATGTATTTCTTTTGTTTCTCCTTGTCCCTGTCTACTTGGGCGTGACTTAGCCAATTAACCAATACCTACCTATTATATGTCAGCTGAACTATCTATGAAGTTTTGACTGGTTAATTTGAATTTTTTTTTCTGTTTCCTGTCTTGTATTTAAGCAATTTTTACAATGTTTTACTATGACCCTGATGAAGGCTACAAGCTGAAACGCGTTGGTCAATTCTTAAAGTTGTTCATCTTCCCTCAAGTGTTGCTGGAGTTCCTGCTTTGTGAATTCTTTCATCCTCTCCATGCACCTGTCTACTGTTTTGCAAAAAGCAGCCAAACAAACCAAAACAGTGTTAAATAAAACATAATTTAAACAACTGTGAAGAACCACATGCAAATGTGGTTTCTGCTCTGTTTCTGCACAATTGTAGTATGTTAACAGTTAAAAAAATACTCCTCCTGTAAGACAAACAGATATATTCTTTAACTATTTAATTGTTTTTTGTTGATGGTCGATTTCTTATCATGGTTCCATCTAATAGATTCCCTGCCTTTTTTCAGCATTATAAACATGAGCATCACTTAGTATCTTCTCATTCTTTTTTATATCATACAGATTTAATACAGATTTTATGAAAAAAAGACAAAGCCAGACAGTTAATGATTATGTGCTGCTTTGTGCATCACAGAATCAGTGTGAAACAATAATAAAAATAAACATCACATTTATATAACATGAAATCATCTGTGGGACGATGTTTTGTTTTCTCTTCGGCTCTGTTGCACCGGGAGTGTGTATGTGTGTGAAAGGGTTTAGTGATATTTGAAATCAGAAAAAAATAGAGCTCAGTAAATATCACGGAGAAATATGGAGATAGATAGGGTTGCGTATGAGGCGAACAAAGGAGAGTGAAGCGACGGAGCTGAGGAGCAGAGTGTAACTGGGAGGCTGCGTGAATGATGGATGGATGATGGGCAATAGGTAGGAGTGAGGAAGGAGGGTGGGTGGGATGCAGGGAAAATGGAGGGAGTGATGTAGGAATGATGGTGGGAGTATAGAGAGAAAGGAAGAGGGAGGGGGGGAACAACAGTGGGAAGCATGGAGGAGGAACAGTATGTCATGCATTGTTTTATTCTCATCCAGAGGCCAGTGAGAGGAGGCAGATACCTGCTGATTATTCTGTTGTATTATCTAACACTAAAGACCGAAAATGTGTTTGTTTGCGTATTTGCAGAGTGTTAGATAAGGACCGCTGTTGGAATGAAGCAAACATTTACACTGTTGTTACCCACTTCACTTCCTTTTCACCTCACCTTTTCTCAGCTTTATACCCTGATTGTTCTCTTCTCTTTCGTCTTCATTTTTCTTCCACGGTTACCCTTTGACTTGCCCTGTCATATTTTCTGTCTCTCTCCAATTTGAACTCCTCTCTTCCTATCCAGTATTTGCTCCCTTTTCTTTCCTCATCCCATTTTCTGCAGTATTCTAGGAACTTCATGTTTTATATTAGAGCTCAAACAAAGAAAAAAATTCCTACAAGATGTCTAAACTGGACAATGAACACGTAGAGTGCAAAGAGAGGGCATAGATAGATTGTTGAGGTAAATAAATTACCTAAACGTGACATGCATCCCTGCATCTATCAGTTGTACAGGTCATTAATTCTGCGCCTTGTGTTTATATGCTACCTTGATACAGTCTAATATGCGGCCAGATAATATAAATTCAATCCAAAACACTCACATATCCTGTATACATAAATTGAAATATGTTGTCTTGCACTACAGTATGACATGACTTCAGATCACGTGTTGGAAATGAGCATTTTCCACATCTCTTTTCCTCAAAGGGTAAAAGGTAATGCTTCTAATTACACATGAGGAGATGGGCATGCTGCCATACGAAAATGAATGTTTTATAAGGCTGATTTTGTCTCTTGACACATTGCTGAAATGTTTATGGGCCAAAGGGAGGTAGCCCAATGCCAAATGTGACCACGTTTGCACATCAATGTGTGTTAATGTGATGTATATGCATACACTGTAACACGTTTGAATTCATAAATGTGGGTGATTAAGTGTGTGCAAACCCTGTTGAAAGCTACATGAGATGTGCAAGTTTAAAATGTTTCCCATTCCTTTAGTTTAAAAAGCAAATTCCACAGTAACCCAGCCACCAGTGAGTTAGCATATGACTAACGACAGCTGATGACACATTCCTCTGAAAATAACAATCTGTTTTACTGAGCAAGCAATAATAGTAGATAATAGTACATCTCACATTTGGTGACAAAACTCAATGGCAGTGAAAGCAAAGAAATCTTTCCCTGAATGTTTGGCAAAATTGCAAATTACAAAGACAGACAAACATCGTGGCTGTTAGTAACGTGCTGGGTTGCCACTACAACGGTTTTGTAATGCACTGTCTATGATTCTCTAAGTATATGAAGGTCTGTTGGATTGGTGGAACTTCACACCCCATAAAAATATTCTCTAATTTGGTGTTTTGATGATCATGGAAGGGAGTGGGTAGCATTTTGGTCCAAAAACTCTCGTAGGTATTTAGCTAGGTTGAGATCTGTTGACTGTGAAGGCTGTAGCATATGATTCACACCATTTTCATCCTCATTAAAACCAATTAGTGACAGCCCATGCACTGTGGATGGAAGCATTGTGATCCTGGAAACGGGTGTTGTGTTGCATGAGTGAAATGAAGAAAATTATTCACAGAGGTTAACAGAGACACTTAGAAATCTGTCGTCATAGAATGATCATTTATATCAACTGTGCAATGACCTTAAAAATCAGAGCACAATTTCAGCGAAATGCTCTCCACAACATAACCAGATGCTATCACTGTAGAGTCAAGGGCTCAAACTCTTCCTTTTTTTTTTTTTTTTTTGCCTGTCCCGTTTGGCTCTTTTGCCATCAGAATTGTTGTCTAAAGGCAAAGAAAGATGCCCAACGGATTTACTTTACCAAACTGACCATCCCAGCCTTGCCGTAATGGTCCATTTGATTCACCTTTTATTGTTTATTTTATTTTCACTTACTGAATACGGGACAGACTTGACTGGGGGAAAGAAGGGGAGAAAGAAAGAGGGAAAGAGAAACAGCTGAGAAGAGGGACGGGGGAGAAGGGCAAAAGACAAAAAACAACAGAACGGGCAGAAAAAAAAAAAGAAAAAAAAATGCATATCACCTGGATCACCTGCTGAGAAAGAAAAAAGAAAACAAGCAGAAGAGAACAAGAGTAATAGAATAAACAGCATCACAATGATATATGGGAATTTGACAGTAAATACTAAATATTAAACATTATTGTGCAGCACACAAGATCAACAGAACACAGTGTGCTTTGAGGTAGGAGCCAAAAAGGGTGTAGTTTGTGGGTGTGATCACCCGTGTGTACACCTGTGAGCATGGACGCGCTTGTTTTTTTTAAAAGGTTCCTTCATGTAATAATCTGCTAGGGAGTGTGGGGGGGCCACAGCCCCGTCCTCCAGGGTATGAAGCAGGTATGGAGGAGATCAAAACTCCAGACATCCAGAGGCCCCCAGAACACAAGAGACCAAGGAAGACCAACAGAGGGGCAGCCGCGCCACTGTCCCAGAAAGAGCTGAGGAGAGTCCCAGATGAGGGCTCACTCAACAGCCGCGGAGCAGAAGCCAGGGGGAGTTGCAGTGACGCGCCCGTGAGCTCCGTCGGCAGCCAGCCGTGCCTGAGTGACCGAGCCCCAGGCCAAGAGGTCGGGGGCACCCCACCTTCGAAGTGGCCCGAGCGAGCCCCAGGCTCCAGGCCCCGATAAGCGGCCGCCAAGGAGTGAGCCGGTGTGTACCTGGACGCCCATCCCCGGACACAAAGAACCACCAACGCACCGACACCTGAGGGAGTCCGCCACTGGCAGGGGAAGTGGTGGTAGGGGGGGCTCAAACTCTTCCTGTGTTACCCATCTGTCTGTAAATTTGTGTGGAAGCGGAAGTTCCACATACATTATATAATATAATAAAATTTAAAAAGAAGCAAATCCACAAAAAGAACCCTGCTGCCTGTTTAGGAGTCATTCATGTAATTTGCTGAGGTACTATACAATGAAAATCCCAGAAGTCACAAATTGAACACAAATATCCTGTTTGTGTCCTCATTAGAATAGGATTTGTGTTGGTATGTGAAACTGTAGCAGTAGTAGTAGTCCTATATTATTAACTGATAATTATGTGACAATGGATTTCAGGTCATTTTACAGAGTGATGCAACAATAATGTAATGAATCAGTAGTGATAAGAATCAATAAACTGTTCTTGCACATAACCAGTTCTCAGTAGTTTGATTCCTTAGAATTGTTAGTCTGCTTGCCTATCGATCCCGCTTATCGGTTCCACTTGTATTTGCTGCAATCAACTGATTTTAGTTTGTGTGCTGGAAGAGGAAAACAGTGTAGTCTACAGTGTAGATATGGACATTACTTTTATTTATAAAGAACGAGAGCACAATGGTAAAGCGCCGACTACATCCAGGGGAGACACAACTGCATTATGCTGCAAACACAACGTCAGCTTTTTGCAAGTATTTGCACTGACGCTAAGCTAGCCCAAAGTGACATTAGCTAAGTACACGCCAACCCCAGTCCAGCAGCCTGACCTTCAACTTCAACAGGTAACAAACTGATGAGCATTCAGGCTTGCAACCTCTGTTTCCACTGTTTCTTTATGCTGGTTTTCATCTTTGCTTTGTGCCGTCAGCTTTGTGTTCATGCCTTCATACTTAGAGCAAGCCTATATGTATGTCTTCATTAGCACAGGGATTTGGGGTGGTGTGTGGGACTGTAGGTTATTGGTTTATATTGTTAAATGGTAATTATGAGCCAATGCATTTCACGTCATTTTATGGAAAAACACAAACGTATTTCCAACATACTGCATTACTTTTAAAAAAGTGTTCTGTGTAATATATTACTTATTCTGAGGATATACATATTGGTTGCGTGTCTCTCTGCCCTGTCATGAGCTGGTAATTTTTTCAGGATGTACTCAGCCTCTTGCTCAGTGTCAGCTGGGGTTAGCTCCAGAACCTCAGGGACCGTACTGGATAAGCAGTTAAAGAAATTCATGGATTGATAGTTGGATTCCATTTTAATTATTTTATAAGTGATTAAACATCCCTTAGGTGAAACCTGTCTTCTTTAAACCTCTGATATCTGGAGTCTCTGTGTAAAGCGTCCTTAATACCTTTAGGGAAAAAATAGCTGTTTATACCTGTGTGACATTTCTCAAACGGACTCAGGTGCAGACCAGGAATCCTTTGCAAAGAAGAAGTGATGTTATTTGGAGTGAAACACCAAGTGCAAATATGTACAATGTGCAGGGAGGGGTCCAGGGCTCCGGGGTCAGTGGGGAAAAGGAAAGGTCCACACACACACCACTCTCCTCGAAATTCCGCTCTACTCTTTCCGCAGTTTGCCTACCGGGCAAACAGGTCGGTGGATGATGCAGTAAACATGGGGCTGCATTACATCTTGCAACACCTCGACCGCCCGGGAACTTATGCCAGGGTCCTGTTTGTGGACTTTAGTTCGGCTTTTAACACCATTGTGCCTGAACGTCTCTCCTCCAAACTCTCCCAGCTCAGCGTGTCACCAGCTACCTGTCAGTGGATCACCAGCTTTCTGACAGATAGAAAGCAACAAGTGAGGCTGGGGGAGATCACCTCTGAAACCCGGTCCCTCAGTATTGGTGCCCCTCAAGGATGTGTCCTCTCACCACTACTGTTCTCCCTCTACACTAACGACTGCACCTCCAAGAACTCGGCTGTTAAACTCCTAAAGTTTGCAGATGACACCACTGTCATTGGCCACATTCAGGATGGTGATGACTCTGCATACTGGCAGGAAGTTGAGTGGCTGGTACCCTGGTGCAGTCAGCACAATCTGGAGCTGAACACTCTTAAGACTGTAGAGATGACAGTGGACTTCAGGAGACATCCCTCAACTCTGCTCCCCCTCACCATATCAGACAGCCCTGTGACAACTGTGAAGACCTTCAAGTTCCTGGGTACCACCATCTCCCAGGACCTGAAGTGGGAGACCAACATCAACTCCATCCTCAAAAAGACCCAGCAGAGGATGTACTTCCTGAGACAACTGGGGAAGTACAGTCTCCCACAGGAGCTGCTGATCCAGTTCTACACTGCGGTCATTGAGTCTGTCCTGTGCTCCTCCATCACAGTCTGGTATGGTGCAGCCACTAAACAGGACAGGAGCAGACTGCAGCGGACTGTACGGGCAGCAGAAAGGATCATCGGCACCCCCCTGGCCTCCATCCAGGATCTGTACCTCTCAAGAACCAGGAAACGGGCAGGGAAAATCATCACAGACCCCTCACACCCTGGACACAGACTTTTTGATCTGCTGCCCTCTGGCAGACGGTACAGAAGCCTGCAGACCAGGACTACCCGACACAGGAACAGTTTCTTTCCCCTCGCCATCTCCCTTCTAAACAGTTGACCTGTCACACTGCTCCCACTGCCAGACTGCAACTGCACCTTATGTCCATTCTGTAGTATTCATTCCACCTCATTTCATTTCTGTATTTTATGTATATAAGTTTAGATTAGTTATTTATAGTTGGTTTACACAGTGTTGTGTATGTATGTGTATGTATGTGTAATGTGTATATATAGACACGTGTGTGTGTGTGTGATTTACATTGCTGTGCTTGAGAGCCACCATCTACTGGAACCAAATTCCTTGTATGTGTCTGCACATATACTTGGCCAATAAACACGATTCTGATTCTGATTCTGGTTCTGACAATCATGCTACCACACACTTCGCCACCCAACACTCACGGGTCTCTCGGGTTTACAGGGACAGTTCCAGGGAAGATCTACAAAAAAAATTCATCTTTCAAATACTGCTTTCCAGAACTGGCCACACGAGTAAATTTGGAAGAAAATAAAATGCCAAAGTTAAGCCCATTCCCCAGATTTTATGACTGAATCTACATAAGTCTTGCAACTGTTGATGTTAGGAAACCAGACAGAGATTGGTGAGAAGGCAAAGACAAGACTTTTCAGTCCAGACTAGATTTTACTTTGGACAGACAAATCAAACATGCAGTTGTTTTGCTTCATAACTGAAGGAATGTTTGGCACAGACCAAATAAGCTTTTGAGGTAAACCCTTAAACCAACTGTGAAGCATCGCGCTTCCAAATATCATAGTTTGTGGTTGCTTCACCGCCTCCACGCTGAAGCTTGTAATGATTGTTTAAGCAATAGATTAAGCTTCATATCAAACATAATTCAATTCCACTTGTACAACAATTTAAGTTATCATATATGTAGACCTTTATAATGTATAATGACTATTTAATACATTTCAGTAAACAAATCCACAAAATGGAACGACAGATTTGGTATTATGAGATTTTATTGCCTTGTATTTATCTATTATTTTTATAACCCACTGATCTCTGATGTCAGTTTGATAAAATCAAACTCATCAAACTGACATCAGAGGTCAGTGGGTTATAAAAATAATAGATAAATACAAGGCAATAAAATCTCATAATACCAAATGTGCACTTACATTAGCAATTATAAAAAATATATTGGTTTAAATCTAGAACAATCTTTATTAATCAATGTCCATGGGATGTAAATATTTTTTAACTACCTTATGTTAATATTGTACAGTATGTGCAGTACATATATCAGCCACTGATACAGATATATTAATAAGATACAATCTGGCTACATCCAAAATATCCCTAAGCTTTCAATTCATTTATAGTGCTTCCTTTGTAACTGCCAAAATATCTTCTAATGGGTGTTTCTTCAATCTGTGCGATCACAGTGTCTTAAACCCACCATCCCTGCATGAAAGCTATCCTACTGGCAATGCTGCCATTTCTAAGCATCTACGCATTTCTAAAAAGGTTTTTGAGGAGGCAGTGAGCAGGGTTATGGGTGAGCTGTAAGGGATAAGATAATGGGATAGACATGCCTGTTCTGTTTGATAACCGTTTTAGCTCTGTTTTCTTTGCCCATGATTCACAGATTCATTGTACTTTTCTAGGCTGTGAGTGTATGGTAAGTGTGTGAAATAGGAGAAAAGGGAGAGATTTTAGGTTGCCTTGTGTTTAATACTGGTCCAACTGTGAATTTTGTAATTTAGTCAGACTTAATGAAATCATTCGGGTTCAAGTTTGTTACCTCAAGTGATGTGGAATCTTGAATTAACAATTAAAGAGACAAACATATGCAGCAATAAGTTCTTTGGATATATTGTGGTGCACAGAAGAACTATTATCGATGAGTATCTGGAAAACAAAGTGGATTGGGTAAGTTTTACATTAAAAAAAAGTTTGTACACATAATATGAATGTAATATTCGTGCATTGCAACTGATTGTGTTGAGATGACAAACAGATTTTTGACATTGGTTAGATGAAAGCTTATCTAGTACACAAGATTAAAGTGCACAAGCCTGTCATTTATATCTGTAATATTTGTACTGTATTGATTTACCCCAAAACCACCAAAAAACATGCCTGAAATAAAGTTAAATAATCCTTTAAAATATGTTATATGTCTTATATATTTCAAGTTTTTAATTATTAGGGGTGGGGGAAAAAATCGATACTGTGTAGTATCGTGATATTTTGTTTGCTAATAATGTATCGATACAGGGACAGCAGAAATCGATATTTTGTTACAAAAAAGTTTTTGTGGACTGGAACATGCTCTGACTTCAGAGCATGTTGATCCTTTTTCTGAGCAAGAATCCTGACATTCCTTCACTGTCCAAATGTGTTTAACTTTTTTTGGCAGCAATAAACATGACAGTTTACTTATTTTAATTTAAGACATGTTTTGTTTTAATTAAGGTTAAAACTTTTTTATTTAATGTAAAATTATATTCTGTTTTAATTTACTTTCAAATTCTTCAGTTGCTGAAGGGGCTGCATAGTTTTCACAAATTGCATAGTTCAGAATAGCTATAATTGTACCAGATGGTTGCATTCAGTTAAGTTGGACTAGACTGTAATACAAACCATCCAGTTTGTCAACAATAAAACTGACTGAAATGAGAGAAAGACTGAGTGCGAGACTTTGAAATTAGATAAAATGAATATTGATAAAGCTTACCTTTATGTACAGAATCTGAATATCGCAAAATATTTTAAAAAAATTGCAATAATATCGTATCGTGCGTTAAGTATTGTGATAATATCGTATCGTGGGATGTATGGTGATTCCCACCTCTAGTAATTATTAGGGGTGAGTTTTTATAATCGATTCATCGATTCTGGCTTGGATAACGTAAAATCGATTCATTAAAATCCTGAATCGATTTTTTTAATACAAATTTATTTTGCCCGAAATGCCAGAATCTCTGGTGACATCTCACAAAATTTCAAGAACCATCAAACAGTTAAGACAGTAAATGAGAGCAGGTACACGGATTCTGCACATAGACTTAAACACACAGCGCGACCCGCGGATCAGAATCAGTTAGCTGTCGCCTTTCTCACGGTCGGGGCTGAAAGCCGACAGCTCGCTGATTCTGATCTGTCGGCGGGTCCGCGCTTTGTGTTCACGCCCATTATGAGCCGATTCTAAAGCTGTTAGTTTGATGTCTCTCCAAACAATATTGACTGAACCAGCAGCAAAAGAAGATCCAAACGCTTCACATAAACATCGTCATGAATTCACTCTGACTTTTACTGTTTTGCTTCCACCGCGATGCACAGCTCTCTCTCTCCCTCTCTCTCTCTCCCTCTCTCTCTCTGTACTTCAAGAACAGTTTCCCTTTCTTCATTATTTGCTTGCTTGTTACGCACAAGTTTACTGTTGTTTACAACGCTGTCAGCCGCATTTTTTTTCCCTTTTACATTCTTCTGAAAAGAAAACCTAATTTCTGCCGTTCAATACTGAACAAATGTAAACTTTTTAAAATTATTCAAAATGCAAAACGCTTAGCCGTGTCTCTAATAAAACCGCTGTAACTTCAGAGGTAATGTTCATATGTTGATTAATGGTTTTCTTTCGTTTTTGATGTACTGCAGAATATTTTTATAAAATCCCAGGCCAGGAAAATCACCTTCATGTTTTTCTGTGTTTTATCTTCAGCTACTTTGACACAAAGGTATCTGCTGTGACGCTCACACCTTTGATAAAGTCTTGCGTGTGTCAGCTTCCTTTTTATTGATACAAAAATATGTAAATGTACTGATCTGAATTATAATATTTCTGACTGTCAAAATTTCCCAGATTTAAATCAAATCGTGGATCGAATCGATTCGGGACCTTGTGAATCGGAATTGAATCGATTCTAGAAATCAGTGACGATACCCAGCCCTAGTAATTATGTACACTGAGTGTATTTTATTCACAAATGCACAAAGATGTGTGAGTCACCTAAAACAATTAAAATATGAAGTGTGCCATTGATGCTGCTGCAACACTTACTGAAAAAACAAAAACAAGAACAACAAATATACAAGTGTGCATTATGCTGACAGAATCTACAAGAATGTAAGCAGGTAGGAAGAGCAGGGCAGCAGATGTCTCCATTAGGAAAAGTCCATTGTCCTGCAAAAACAGCTTACTATCAAAGCCCAGCACTTGCAGCACTCTCCTGGCACTATTTGGACTTCTGCTTGAAATATAAACACAGCAAATCCATCTGCAGACACGACGAAATAAATAAATAAGTTTGAAAATCTGTCCCAAAGACAAAAAAGTGCAGTAGGTCAGCACGACGCTTTAAATTAGTAAAGATTAGGGAATGGACATGTGGTGTACAGTGACACATACTGTACACTGTGAGACATCCTCACACAACTGCATATACAGACAGCCACACCTACAGAGACCAACACAAACACAGCGAAGTACATCCACACATGGTGAAATACTTACTCAGCAATACAGCACTGCCAGAAAACCCACACACTTAAAATGTTTAATTCCTGTGAACAACTTTCTAAACTTCTTTTTTATTCATAAATAGAATTTCAAATCACTGCCCTAATTTCTTTTCTCCCTTCTTTTCTTTTTCTGGCTCACTCGGCTGCGTCTATCCTCACATTTGCAGTTGAAATGAAGATTGTGTTTTCACAGCAATGCAGAGCAGACCTCTTCAGAATTGGCACCCTTAATAATTCAGCGTTTGAATAAATCTGAATGTTGCTGCATGTGATTGGGTGCATGTAGAGTAAGACAGTTTGTGAAAGAGAGCGGAGTGACGGGGGAGGAGGACAGAGTTTGTGAAAGAAAGAAGACAGAAAACGGGAGCAGGAGAAAGCGATGAAGGCAATTCAAGGGAGTTGTAATAAGGTTTGACAAGCCTTTTAAGACTTGCACTTAAAGGCTACTGAGTGTGCAAGCGTGCTAAGAAAGAGTGGATGTGCTTGCTTTTTGTGTACTGTAAACTGGACGCATCCTCTGCGATACCATTTAAACAAGAAGCGCAAATACAGAAACACACACTCAGAGGCTGGTTTTGTTTTAAAGAAAAATATCCACTTAGCTACATATTTACTAGTAACTGCTTAGATGTGCTGTTGTTGTTACCTTAAGACTGAGCCAGAAACAAGAAAACTACTTCATGACTTCATGCTGTGTTGCATTAACAAGCTGTTAACTATCATTCATTCAAGAAAAATGATTTTTATTCATTGTGTTTTATTTCTTTAGTGCCATCTTTATTGAATTATGGTGCTGAGCTACATTCATAGCACTGGTGTAACTCATAAAGCAAAACTGCATCTTAGGGAATTTTTAGAATATGCTTCAAAATTGCATGTCTGCACTTCTATAGTATGTGTGTCTCCTTGTGTACTGGAGTGTGCATTAGGTGAAATGGCTGTATACAAAGGGGTTGTTTTCCCTGTATGAGCACAATGAAACACGCTGTGTGTACTGGTGGTCTATAGCTGGGTTTAACCGAGGCATGCAGTGTGAACAGCATTCAAGCTGTCAACCAGGTTCGCTACAAACGAACAGAAGTAGACAGAAAATCAGAAACACGCCATCCTTTCTTCTAAAAGAGTGTGTGTTATAACACTCACAGTGACAGAGCCCTGAGCTTAAAGAAGTGGGTGTGGGCTGTGGGTGGGCTAGCTTACACTGAATTTCAAATGGATCTGACAAACAACAAAAAAGTTGATGTGGCATTTTCAAATGTAGGGCAGTCATATTGGCACACAGAAGAAACACAGAAGGCAACATGTATGAGGCTGTAAGGAGTACGCTGAGATGAGTGATTCAGTGGGAGTGGAGTTTCCGTGTGAGGAATGAAAAAAGGGGGAAAATGGTGACGCTGCAGTTAGGATTCAAAGCATCAGCAATACTGCACATTTATCACGTAACCCTGTTGGGATGTATAATCTTCTGCTTAGTTCTCACATCCAGTGCATTTAACTCAAATTGTAAACAAAATATCTTTCTTTCTAAATTTTCATTCCTACTCTACATTTTGTTCTTTTAAAGCTGAATATTTGATTCATTTGCTACTCAGAGCTGTAGTTACACACTTTGTCTATAGAAAGCACAGAATGAGCTGCATGTCAGAGGGCAACAGTTCTAGTACTCTGGTCGTGTGTGAGCTGAGCTGGGGGGTCACCTGTGCTTTGGAAGCACTCAGAGACATTACATTACACTCACTATAATTATGCACATAAGATGCAGGGTAATAGATATGAAGTGTAAATATACGCTCTGGGTCAAGTTTATTGGCACGGTACAGCTTGAACAAAACACAAGAGCCATTCTGTTTTGAGTAGTATATTGGGATATTAATATATTAGAGCTATTTGTTTATATTTTTCCAATATTTTTGTAATATTTCGTAATATATTGTCTAATTTTGGTACTTTAACTCGTCGGTTATCGTTCTCATTGTCTTGAAGCAACTGTGGCCACATAATTTCCTCAGGGATTATTAAAGTATTGTGATTCTGATTCCTGTTAAGACACTTGGGATAACAAAAACAATAATATGTATGCTCTGTCAGTTGGTTTACATGGTTAAAGAAGCATGTTTAAAGTTTCTGTGCAGGCTTCACTAGTTCCCCGGTGTTTTGAACAGTGAAAATAGCGAGCCACTGCTTTCACTCAGAGTTTGAAAGTGCTCCGCAACAAAGTACAGTCTGACCAGGATTATCCAGGTAACTTAATGATAACCTTGGGTTTTCAGTACTATGAAAGTAGATGAACTCTTACTGCTGATCACTTCTTACTTCTTACCAGTAGACAGGTAACTTATTCTGCAAACCCACAGTGCTGTAAAAGAGTATTTGTTTACTTCTGGATTTCTTACTTTTTTATATATTTGTCACACTTAAATGTTCTGATTAACATAAGATAAGTGTTTCCCGTGTCTTTATGGTAAGGTTGTGATTAGGGATGGGTATCGTTTAGGTTTTATCCGATACCGGTGCCAAACCGGTACTTTTGAAACGGTGCCGGTGCTCAAACGGTGCTCAAACCGGTGCTTAAAGAATGGAGAACACAAAATTGGTCCAAAAACCTCTCATGTTCAGCTGTTTTTTGTAAAAATATAACAATGTTAGCCATTTCTGCAGCTATGGGGCATATATGGTATCACTCTTGGCTGGAAGCAGTGCTTAAACAATGGAAAAAACACAAACTTTGTCCTAAACCTCTCATGTTTAACTGTTTTCCACTTTTTCTTTGGTCATTTTAGCCTTTTTAGCCAGGGTGAAGGGAGTATCTGCCATCAAACAAGAAGACAGCTGCATGTAGCTATGATGATGTTTGCTAGTTCACCTTACATGCATTAATGTAATAACGTGGTTAGCCTACTCAATGTAAATTAGCTACTCACGCAGAGAAGAACGGCTGCTGCCACCATCATCCGTCATCATTTCTGCTACACTGGCAGGGCTAGGGGCCAGGACTCTCCTCTTCGTGTTTTTGGGGGATGTTGCATAACAGGCAACCCACCCGCAGTAGATGTGCTCGGTGTGAGGTCTCGCAGCAAGCTATCATACGGTGCATTTCTGGGCTTTTAAAAAAACCGCTATGCGTCGCCAGGTGTTTCATCGGATTCGAGGTGTTACCTCCTTTGACAGTATCACAGTATCAGCTTAAAGCACTTGTTGCAGGCTGCTGAGTTTGTATATTTTGCTGTGAAGTACAGCCAGACTTTTGACCGCTTCGCCTTGGACATTTTTAATCTGTAGCTCTGCTCTAACAGAACGTACGTACCTGGCCCCGCCTACTATCCTCGGAAACGTAAAATGATTGGCTAGAATCTAAAGTGTATCACAGCTCAGGAAAAAAAAGCACCGAAATAAAGCACCGAAATGTGCGCTGCTTTTCGGTCTGGTTACTACCGTTTATGTCAGAACCGGTGCCATCATGGCACCGGACACCGGTACCCATCCCTAGTTGTGATATTGATAAGTCTGTTAACTCACACAGTCTGTATTTTTGTTAGATTTTTTCCTAAGCTTCAAATATGTTAAAACGGGGCTTTTCCTCTCACACACATTGCTGTGTGGATTTTAGTCTGTATTATGTTTTTTTAACCTCTATTTTTTTTCCATAGTATAGTTTTATCTTTTTTGAAATGTCAGCTGCTCTGTTGGCAATACGCTTACTAGCACTTCTGATAGGTTAGATCATGTCAGTACCACCTCTTTTATGTGACCTTTTAAGGTTTTTATTGGCTTTTTTGTTATACATCACTTAGTAAGTTGATGACCAGCTTCATTTGACCGTTTATCCTGATTGACAATGTTAGGATAAAGGAATGCAGATGAATGGAGAAAAAACCTGGTATATGGAACTTTCTTTGTGGTACAGGTCTCAGAAGTTACCCTTATTATGGATTGTTCTGCAGCATATCATGCTTATACTATTGTAGTGTTTATTGCCAATATATACTGTACATGGCTCAATGTGCTCATAGTGAAAAGTAAAAGATCAAAGACCAAAAAGGACCTTCTCACCACCAACTCTCTCTCTTTCCCTCAGTCCTTGAACTGTAGTTTTACTGTAATATCAAACCTAACTTAGCCATAAATTAACTACAAACATGTGGATGTTTGATAATGAAACAAACTCAGTGTCAGAAAAGTCTGGATGCATTCACATAGGTGGGGCCGACTGTCCATGAAGTAGAGGCAGTAGAACCTCATTGGCAAAGCTGGTATTTTCTCATCAGTTTTTCCTTCTTAGGCAGTGACTTGCTAGAGTTTAGGACACACACTGGGACACACTTTTTTGGTTACTTCTCTAATCTATGTGCATGTCAACGTGACATAAAGGCAAGCAAATGTACTGTATTATTATTATGACTTAAAGGTTTATGTTTACTTTGCTGTTCACACAGGACCTCCTGATATTCACAAGAGTGCTAATGTAATTTGAAAACACTGAAAAGTGGCAAAGTAATTAGTTTTCAAGTTTGAGGAAAACCCAGTGAGACCAAAATTCAATAAATATGTTTATTTCAGCTCGGTTATTTTAGACATCTGCTTTAAGTTTGGAGTTGTACCAAATAATCTGGCACAATACACCTTGGTAAATGTGGAAACAAAATAGTATGGACGTCTTCAAGGAAGTGGTGGCACATAGAGCAGAGTACATCATCTATCTTGAATATTGATTGATTCAGACTCCTTGAAGTAAAGTGAATCTTCCGTGAGGGAATATTATTAGCGAGCTTAACCCTGAAACCTCTAACCTGTCATGCCTGACATCCGATAATTTATTCATCGAGATGGGAACTTTCAGACAGGCAGGGAGAAAATTAAACGCAAAACTGGACAGTCAGATAGAAAGACAGACAGAGCAGAAAGAAGACAGATGCATGAGCTAAAAGAGTAATGACTAAACAATGACAGATGCAAAATGCTTTGAAAGTTAGATGATCAGGCAGGTGAAATTCCAGACAAATGCTGACTACGAATAAAAGAACTATAATGACGTTTTAAGAATAAAGCAGAGAAGTCAAGGTTCACCTCATATACCTCACGTGGTCACTGACTCTCTTAAATCTGACTCCAATAATCCAACTTTATCTCACAATGTTACTGTATGCATGCTAGAAGATAAAAACCACGAGCTCAGCTTGCTGAAAGAATAGCTTGAACTTTACTGAACATGATTGGTTAGATAATAAGGTTTCTCGCCTAAATGCCACGGCAATTATAAGAGACATCCTTTCATACTTTATATTATGCAATGTCAGTGACAAACTGTCCCCAGCTGAAATGCGTTTTAGGATGATTTTTCTCCGCGTGTGCCAAAACAGTCGGACAAAAATGTGTTTTGAACCTTTGAGACTCACTTATCAAAATATATACAGATGACAAAATTGCTTTGTATAAAACGCTGAACTGAATAATGGATCATCAGTCTAATGAACAATGTGGTGAGTCTGTTCTGGTACACCGACCGAGCACAATGACATATACACACATGGAAGGAGAAGCAACGCAGCCTCGCTGAGTGACTGTTTGACCTATTCAACACATTCTAAGTCCTCTGGCAAAAATAACAAACAAAACAGCGCCGCCGAACATGTCACAGCATGGTGGCAATGAAGCTCCACAGAGACCCCGCTGACTTGCTAATTCAGAAAAAATATCGAACCCGGGACAATCTAACAAAATAAAGGCTTGTTCACTTACACGAGGACTTGACAAAATGCAGAGGGTGGTAATATTACATTCCCATCTGCACTCTTTCTGTGTCGTTGTGTAAATTTGTGGCTGTGCTGTATCCTGTCCCAAGGCAATTAACATGACTTGAAACAAGTGCACCTCTCTAACTGTAGAAACTAAGTCAAAACCCATTTAGCCATACAAACAAAAATGTTATGTTTATGTTGTTACTGTTGCTAGCGTGCTCGCACTTATTGACTTTCACTCATAGCTGCACAGAGTGCTCAGCCACACATCACAGTAAATATGATGAATTGGTCTTCTTTGAGTGTAACACACTCCTGGCCCAAGGATGATAGGCTTACAGTTAGGTCCATAAGTATTTGGACTATGACACATTTGTTTTTGTAGTGTCGCCTCTCCACACCACAGAGGATTTTAAATCAAGTAATCAAGATTTGATTGAAGTATAGACTTTCAGCTTTGATTCTAGATGTTTAATCGATGTTTATTACTATTCAAGATTTAGAACCATTTTATGCAGCCTTTCAGAGGCTTAAAAGTAAAAGGACAATCTAACATAATTTTAACAATGATTTTTTGTAATACTTGGATTTAAATCCTTTGCAGGTGTAGAACCCGTGGACATGATGCTCTGCCAGACATTTGCTGCAGTCGTCTTCAGTTGTTGTCTGTGGGTCTTTCTGCAGTCAATGTTGCATTTAACATCTGAAAAGCATAATCTGTTGGGTTGATCAGGTGACTGACATGGCGATTGAAGAATACCCAGTTTCTTTCCTTTGAGAAACTCTTGGGCTCCTTTTGAAGTGTGCCTTGAGCAGGGGTTAAAATGAGATTTGGCAGGTGGGGGAACCTTACGACTGAGTGTAGTGGTGCAGCATGGGGAAAGAAATTGAATAGAAATACTTCGCATAACAACTCGTTTCATGAGCTCTAGCTGATTTTTTTTGTGTCCAGACCAGAGATGGGCAGTAATTACTGTAGTTACTGTAATCCGATTACTTTTTTCAAGTAACGAGTAAAGTAAGGGATTACTATTGCAAAAACGGTAATTAGATTACCGTTACTTTCCGTAGGAACGCTGCATTACTGCGTTACTAAAACCGTGATTTTTTGCAAGAATGTCTCATGACAGTGACATAAGCAAGTGCGACGTTCGTGACAACAGCTGTGTGCAGATCAACAATGGATAACATATCGAGTGCGAGAGAGAGTATGAGCGTGCAGCGTTTAAAGCGTGGAAGTACTGACCTTATTTGGAGTTTGATTCCATAAAAAGTGACAAAAACATTAGTGTCCGTTGTGCGTGGGAAGAAAACTTTGTTTTACAGCGAAAAAAACCCCTAAACTTCCGAGCAAACACCGAGTAGCTACGACGTAATGGGAAACTCACAGAGAAACTCGCGGATTCTTCAACTGACCGCTGCGGCACACCTGCACCAGGGTAAACCTCCGCCTACCCTACTCCTGCTTTACAGGTGAAAATAGAGCAAAAGGGCCGCTGAGTCTTTGACTTTATTTATTTTCTGCTGTGTTTTACTTGCATCTATTTGAAAGAGTGAGTGTAAACACACAAAAAATATATATTTCATGTGCTGGAATGTGTAGAAAATAGGTTTAAATATTAAACTAATTTCTTCCAGTCAGAGAATGTTGCATATAATTACATTTTTGCTTGATGCATAAAGTTAAAAGATTAAAACTAATAAAACAAGTTTTAAAAAGAGACCTTTCCATTTGATTACATTTTGTATGATGGATTATGCAGAAAAAGTAGAATTGGGCGAAAGATCTATCACTTTATCACCCATTCAGGTTGTAAATCGTGTTTTTAAAAGTAACTAAGTAACTAAGTAATTAATTAGTTTTGAAAATAAGTAATCAGTAAAGTAACGGGATTACTTTTTGGGGAAGTAATCAGTAATTAGTCACTGATTACTTTTTTCAAGTAACTTGACCAACACTGGTCCAGACTGTGGTCAGCTGACCTGTGCTACTCCAGCATTTACTGCTCTTTGTGGATTTAGCCAACTGAATTTGATTAGATATATATTTAGGTGATTCACAAGCTGATTACCAAACCCTAGACACTATAAAGCTAGTATAAAAGTTAGAATTTTGTGAGTGAAAATAATCAGCTTTATCACCTTGAATATAAATTGATGGCTGCTAATCTTGATATATTGTACCTCTCAAAGATAGAGGATCACTATAAACTTTCACAATAATGCAAACACATCACTATACCCTCCACTAAACAGCCTAGTATTTTCAGTATTTTGCTACCTTTGAATGAGACCAAATTATTATAATTCAGCTTGTTTGGCGAGATGTTTCACAAAAAACATAATTCAGCAACACTTCATGCAATATCTGATTCAATTTCCACAAAAGATGTTGCCCCTGGACCAAGCTGGGCATCATTTTAGTGTAGCTGGTGTCATTTTTCACTTTTTTTTTTATTTGACGGGTGGTGGTGTGGGCACAGTGGCCCACCCACGGATTGGGCCTGTCCCAGACAGGTGGATAATGTTATCAGCAGGAGAGCTGCTAATGCTTTGACCAGGATTATATTTCCTGCCATCACTGCCAGAGAAGAGAATGTCTAGCAACCCCCACAGCTTTTGCCAGATTCAGACTGGTTTTGGTTTTAGTTGGTGATTCTTGGTGAAGTCCAGTCCACTAGTTTTGCTGGAAGTCTTGTAACAACATTATTCCAAGAAGTTGTCACATATTCCAAATAAAGGCGGGGGGGGAGTCATTCTAGGTGATGTATGAACACATATCTAAAAATGTGGTGTTTTTTTTTTTTTTAACAAACAAAAAAGTAAAGTTAGTCCCCAGAGCCAATCACAGAAGTCCGGAACCACACCAACACCTCTGATTTCTCTCATTTTCTTTCTTTTGTAGCATGAGATTAGATTCTACCCAAAATCTAATAGACCTAAAAGATCTTCTTTAAATTTAAATTCACTCACATTATTTCACATCAAAGCACTGATACTGGGGGAGTTGCTTGTGACAGGTGCACAATGATAACAGCAAACTCTGTCTGCACTGAGACACTTGGCTCTTGGACACTTTTAGTATGAAAATGCCCTCTTTAAATTTTAAATGTTATTCACCATTTTAACTTACCTAATCTAGCGTGACAGACACAGAGTTCCAGTGGTCCATAATAAAGCTGGGGGAGCTTTTAGCCATATTGCAGAACTAGTTCTGGTGCCCTTAATTAATATTAAATTAAAATGCTTCAAAGATTCAATTTACTGTGTGCTTGCATGCAAGGCAACATGCAAACCTGCTGAATACATTTACTGTGTTTTCATTTAATTTAAGCCGCTTAAAAGCATAAAAACAATGCAAAAGGTCAAAGGCTCCGAATGCTCTCAGTCCACAGTATACATGTAACAGGTATCTGCGCAGTCGTAAAGGCGACCCATGATTTAAACATTTGTTCAGTGTTTTTAGGTTAGCACAGCACAACTCTTTGCACCAGTATTACGTTGCTACAGTAACAAGTTGGACATTTAAAGTCCCAAATCGGGTATACTCCCCATGCACCACAAAAAGTCAGGCCATTTTTCCCTAACACACTCATGACATTACATAAATGTAAAAGGTGCAAAAGGTTTTCATGGACATGTATTTTTTATGTCCACATGAACTTTTGATCTCTGCTTTCAAAGGTTAGTCTTGCTCACTCTCGTGGTAAATACCTAAGCTATTAAAGGTATAGTCTTGTGCTGCAGTGAAATGACCTGTAGAAAGGTTGCTGACAACATAGCCTCTCTAAGCCTCCAAGTCACTTTTATTTCAGTGGAGACACAGACCCTTTAGAAGAGGGATAACAGCAGTGGCAGAATTAACTAGAAAAGATATTAAACGAAACAGAAAACGAGGTATTGCAAAAAGGAAGAAGAACAATTTTCCCCAACGACTGTGTTTGAAACACACTGTAAAATAATAAAATACTGTTGCTAAAAACATGAAAAGAAAATGAGCTACGAGAACTTAATTGTTGTTGCTTTCATTTGTGCTCTGAAGGCTGCAATTCCAGGGAATTAATAATCCTATACACTTTACCTCTTTACTAGTTTGACAAAAAAAATCCAGGTAAAAACCATTTCGTTTAAACAACACAATGAAACAGCATGTGGGTAATTATAGTTACGCAGCTCTCTCATATAAAAATATAGCCACAATTAAAAAGGGCTAATTTCTCTAGGTGTACAAATGGATTAATGAAGTAACCAGAAAAGAGTTGGAGCCTCTGACTGTGGGTGCAAAATATCCTCAACCCAAATTCATTTGATTTGCAATACGTGAATGAGATCATTCTTTAAATCTAGATGATGAATGACCTCATTTTAGTTCTGCAGAGACATGAGGAGTACTTCACAATGTCTGACTTGCCAATAGGCCAATCCATTAAAAAATCATTGAGGTAATCCCTGTTGGGGTCGCTCAGTCATCCTAGTTACCTCTTTTGATGCAAATGCAATATGCTACTATTAGCGGACTCATTAGTTTGAGCTTGGTTGTTACTGCAATGATTTATTGTAAGTGTGGGTGGTTAACTCTTTCATTACCAAATTTTATGACTTACTTACAGTTTCAGCAAATCATTAGAATTAAGTGACATGAAATAAAGAAGTAATCCCTAATATATCTGCTTGTAGTCTTGCAAGTAGCAATGCCTATGTCTGTGTTAACTAACAAGTTATTATGACAGGTGTCAATACTTTCAGTAAACTGGCATGTCATATGTATCATCACTTTTTTTAAATTTGTGAACATGCACCTTCTCTAATATCCTATCCCTAATATCAACTGGTAGGCATTTGGTTGCAAAAACAAAACAAACAGGAATTTTAAGAGCAGCCAAATAAAAATAAAAAGGCAGTAGTGGATGATCTTTAAACAATAAAGATATTTTTCTTTAGAGAAAAACAATAATTTCAAGGTAGACTTTAAATGATTGTGCTAAAGAAAAATACCTTCAGAACATCCAGATGTTCATGATGTTAGTGATGGGAATTCCGGCTCTTTCTAGAGAACTGGCTCTTTCGGCTCGGCTCACTAAAAAGAGCCGTCTCTTTCTGCTCCCAACCAGCTCTTCAGGTTGTTTTGTTGCTTTAATTAATTTATTATAATAATAATAACGGATACTTTATTGATCCCCATGGGGAAATTACTTGTTTTTCTCTGCATTTGACCCATTCACTCAGTGAAGCAGTGGGCAGCCCACTAAGCAGGCGCCCGGGGAGCAGTGTGTAGGGACGGTACCTTGCTCAGGGGTACCTCAGGGTAGCCGTTAAGTGGATTCGAACCGCCGACCTTCCGATCATGGGGCGACCACTTTACCTACTGAGGTATCCCTGCCCAACATTATCAACAACAATATAAAATCATGCACAAAAGGAATTACTAATGTGAAACAAACCCATGGTTTTATTTATATACGTTTATATATAAAAATATACGGTGGCCCCTAGAGACAAAGCAGAGAGAGAAAGAGAGGCTGGGACAACAATATGGGCAGAAATCTGTGCCATCAGAAACTGAATTTGAATAAGTTAAATTTGAATTTGAATTGCTCTGATTGAATCTGAATTGTAACTTGAATAAATGCTTTTGAAAACTGAATTTGAATTAGTCTAATTTGAAATTGAATTTATGGTTTGAAAATGATCATCACTAAAATGAAATTGAATTTTATATTTTGAAAATGAATTGATTTGCTTTGAAACTGCATTTTATCCTTTAAAAATTCAGCTCTCGAATAATTTCAGTTTCACTTCTCACCATTCAGTTTCAGTTCTACAATTCAATTTCAGTTCCAAAATTCAGGTTTTGGAACTTACATCCGGTTCCGGTTCAAGCGCAGATTAATAGAACTACGTTTTACTAGCGGACCGAAAGTGTTACTGACGGGAATCTACAGCGTCTTGAGCTGAATTAAGACTTCAGAAGTCATTCGTCATGTCGAATGACCAGCGGATGAACTCTCAGGTTGGTAATAAATATATTACATGTATAAGAACAAGCGTCATGTTAACAAATGATAGCCGTAAGGTAACTTTTATGCTTATTGTAGCTGTTAGCTAAAAACGCTAATTTAGCGTAGTTTGCCCTGAATTCAGCTTTGACAACAAATATGATCGACTGTTTCTAGTAGAATTACAAAGTTGTCATCTTGGACCCTCTCAGAGTACCCCCTCTGTATGCTTACAGAGACCCCTACAGTAGGGAAACATGCAAAACGCTGTCCAAACCTTTGTATTTTAGCTCTATTTATGTCTTACACAGCATCCTAACTCTTTAGCCAACTTAATAACTTTAGCTAAAGTGAATAGTTAGTCTAATTCATTAGTGCAGCATTACTGGATCACCTCTGTTTGAAGTGATATAATGTGATATACAACTATCACTGAAACAGCAAACTTTGTAAATAAGCAAACAACACTTCTCATTCTCTAAACGTTTGGCCAAAGCTGTAGATTACACTATCAGTGCTTGTTCACTCTTGACAATAATTACATTTCAAAATTTACTTTGTGCATTTACAGGTAAACAATATCTAATATTTTATCTAAATGACTGCTTTGTCTTTGAAAAGGGTGAAGAGCCTGAGGCCGGTGACAGTCCAGTTCTACTCTAAGTACATCCTTACAGTGGCTCACAGGACAAGGCCACATTCCTGTCCTGCCAGAAGAGAAGAGAAACTTCAGTCTTCATGCAGTTCAACCACACCTGTCATATTCCATATGACAGGGGTCTCAAACTCCAGTCCTCAAGGGTCAAAGTGTCATGCAACTTTTCCAAGGCCTCGAGGACTGAAGTTTGAGACCCCTGCCGTATGGTGTTCATGCTGTTTTCTACCCCACAGTTACAGCATGTCTGACTGCCTGTTCAGCATATGCAAAAAATATATGATGAGTTTCAGCATGTGATGACTAAGGCCTTCCATTATGGTGTTTGTCATCACATGTCACAGACATCTGGATGATCATTTGGAATAAACAAAATACTAAAAACTTGTTACTTCATCTTTTATCTTTATTATTATTATTGTTCTTATTTTACATTTTTCATTGTTAGGCATTGGGTTTATTTGTAGTAGTCCTTTTCCTACTTCTTTCCCTCTTCCATGTCACTGTGTCAGCTTGTCAGCATCTATGATGTGGGGCGATCGTGGCTCAAGAGTTGGGAGTTCGCCTTGTAATCGGAAGGTTGCCGGTTCGAGCCCTGGCTTGGACAGTCTCGGTCGTTGTGTCCTTGGGCAAGACACTTCACCCGTTGCCTACTGGTGGTGGTCAGAGGGCCTGGTGGCGCCAGTGTCCGGCAGCCTCGCCTCTGTAAGTGCGCCCCAGGGTGGCTGTGGCTACAATGTAGCTGCCATCACCAGTGTGTGAATGGGTGGATGGCTGGATATGTAAAGCGCTTTGGAGTCCTTAGGGACTAGTAAAGCGCTATATAAATACAGGCCATTTACCATTTATTTGGGTTTGGAAGTGGAACAGAAAGTAAGGAAATCCAAAGTGCCATTAAAACCAGGAGAGGTTCTTATATTTCAGAATAAGGGATTAATTCAAAAGAAATTACCTCAATGCCATATTTTATTTAGGAACCCTAGAGAGCACTTTGCAAAATAACACATTCTTATAATTTCACCCTCAGATGAGCCAAGCTACAACTGTCAGGGAAGGTGATGTAGGTACAGAGCATATGAGAGTGGTTAAGTTTGTCTCTTTTCTAGATGAAGGCACAAGAGGGATCAATGGCAAGGCGTAGAGATTCAGTATCTTCAGTCTTCAGTGGACACTCCATTTCTGGCACAAAACACCTGTAACAGATGGACATAGTAATGGAGCAGTATGTTTAAAAAAAAAAAAATCTAATTAAGCATGCACTCAGTACCCTAAGAATTATTATGGTAGTTAAGCACAGTGATAGTTGTATATCACATTATATCACTTCAAACAGAGATGATCCAGTAATGCTGCACTAATGAATTAGACTAACTATTCACTTTAGCTAAAGTTATGAAGTTAGCTAAAGAGTTGGGATGCTGTGTAAGACATAAATAGAGCTAAAATACAAAGGTTTGGGCACCGTTTAGCATGTTTCCCTACTGTAGGGGTGCTCTGAGAGGGTCAAAGATGACAACTTTGGAATTCTACTAGAAACAGTCGATCATATTTGTTGCCAAAGCTGAATTCAGGGCAAACTACGCTAAATTAGCGTTTTTAGCTAGCAGCTACAATAAGCATAAAAGTTACCTTACGGCTATCATTTGTTAACATGACGCTTGTTCTTATACATGTAATACATTTATTACCAACCTGAGAGTTTATCCGCTGGTCATTCGACATGACGAATGACTTCTGAAGTCTTAATTCAGCTCAAGACGCTGTAGATTCCCGTCAGTAACACTTTCGGTCCGCTAGTAAAACGTAGTTCTATTAATCTGCGCTTGAACCGGAACTGGATGTAAGTTCCAAAAACTGAATTTTGGAACTGAAATTGAATTGTAGAACTGAAACTGAATGGTGAGAAGTGAAACTGAAATTATTCGAGAGCTGAATATTTAAAGGATAAAATGCAGTTTCAAAGCAAATCAATTCATTTTCAAAATATAAAATTCAATTTCAATTTAGTGATGATCATTTTCAAACCATAAATTCAATTTCAAATTAGACTAATTCAAATTCAGTTTTCAAAAGCATTTATTCAAGTTACAATTCAGATTCAATCAGAGCAATTCAAATTCAAATTTAACTTATTCAAATTCAGTTTCTGATGGCACAGATTTCTGCCCATACAACAACAAGAAACAACATCGTCACATTAGAAAGGTACAGTAATCATCCACAGTTATTTTCAGTTGCGGATGATAAAGGATTCAGAAAGTTTATTCATGCAGTGAAAAAAATCATCCCAGGCCTATATGACAGAGAATGTGCGTCTTCTGTTTGTTTTGCATATTTTAATGTATATTTAATTGTGTTGTGGTTTGCAGTGTTTTGTTTTGTTTCATTTTAAATTTGGTTAAAAGGAAAAAGATGAAAATTTAAATAGTTTAAAGTTGAAATGTAAATAGTTGGTTTTTGTATTTATCATTATTTATTACATTTTATGTGGAGTGAATAAATAAAACTATATTTACGATGGCCCCTAGAGACAAAGCACATACAAAATACAAAACAGGTACAAACTCCGAAACAACACAAAACACTGCAAACCATAACACAATTAAATATACATTAAAACAGAACAAAAAGAAGATGCACATTCTCTGTCATATAGGCCTGGGATGATTTTTTGGGAGAGTGTTTTCCTGCTTGGAATTGCATACATGAATTGCATACATACAACTAAAAATAGTTGTGGATGACTACTATACCGTTCTAATGTGACGATGTTGTCTCTTGTTGTTGTCCCTGGCTCTTTCGCTCTCTCTCCCTCTGCTCTGTTCCTGTGCTACTGCCAGTGTAACTACTGCCCCTCCCCCCTCTGCTCAGCGCAAGCACAAGCCTCATGTGCGGAGTGAAGGAAAAAAAAGTGTGTGTGAGAGAGAGAGAGGGTGAGAGAAAGAAAAAAAGCCGGCTCGCATCATTCACTTCAAAGATCCGGCTCTAAGAGCCATTTCGTTCACGACCGACACATCACTACCAGCTATGAGAATTTCATCTTTCGGGAGGAAGACGTATAATTGTCTGAGTCTAGCATGAAGAAAAGAAACTATTCAACTATTCAATAAGAACAAAATAGACAAGTTGGATGTGTTTTGGCAAAGAAGCTAGTCTATGAGGTGCCGTAGGGGACATTATTACTGAAACGCTCTCACACACACACAACTGAAACGCTCTCACACACACTACTGAAACGCTCTCACACACACTACTGAAATTTTAGCTCTCACACACACTACTGAAACGCTCTCACACACACTACTGAAACGCTCTCACACACACTACTGAAATTTTAGCTCTCACACACACAACTGAAACGCTCTCACACACACTACTGAAACGCTCTCACACACACTACTGAAATTTTAGCTCTCACACACACAACTGAAACGCTCTCACACACACTACTGAAACGCTCTCACACACACTACTGAAATTTTAGCTCTCACACACACTACTGAAACCAGAGGCATTTCTGCTGAACAGGAAGTTGTTTCCTGACAAGGAAACTGATGGAAAAAGTGGTATATTTCAAAACACTACAAGGATTTCTACTCAGCAACCTGCTAGTACAGCAGTCCCCAACCTTTTTTGCGCCACGTAAACAATATAAAAAATAAAAAAACCATAAATACCATGAAAACCATAAATAGAAATGTGTTCGAATTTTTGTGGAGGAATAAAACCCATTACATAGAAAGATCTCAGTTGTGTGTGTGAGAGTGTTTCAGTTGTGTGTGTGAGAGCGTTTCAGTAGTGTGTGTGAGAGCGTTTCAGTAGTGTGTGTGAGAGCGTTTCAGTTGTGTGTGTGAGAGCGTTTCAGTAGTGTGTGTGAGAGCGTTTCAGTTGTGTGTGTGAGAGCGTTTCAGTAGTGTGTGTGAGAGCGTTTCAGTAGTGTGTGTGAGAGCGTTTCAGTAGTGTGTGTGAGAGCGTTTCAGTAGTGTGTGTGAGAGCTAAAATTTCAGTAGTGTGTGTGAGAGCGTTTCAGTAGTGTGTGTGAGAGCGTTTCAGTAGTGTGTGTGAGAGCGTTTCAGTAGTGTGTGTGAGAGCTAAAATTTCAGTAGTGTGTGTGAGAGCGTTTCAGTTGTGTGTGTGAGAGCTAAAATTTCAGTAGTGTGTGTGAGAGCGTTTCAGTAGTGTGTGTGAGAGCGTTTCAGTAGTGTGTGTGAGAGCGTTTCAGTTGTGTGTGTGAGAGCTAAAATTTCAGTAGTGTGTGTGAGAGCGTTTCAGTAGTGTGTGTGAGAGCGTTTCAGTTGTGTGTGTGAGAGCGTTTCAGTTGTGTGTGTGAGAGCGTTTCAGTTGTGTGTGTGAGAGCGTTTCAGTAGTGTGTGTGAGAGCTAAAATTTCAGTAGTGTGTGTGAGAGTGTTTTAGTAGTGTGTGTGAGAGCGTTTCAGTTGTGTGTGTGAGAGCGTTTCAGTTGTGTGTGTGAGAGCGTTTCAGTAATAATGTCCCTTACGGCACCTCATACTAGTCCACCTCTGGAGCAGCATTTTTGGACACTAAGATAGATAGACAGATACTGTACACCATCTGGAGTTTGGAATATAGAGCACATAGTAGTCTAAAGTCTCTGTCATTAGGGTCACTGGCAAATTATAGCATGTGCTAGTCTATTTCACTAAATGACAGCAGCATTGCAGTTATACCTACAGATACAGCTATAAATGTAGTCAGTAAATCTGGAGGTGTGTACAGCCCAGACCAGAACATTCTTGATTGATGGCCTGATTATGGAGCAGTGAGAACATAGGTAGGTTCTAGTAAAAATTAAAATATCCTAATATTATCCTGTCCAAGAAATAATAGAATCCTCAGGTTGAAATGTGCTCATAATACAGCTTTACTGGGCAACCTCTTTTTATTTTTATTTTCTAACAAAAACCTATCAGGATGCGGCAATATTTCTATCACATACAGCCCTAATGCACTTATTTCATGTGATCTTCACCAAAAGCACCTCCTAAATGAATAAACTGTAAAAATTATATCCTTACAACTGGCAAGTCTGGCTTTAAAAGATATGTTTGTCTTAAAAAGGAGAAGAATCTGGTGGTCTGAGGGATTTTGAAGCTAATCACAATCAGACTTGATGTGTTTATTTAAAAGAAAAAACATCTGTTGGATATTATGAGAGTGCAAATAAGAAAGAATGTAAATCTGAGACATCTGTCACCTTGTATTCTCATTTCATGAAACTAAGATATTGCAGTTATAGAAATATTAAGATTTTCTATTATCTAATGACAGTTAACACGAGTTACTCAATTATAAAGTTTGATGCTCTGGTATTATTGTCCCTTTTTTCCATTTCTATAGTTGCCTGTAGTTTGTGTGTAAGATGCCAACTTGCCAGAAAATATTCGTTAACTCCTCGCTAACTACAACCAATGAAATCGTGAGAAGTGCAACACAACTCAACACAAAAGTTATGCCTTTTTTGGTAGCAGTGCTAAGATACAACTTATATATATTATATATACTTATATATATATATATATATATATATATACTTGTAAATATATATATATATATGACCTCAGGATTTTTTTTTTATCCCTGCTAATCACTAGTGAAAAGAAAATTCACCTCACAGTGTCATAGAGCTGAACACACCCAGACGCAGAACACATGCAGCCTCAGCTCTCCTTCTATTTGGACTGGCTTATTAAGTTCCTTTCACTTTCACTGACTGCGTGTGTCCAAGCTACAGCCACAGTTATCAGACACACACACAGAGCTAAAGCTTTAGGGAGGGGGTGCTCCTGCAGACCATCGTGATGAGGAAACACATTAACTCACATCACAAATTCTGACACACAGAGGTAGGGGCAGACAGTACCAACACCAAAAATGGAGGTGAATCTGAGACAGGCTAATGTTGACCTTAAACTAGACAAAATTTGAAGCAATCTCAGAGTTTGAGACTAATTTCTAGTTGCAGTACACCTAGGGCAGATACATGTGTTCTCATGTTAGAAATTCATTTTTTGTGAGGGCTCAGTCAGAGTTGTCAGAAAAGAAAGAAAAGGCCCAAAGGTCTGCAGTATATACTCCAAACTTTTGACCGGTTGTGTAGGCTTGGTTAGGACGTGGGGTCTAGCCTAGGGACCCTTACTGTTCCAAGGGCATATCCAGCTTAAATATATATATACCCTGTGTGTACAGGGTGGGCCATTTATATGGATACACTGTAATAAAATGGGAATGGTTGGTGATATTAAAGTCCTGTTTGTGGCACATTAGTATATGTGAGAGGGCAAACTCCTCATAAGATAAGATAAGATAACCTTTATTAGTCCCACACGTGGGAAATTTGTTTTGTCACAGCAGGAAGTGGACAGTGCAAGAGTTATGAGGCAAAAATTAGAATACAATAAGAACTAGAAAAATTTGCATTTCCTGCGAAAATGCAGTGTGGATGCTTTAAAGCTGAAGCTGTATGCAAAAAGTAGCTGAAAAAGCTGAAAAGTTGCAGAAATTGTAAAAACTTTGCAGAAGCAAAGGAACTTTTCTAAAATGGAATAACTTAGCAGAACTGCAATATCTTAGAGGAAACATAATACTTGGCAGAAATACAATAGCATAGCAGAACTTAGCAGAAATATTGTAACTTACCAGAAACATAACTTCTCAAAAATACAAGAATTTAGGAGAAATAGTATAAGATAACAGAAAGAATATATTTAGACAAAAATACTTAAGCATTACAGAAACACTATGATTTAGAAAAATAGTACAACATAGCAGAAATACTGTGATTTACCAGAGACACTGTGATGAACTATGAATATTGTAATTTTAAATTAAGACTATGTTTTAGCACAAATATTATAATTTGGCAGAAATACTATGATACAGCACAAATACTCTGGTTTAGCACAAATATTATAACATAGCAGAAATACAATTATATAGCAGAAATGCTATATTTAGAAAGAAAAATATAATATAGTAGAAATAGTATGATTGAGCAGAAATACTACAATATAGCATAATAACAATGATTTAGCAGAAATACTATGATTGAGCAGAAGTACTAAGATGTAGTAAAAGTACTTTGATTTAACAGAAATACAATTATGGAGGAGTAATACTTTAAAATGGGAGAAATATTGATACACACACACACATACACAGAGCCTAAAGGGAAGAGTATTTGTGCCATGGAGTGTTAAGAATGTGAGGTCCATATTAGAAAAGCTGGTAAAATCATAAAAGTTTGCAGAATTGTAATAGATGATGAATATGAATTACTGGTCTGTGACAGTGTATTAATTTGTAGGGAAAAAAAACATGTTGACCAAGGTGGAATCGAACCCACAATCTTTGGCTTGCAGACCCGTGTCATTACCAACTGCGCCACTGGGAAAGAGAGGAGCCATTTTGAAAAACAGGGTGATGAGCAGTCAGAATTAGATCCCGGTGAGAGGCGAAAAACGCCGTTTTTTGGAGTTACAAAACGTTGTGTAACTCAAAAACTAGGTGGACTAGAGGCATAATTCTTGTACTGGGTGAATCAGCGGACTTTGGTGTACTTTGACTGCGATTTTCATTGCTCTTTGTACAACCGTCGCTGAGATATGACGAGAGAGGAAACGGAAGACCTCAGACATGATTGGCTGGCTGGGAAGCCGTGCAGGCCCTGATATGTGATATGTGTCTGAGTCCGCACAGAGGATTGGCTGCCTGGCAGAAATATATAGAAATAGTATGATTAAGCATAAATACTACATTTAGCAGAAATACTATATTAAGCACAAATCCTATAAAAAGCAGAAATAGTATATTAAGCACAAATCCTATTAAAAGCAGAAATAGTATATTAATAAAATGATCAGCGTTCTGCTCTACCAGGTGTAACAATTGAGTTTAACATCCAGGCATCCATGAAAACAGAATTTATGACATTTAACGGAGTTAGAAGTTAGCAGGGAGTTAGCTCGCTAGCTTCTATCTAAATACAATATAGCATGTCCTGACTGCGGGGTTTTGGAAACAAATTAAACGTACAGCTCTGTTATCACTTCCAGCATAAATGAAGACAGAAAGCTAAACAGCAGTGACGTTTGTAGGGTTACTGAAGTTTGGCTAGCTGGTATATAATGATGTGCTACGTGACCGCTAGCGACACAGCTATGTTAGCATAATATAAACAAGCTAACTTTTTTTCCACTTGACAAAAGTTATCGTGAGTGTTCTCGGTGGTCAGGAACAAATGTAATTGCATGGCAGGATGCTGTAAACGGACCAAACTTCAGCCAGGAGAACAACTGAGATAATCCATCCACAATACGAGGTTAGTCATTCATATACTGCTGCATGGGCTGGGCTGTAGTTACATCCTAAGGTTTTAAAAACTGAGCTTAAATAAATGATTAGCGGTAATAAAAGCCGAGGGAGGTCAACAGTGATCGCTGACTGTTTTAGGAGCTTTTTGAGATCAAATAGAAGAAAATACATAACATTAAACATGTTAACAACACAAATGCCATATTAAACGCAGACTACTTTAGACCCGGAAGTAGGATTCGTCGCGTCATCACTGAACAACCGGATTGCAGTCTATTTCTCATAATGACGACTCCCCTCAAACAAATGACCATAATTTCCTAACCGTAGGGGCTAGAGCGGTCATTCTTACACCGTTTTGTTCAGAAGAGATGGGGGAATCTTCAAGTGTTGACAATTTATCATTAAAATATGAATTTTTAGAGATATATGACATGGATGACTTGTTGACTTAGAAGCCACGAATTCCCCAATATGCAAATTTGAATACCTCAGACCACATATATGATTGGCTGGCTGGGAAGCCGTGCAGGCCCTGATTTTTGGATTTGAATTCCTCAGCCCTCAGATATGATTGGCTGGCTTAGAAGCCATGAAGGCCCCAATATGCAAATTTGAATGCCTCAGGACACATATATGATTGGCTGGGAAGCCGTGCAGGCCCTGATTTGAAAATTTGAATGTCTCAGTCCTCACAGAGGATTGGCTGCCTGGGGACCTGGCAGAAATATATAGAAATACTATGATTAAGCATAAATACTACATTTAGTAGAAATACTATGTTTTAGCACAAATACTATAAAAAGCAGAAATACTATAATTTAGCAGAAATACTATATTAAGCACAAATCCTATAAAAAGCAGAAATAGTATGATTAAGCATAAACACTACATTTAGTAGAAATACTATGTTTTAGCACAAATACTATAAAAAGCAGAAATACTATAATTTAGCAGAAATACTATATTAAGCACAAATCCTATAAAAAGCAGAAATAGTATGATTAAGCATAAACACTACATTTAGTAGAAATATTATGTTTGAGCAAAAATCCTATAAAAAGCAGAAATACTATATTAGGCACAAATCCTATAAAAAGCAGAAATAGTATGATTAAGCATAAATACTACATTTAGTAGAAATACTATGTTTTAGCACAAATAGTATAAAAAGCATAAATACTGTAATTTAGCAGAAATACTATATTAGGCACAAATTCTATGAAAAGCAGAAATAGTATGATTAAGCATAAATACTACATTTAGTAGAAATACTATGTTTTAGCACAAATCCTATAAAAAGCAGAAATACTGTACTATGATTTAGTAGAAAAACTATAAATAATCAGAAATACTATATTTGGCAGAAATACTATATTTTGCACAAATCTTATAAAATAGCAGAAATAGTATGATTTAGCACAATAGTAATAAGTTAAACAGAAAAATTGGAAAAGCAAAATGGACAGCTGAAAAAATGCTGAACATGCTGAGGGTCCCTCAAATATACTTGTTAAATGAAAAAATCAGCAAAAAAATGCACAGGGAGAGAGAAGTAAGTTTCTAGGTCAGCCTGGGAGCTGCTGAATTTGAATCCACCAATCAGAGAGCCTGTGTACTTTTTCCCGCCAAAACAGGTGCATCTATTTACACACGCAGCACAGAGAGGCACAGGATTATTGCAGCCTATTTCTCATAGTGACGACTCCCCTCAAACAAATGACCATAATTTCCTAACCGTAGGGGCTAGAGCGGTCATTCTTACACCGTTTTGTTCAGAAGAGATGGGGGAATCTTCCAGTGTTGACAATTTATCATTAAAATGTGAATTATTAAAGATATTTGACTTCTAATGCACCATAACTGAGTAGAGCGAAGCAAAAACTGGCTTGACTTGCCCTCAAACAACGCTTTGTAACTCGAAATCTATTTGGAGTATCGATATCATTCTTTCACCGTAAGAGACAGCAGGCTTTGGTGAATAGTCATGGAAATTTTCAGGTCTCTGTGGAAATCCAACAAAAAGTTATGACGAGAGAAAAAAGTGGTTCATTTCCAGGGTTTGAAATCTGAAGAAATCTGAGCGACGGACGAATTTCCTACCCTCAAACAAGTCCAACTGATTTCAGAACGGTAATACGTGAGAAAGAAATTCTTGAATTGTGAGCGTCACGAGTGTCTGAAGATATACCGGGACAAGCCTCATGTCTTAACTTTGCTTCGTTAAGGAGATATGACGATTCGAATATGCCTCTCATTACAGAAATGCAGCGGTGATTTTGAACAAACTCTCCATTGACTTTATATGGAGAGTTTTCCGACATTGTGTTGGTCTGAGGAGATTTGCGAAAGTTCTATGAATACCACAACAATGATAGTGACATTTTCGGAAACCCAGCAAAAATACCTATGTTTTGATGTATAATTTGTGGAAGTTGAGTGAAGATTGAGCAAGTAGCAAGAAGTTGTTCGGACATGAAGAGAAGACTGCAAAACCTTCAGTGGCACACTGGAAGCCAAGTGCATAGCAACCATGACAACGCATGTATTTTGTGAAAAATCACAATTTTGCAACTGAAAACTTTAAGAGGCATAAAGGTAAAACGGTAAAAGATTTGAAAAAGCTGAATCATACCTGAATAGCCCAATAATTTGAGAACATTTTAAAGTTTGAATGGTTGTTCTACGTGAAAATATGAGGAAGTAGTTAAGTTTCAGAAACAAGCTAATTGTGTGGATGCTTAAGCATCCACACTATTGAGTTCCTCTTGGGACTTCCGTACACTTTTTGGCACTTAACTACTTCCACAATTTTCAGCCGATTTTCACCGTTCAAATTTTAAAATATTCTGCTATTTCTGCTAATTCCTGCTATGTCTTTTGGTATTTTTCACTATTATACTTTTTAAAATATTAAGCTTAATTTGTCCCATTGAAATGAATGGGAAACTTCTGCAATTCTGCTAAAATTTGCTTGTTTCTGAAACTTAACTACTTCCTCATATTTTCACGTAGAACAACCATTCAAACTTTAAAATGTTCTCAAATTATTGGGCTATTCAGGTATGATTCAGCTTTTTCAAATCTTTTACCGTTTTACCTTTATGCCTCTTAAAGTTTTCAGTTGCAAAATTGTGATTTTTCACAAAATACATGCGTTGTTATGGTTGCTATGCACTTGGCTTCCAGTGTGCCACTGAAGGTTTTGCAGTCTTCTCTTCATGTCCGAACAACTTCTTGCTACTTGCTCAATCTTCACTCAACTTCCACAAATTATACATCAAAACGTAGGTATTTTTGCTGGGTTTCCGAAAATGTCACTATCATTGTTGTGGGATTTATAGAATTTTGGCAAATCTCCTCAGACCAACACAAAGTCGCAAAACTCTCCATAGAAAGTCAATGGAGAGCTTGTTCAAAATCACCGCTGCATTTCTGTAATGAGAGGCATATTCGAATCGTCATATCTCCTCAACGAAGCAAAGTTAAGACATAAGGCTTGTCCCAGTATATCTTCAGACACTCTTGACGCTCACAATTCAAGAATTATTTTCTCACCTATTACCGTTCTGAAATGAGTTAGACTTGTTTGAGGGTAGGAAATTCGTCCTTCGCTCAGATTTCTTCAGATTTCAAACTCTGGAAATGAACCACTTTTTTCTCTCGTCATATCTTTCTAATGGATTTCCACAGAGACCTGAAAATTTCCATGATTGTTCACCAAAGCCTGCTGTCTCTTACGGTGAAAGAATGATATTGATACTCCAAATAGATTTAGAGTTAGAAAGCGTTGTTTGAGGGCAAGTCAAGGCAGTTTTTGCTTTGCTCTACTCAGTTATGGTGCATTAGAAGTCAATTATCTTTAATAATTCATATTTTAATGATAAATTGTCAACACTTTAAGATTCCCCCATCTCTTCTGAACAAAACGGTGTAAGAATGACCGTTCTAGCCCCTACGGTTAGGAAATTATGGTCATTTGTTTGAGGGGAGTCGTCATTATGAGAAATAGACTGCAAAAATCCTGTGTCTCTCTGTGCTGCATGCACCTGTTTTGGCGGGAAAAAGTGCACAGGCTCTCTGATTGGTGGATTCAAATTCAGCAGCTCCAAGGCTGCTTGACTGAGCTAGAAACTTACTTCTCTGTGTGTGTGTGTGTGTGTGTGTGTGTGTGTGTGTGTGTGTGTGTGTGTGTGTGTGTGTGTGTGTGTGTGTGAGAGAGAGAGAGAGAGAGAGAGAGAGAAAGCCTTTTTATGGGATGATCTCATTGTAAGATTCAAATTCAATATATTTAGACTGGTTGACTGAATTGGATCTTGTGTGTGTCTCTCTCTGTGCATGTGTGTTTCCATATGTGTCCATATTTGTGATTGTGTGGCTGTTATATTTTTTTTTTTGCCAATTTTTTTCATTTAACAAGTATATTTGAGGGACCCTCAGCATGTTCAGCATTTTTTCAGCTGTCCATTTTGCTTTTCCAATTTTTCTGTTTAAGTTATTACTATTGTGCTAAATCATACTATTTCTGCTATTTTATAAGATTTGTGCTAAATATAGTATTTCTGTCAAATTATAGTATTTGTGCTAAAACATAGTATTGATTTAAAATTACAATATTCATAGTTCATCACAGTGTCTCTGGTAAATCACAGTATTTCTGCTCTGTTGTACTATTTTTCTAAATCATAGTGTTTCTGTAATGCTTAAGTATTTTTGGCTAAATATATTCTTTCTGTTATCTTATACTATTTCTCCTAAATTCTTGTATTTTTGAGAAGTTATCATGTTTCTGGTAAGTTACAATATTTCTGCTAAGTTCTGCTCTGCTATTGTATTTCTGCCAAGTATTATGTTTCCTCTAAGATATTGCAGTTCTGCTAAGTTATTCCATTTTAGCAAAGTTCCTTTGCTTCTGCAAAGTTTTTACAATTTCTGCAACTTTTCAGCTTTTTCAGCTACTTTTTGCATACAGCTTCAGCTTTAAAGCATCCACACTGCATTTTCGCAGGAAATGCAAATCTTTCTAGTTTTAGCAGAATTGCAGAAGTTTCCCATTCATTTCAATGGGACAAATTAAGCTTAATATTTTAAAAAGTATAATAGTGAAAAATACCAAAAGACATAGCAGGAATTAGCAGAAATAGCAGAATATTTTAAAATTTGAACGGTGAAAATCGGCTGAAAATTGTGGAAGTAGTTAAGTGCCAAAAAGTGTACGGAAGTCCCAAGAGGAACTCAAGAGTGTGGATGCTTAAAGCATCCACACAATAAATACAGTACACAACTGTACAGAATAGAATAAAATAAAATACTATATACAGTAGAATAAAATAAAATAAATATACAATAAGATAAAAATAGAATACAAATACAAATACTATATACAACTGAGTAAAAATACAACGATGACAGAAAGGATTATTGCACTTAGTATTATTGCATATGTATGGATGTGTGTGCTTGATCAGTTAAAGTCTTTATTATGGAGTCTGACAGCAGTGGGGAGGAAAGACCTGTGAAATCTCTCCGTCCCACACCGTGGGTGCCGCAGTCTCCCACTGAAGGAGCTGCTCAGTGCTGTCACAGTCTGGGGTGGGAGATGTTGTCCATCAGGGATGACAGCTTAGCCGCCGTTCTCCTGTCACTCACCACCTCCACTGGGTCCAGAGGGCATCCTAGAACAGAGCTGGCCCTTCGGATCACCCTGTTCAGTCTCTTCCTGTCCCCAGCAGAGATGCTGCCGCCCCAGCAGACCACACCATAAAAGATAGCAGAAGCCACAACAGAGTCATAGAATTTCTTCAGGAGTGGGCCCTCCACTCCAAACGACCTGAGTCTCCGCAGCAGGTACAGCCTGCTCTGCCCTTTCCTGTAGAGGGCGTCTGAGTTATGAGTCCAGTCCAGTCTATTGTTCAGATGAACACCAAGGTACCTGTAGCTGTCCACAGCCTCAATGTCCATACCTTGGATGTTCAGTGGTTGCAGTGGAGAATGCTTGTGCCTGCGGAAGTCTACCACCAGTTCCTTGGTTTTACTGGCGTTGATCTGGAGGTAGTTCAGCTGGCACCAGTCCACAAAGTCTTGGGTCAGTCCTCTGTACTCCTTGTCGTCCCCATCAGTGATGAGGCCGACTATTGCAGAGTCATCAGAGAACTTCTGCAGGAAGCACTGGGTGGAATTGTGGGAGAAGTCTGCAGTGTAGATGGTGAAGAGGAACGGAGCCAGAACCGTTCCCTGTGGGGCCCCCGTACTGCAGACGACCCTGTCCGACACACAGCCCTGAGTCCTCACATACTGTGGTCGGTCGGTGAGGTAGTCCAGGATCCAGGTAGTGAGGTGATGGTCCACTCCAGAGTTCACCAGCTTGTCCTTTAGAACCGAGGGAAGAATGGTGTTGAAGGCACTGGAGAAATCAAAGAACATGATTCTCACAGTGCTTCCAGCGGTCTCCAGGTGAGTGAGGGAACGATGTAGGAGGTGAATGACGGCATCATCCGCTCCAATGCCAGGCTGGTAGGCAAACTGAAGTGGGTCCAGTGATGAGCTTATTAGGCGCCGAAGCTGAGCCAGGACCAACCGCTCCAGGGTCTTCATCAGGTGGGATGTCAGAGCCACCGGCCTGTAGCTGTTGAGGTCCTTGGGGCTTGAAGTCTTTGGCACTGGTACAACACAGGAGGTTTTCCAGAGCTGTGGGACTCTTCCCAACCTCAGGCTCAGGTTGAAGAGGTGCTCCATCACCCCACACAGTTGGTCCGCGCAGGACCTGACGACCCTCGAGCTGATGCCATCTGGACCCGCTGCCTTCTTGCCATTAATCCTCCTTAGTTCCTTCCTAACCTGGGTGGTTGAGAGAGACAGGCTGGAGCCTTGTGTTGAGTGTGTATTGGATGCTGTTGTTGGGGGTGGGGGGGAGTGAGCAGGGTGAATAGAGGAGGTGTGAAGTGTCTGAGGTGGAACAGCAGCAGTGGGGGTGGGTGAGTCTGCAGCCGATGTTGCAGACTGCCTCATGGCTGAATCAAATCTGTTGAAGAAATGATTCAGTTCATTTGCCCATCTCACATCCCTCCCAGGCAGAGAGTTCTGCTGTTTGTGGCCCGAGATGGTTCTGAGGCCTCTCCAGACTTCACCAACGTTGTTTTGTTGAAGCTGGTTCTCCATCTTCTGCCTGTAGCTCTCCTTCCCATTCCTTATCAGTCCCCTCAGCTCTCTCTGCACCCTTTTCAACTCCTCTTTGTCTCTGGATTTGAAGGCCCTCCTCTTCTGCTTGAGGACGGTTTTAATTTCTGGGGTAATCCAAGGTTTGTTGTTGGAGAAACACCGTACAGTCCTGGTAGGTACAGTGTTATCCACACAGAAGTTTATATAGTCAGTAATGCATGTAGTAAGGCTGTCGATGTCCTCACCGTGGTCATGAATTATTTACAAGTTTCTTACCACTTATAAAATGTGTTCAATGTGCTGCCCATTGTGTTGGATTGTCAATGCAACCCTCTTCTCCCACTCTTCACACACTGATAGCAACACAGGAGAAATGTCAGCACATGCATCCAGTATCCGTAGTTTCAGGTGCTGAACATCTCATATCTTCACACCATAGACAATTGCCTTCAGATGACCCCAAAGATAAAAGTCTAAGGGGGTCAGATCAACTGGCCCACGACGACCAATCCACTTTCCAAGACACCCTACAAGACCACCCATCTCCCATGGTACAGTTAGCAAACTGCTTGCTAAGTTTCGTGAAACTGGTTCAGTGTTGGATTTGCCAAAATGTGGATGCAAGAAAACTGTCACTAATGAAGAAACATCAGTGGCTGTCCTAGCTTCATTCAGCATGAGCCCACAGCGTAGCACTCGCCGCATGTCACTGGAGAGTGGCATTAGTCGAACATCCCTTTGGCGGATATTAGCTACTCACAAATGGCACACTTACAAACTCCAGCTACTGCAGCATCTCAACGAGGATGACCCAGATCGGCGCACAGAATTTGCAGAATGGGCAAAACAAAAATTGGAACAGGACCCTCAGTTCACGCTGAAGATTTTGTTCAGTGATGAAGTAAACTTTTATGTGAACGGTGAAGTTAACAAACAAAGCCACCGCTATTGGTCTGACACTAACCCACATTGGATGGATCCCTCCAAGACTGTTGGAACAACAAAAGTGATGGTTTGGTGTGGTATATGGGGTACAACGATAGTGGGTCCATTCTTCATCAATGGAAACCTCAAGGCCACTGGATATTTGAAATTGCTACATGATGATGTGTTTCCCTCTTTATGCACTGAAGCTGGCACGTTCCCTGAGTTTTTCCAGCAAGATGGTGCACCACCACATTATGGGTGCCAGGTCCGAGCATTCCTAGATGAACAGTTTCCTGGAAAGTGGATTGGTCATCGTGGGCCAGTTGAATGGCCCACAAGGTCTCCCGATTTGACTCCCTTGGACTTTTATCTTTGGGGTCATCTGAAGGCAATTGTCTATGGTGTGAAGATACAAGATGTGCAGCACCTGAAACTACGGATACTGGATGCATGTGCTGGCATTTCTCCTGCGGTGTTGCTATCAGTGTGTGAAGAGTGGGAGAAGAGGGTTGCATTGACAATCCAACACAATGGGCAGCACATTGAACACATTTTATAAGTGGTCAGAAACTTGTAAATAACTCATGAAAGAATAAAGTTATGTTGAAACCAAGCACACCATTGTTTTTCTTGTGACATTACCAATAAGTTTGATGTGTCACACGGCCCTCTTCCTATTAGAAAAACAAAAGTTGTATCCGAGATGGATGACTTCTAAATGGCCACCATGGTCACCACCCATCTTGAGGAGTTTGCCCCCTCACATATACTAATGTGCCACAAACAGGACTTTAATTTCACCGACCATTCCCATTTTATTACGGTGTATCCATATAAATGGCCCACCCTGTACATATATCAACTCTGAGCAGTTGATTTAGACATGTGTTTTATATGGGCTGTAATCTGAGGTGCTGCTAACTTGTGATTTCTAAGGCTGGTAACTCTGTTTCATTTATCCTCAGCAGCAGCACTGTACTTGGGGACACAAATTTCAAAATAGGGCTTTCAGCTCTGTATCCATCCAACTTCTGCACAACACAACTGATGGTCCCAACCCCATAAAGAAATTCCACAAATGAACCCTGACAAGGCACACCTGTGAAGTAAAAACCATTTCACGTGAGTATATCATGAAGCTCATTGAGAGAGGGCCAAAGGTTTGCAGTGCTATCAACAAAGTAAAGGGTGGCCACTTTGAGGAATCTAAAATCTAAAACAGAGTTAGTGTTATTATCATTTTTTTCTTTGCTACATAATTTCATGTATCTTGCTTCATATATTTGATGTCTTCAATATGTAGGGGAGACCGGGGATAGTTGTAACATTTTTGACATTTCTGTCTGTAAATTGGAGCTCTAGTGGATTCAAAATGTAATGCAAAGTATTTACATGTCTCTGCTATTAAATAGTGCAGCTATTTTCTCTGCAGCACAATTACCCATTGCATGGTATGGTCTCAAACACAAAGAGTGAAATGTTACAATTAACCCCATAGTCTGGGTTAGTTGTAACATACCCTGGGGTAAAATGTAACACAATGAAATAAGGGTACTAACAAAATATTAACATGTAATCTTTGTTTATTCAACACATGAATGCACTTAGAGCCATTTATGTAGCTCTGTGTGTGTGTGTGTGTGTGTGTGTGTGTGACAGAATGCAGAAATCTAACTTTTGAACATATTCCAACCCCCCAAAAATGACAAATTCTGGAATTTTCTGCAACTGAATATTTCATTAATTTTGGCTGGTCTTCCTTGAGTTTGGCCTCATTGGCTCAGTGGGCATTATAACCTACAACTCTTGCACCAATTTTGAACATAACAATGAAGCTGAAAAAATGTAGTTGTTCACCAGCATCGCAATTCCATTACTTTTTATCATGGCTTACCTTGGTGTGGTTTGCAAAGTGCTTCAGAAAGATGAGGAAATCTGTTTCTTGCACCCATCCTGATTTATTTCCACTACCAGTACTTCCTACTGGTCCATCTCTGACACAGAGGTCTGCATAATGTATGTGTGGGAACACAAACAGTGGAGGAATTGTGTTGCCAATGGCATTAACCACATATACAAAGTGACCAGTGAACCTCTCTCTGCTGATGTCGTTGCCCCAACTTGTTTAATATAAGTTAAAGTAATAGTGTGGTAAGTTGTAACATCTGCATTATTGTTACAACTAACCCAGACTGTTGCTGTTACAACTGACCCAGACTCCTATAGCCATGAACTAGCTAACATTACAGCCAACGGCTAAAACATTAGCACTAAAGACCTACACAGAATATATCCCCATAGACGTACAAATAACATAATTTAGGTTTGATGAATTTAACTGAAAAGCAAATAATGCTATTAGAAATTGAAATAAAGTAGAAAAACTTACTTTTTGGCATACAAATTACTTTTTTTCGTGTTAAATTGTCTGTGTTTGACAAAATGTGCTGATTTTTCACATGTGATAGCAGAACTGAATTGGGCATGCACAGGATGAGTCACATCATTTGAAACTTAGCCCTGAATGGAGAAATTGGAAGTGTTACAACTGACCCACGTTACAACTATCCCCGGTCTCCCCTATCTACAATGTAGAAAGTAGTAAAAATTAAGAAAAAACAATGAATGAGAAGGTGTGCAAACTTTTGACTGGTAGTGTATACCAGATAGATAGATAGATAGATAGATAGATAGATAGATAGATAGATAGATAGATAGATAGATAGATAGATAGATAGATAGATAGATAGATAGATAGATAGATAGATAGATAGATAGATAGATAGAATCCAAGGGGTTCTCTGAGTAGCAAGGGAACAATATGTCATAGACATAGTCTACGACGACTATATCCAGTTGGTTAGTCATCATTATTTTGTCCTAACATATAAGAAAAACAGGAAAAAAAACAGTTTGCATTATAGATTCTGGCTTTCTAAATGACTCATCAGAATAAAATACTAAAAACACCAACATCATGATCAATATTGCTAAATATCAGTGTAACCTAATAAAGTAAACATATCACCCTCTGATCAATTCTTCCAGAGTAAAAGCTCATTTATTTGGATGTTTCTTTTTGTCTAAAGGATCCCTCTGCCACTCCTGCCTCAAGGCATAAACTCTTCTCTTATTTTTAAGTGCTTGTTGATTGGGTCCTTTCACAATCTCAGTCCTTCCACCTCTTGCACTGCTAAAGAAGCATTTTTTTAATCCTATGTGACCCAGAAATGTATTTGCTTTAATATGGAAAATATAAATAAATAAACTAAGCAATGAATAAAAATAAATATTTAAACATAAAATATTTAAGGTCAAACATTACAGTATAGTGATAGTTCAACCTCCGATCACTGAAAGTATAGGTCTTAATACATAATAGTGTAAAACTAAACAGATTATTTTAGCCTTGGGTTACCCAGTTTATTTTATTCATGTATATCTAGTGTACATGAAAAGTAACAGTAATTTTATTATAAGGAAAAAAAATCTCTGTATTTATTTGTGTCTTGTGCATGAACTCTGGTAGACCATTACGAGATCAGGAACTAAGCCACCAAATTTGGAGGAGCTAAAACACCTAGAGGCTCTTATCTGTATCAGCTATTATTATTATGTTTCCTACCAGTGAGTTGAAATTTTACTGTCTGTAATAAAAGTCCTGAAACCTGAAAGTCTAGTGGAGTAAAAGAAAAGAAAAAGCTGTGTGGTCTGTTCATTTGACCTCTTCCTTCTGTCTTTTTTCATCTAGTAATCAAGATGTGAAATGATTGTGGCGAGTATTTTTTTCGCCTAATATAGATAATGATAGAAAAGCAGAGAATGTGTATTGTGTGCTCTGAACCAAAGACCATGAATTAGTTTTGTAGCCTATTAGCATGAATTTATTAGAGAGGCAGAAACTATTCTTTTAATTAATGAACAGTACTGGTCCATTAACTACCACCAATTATTAATATAATTAATAACTAGGATGGAGGAAGATATTAATTTAGTGAAATCTAGTTTTACAAGTAGAGTCCTTGCTTTCCTTTAAATTTTCCTTTCTACTTTTTAAAAGTTGTACATGTCCCTTAATTGTCTGTCTCTTGACTCTGTCCTTTATTATGTCACAGCATAAAATGCTCAGCCCTGTTAGGCTTTTACATTGTGGAGATCTGGAAAGATGCTAATGTTGATACCTTGGTCTGGCTGCCATCTTTTATCTGTCCTTGATCATTTACACTGAAGAAGAACTCTTGTGACATACTGAGCAAAAACTTCTTAAGGTGTTTTCTGTTTCCCTGAATATTACATTTTCACCAGGATTAGCCAATAATCTCTTAAGCATGCTGTTATATTTCCAGTCAGAATGATAAGAAAGGAAGAGCTCAGCTCAGTTAGCAGGGGAAATTACAGGCCAATGTCAGTCTGACCTGGCATTTAGATTTGCGTGTGTGAGAGCTGACAAGCAGTGATTGTATCCAGCGCTGATGTGTCCAAAGGCTCAGTGAGGCAGCTGGACATGATGCCAGTCCTTTTTTTGTTAGTCTGTTTTTGCTAGACACCGTACCATCTGTGAGCTGCAAAATAGACAGTTTCATACTTGAACAAATCTCCAGATCTGTCAGCATTTGATGAACACAGCCCTGTTGTTCACTTAAGTAAAAATACTCATCTTTTGTTGTGTAAAATAAGTATTTGCTTTGTCAGTTTGAAAAGACAACAGTTAAATCAACCAAAGTCTGACTGGTCTGCAACTTTTTTACTCTCATTTTGTGTTTAAAAACTAACAGAGTGTGTTCACAGTCTTGGCAGTGTCATGATTTCTGATAGATACCTTGTCCTTGCCATACTCACTCCTCTTATCTGAACCAAGCTCCTCTGTAACCCCTCAAACTTTTATTTCACAATTAGTCTTTCCACCGCTGTTGTCCGTATCCTCATCTCACACCCTTCCTCAAAGACATATTATTCTATTATGTACTGATGTGACCTTTGAGACTGCAGAGCTGACAGGATCTCTGCTTTGATCACTGCTTGATATTTCATCTTGGCATCCATTTTGGCAGTGTAGAGATGACACAATGTTTTACAGCTGCAGCACAGGTGTCAAAGGGCTCCTCTGGGACTGAGGCTGCATTGTCCACCAGAGACAGATCTTCGGCTTCTTGTTGCTTCCACTGCAGAGCCTTTCAAGTTCAAAGAGTTTAACACGGTCTAAAAACTAACACTTACCACTCTAAGATCCAACAGAATGTCAGCTAAGAAACATGCTGAAATCAATATTTCTAAGCAAAAGATCTGCTTTAAGTAAAAGTGTTGTTGTTTTTTCAATCACCCAAAGGTGAAAAATGTTTATTGTGTCTTGATCATTTTCAGCTTTAAGTACAAAAAAATATTGTCAGCGGGTAGGACCTGATGGTGAGGGACTTTCAGAACTTGGTGTACAATAGTCTCATGCTGTCAGTAGTGTCATATTTGAAAAGTAATAAAGATGATTACTGAGGTCGGTGCACAAAATAACATTGAATTGATTTCTGAATCTTTCAAATAGATATGATATTAATATTGTCTCATAATTCTAATACAAGGCTATATGGAATTACGATTCATGTTTTCTTAATATAATGATGTTTTATATTGTCTTATGATGTTGCTTTATGTCTTGAAAAAGAAAAATATGATTTTACTGACTATCTCTAAAATAACTTAATTAAAGGTTTTTGTTTTTTCATAAAAATGTATTTGAGTTTTGCCCTTTAATTAACTTGGGGCTTGTTCTCACCATGAATCACAATCTGGAATTTTTACTGTAAATGGAAGAAAAAACTAAGCCTACTATACATAATGGATATAAGACTTTTAACATCTTTTTTTTTTTTTTTTTCATTTTTCATGCTCTTATAAATGCTGTGTTACCATGAATTTTATGAAGCCTTTAAGCACAAAGGAGTAGTCAAGCAACTCCTCTGTTTTACACATTAAAATTGCTGTTTTTACTATTTCTTTTTTTTTCTACTATTTCGTAGTGAAATGTATCCATCGATCCATCCTTTTACTTATCAAGCTCAGAGTTACTGTTGGGCTGGAATCTTACTCAGCTGTTAAGATGTGAGAGACAGCGCACATCCCATCAGGTCACCGGTCTGTCACCGGTAACACAGAGAGACAGACATTTATTCACACTTACAGCAATATAAAATCACCAGTTAAACTAACAAACATGTCTACTGATTGTGGGAGGAAGCCAGAACAACAATAGAGAACCCACAGAGGCACAAGGAGAACAAACTCCACACAGAAAGACTCAAGCCAACTCGTGGATTCAAACGCAGCACCTTCTTAGTGGTTACTACCAAACCACTGTGCTTCAGTGAGCTGTCTCTACAAGTCAACCACTGCTATATGTAATTTCAACCTCATAGTAATGTGTACTTTCAAACTACAGCATAATATTTAGTGTTGGAAGTTGCAATCATCAGTGTGACAGACTACTTATGCAAGCACTGCCACAGACTTTCAAGAAACAGCTTATATGATGTGGCACCAAACTATATCAACATAAACAGCAGTAATGTTATTTGAAGACGTTGCAATATACAAAGTGTATAAACTGGCCACGGTGTATTTTACTTTACTTGGCATGATGTGCAATGCCCTGCCACTCCCACACTCACCAGCTATTATGGTGAATGCAAGCACCATGATGTTAAGAGGATTTTAGAACGATTCGTGCAAAACGGGTAAAATGATTAAAAGGAGTTGCGATACTTGACCTTTTTAACATAATATGCTTGTAGTGCCTAATGGATCAGGACACGAGTGCAGCTGAGTGAACTGAAGTGATGATTTGAGCGATTACAATGATGGGAGTGAATTGCGGGCCTTTGTTGGACACACAGTGCCTGACAAGGTACTGCTGGATCAGTTATGAAAATCCTATGAAGTGTCATTCCATACTAACTCACCCTAACCCATAAAGGTAAAGGTGAACAAAGGTCTCTAGTCTAACATTAAAGAAAAAAGTAAGGCAGTAAAATCATGGTACATGGTCTACTAACACAGATGTATATTAGAATGTATTACAATGTCAAACATGTCCACCTGCTCTGAAAATCTTTCCAAGGAGACGTTGTCCACCTGTGGAGAGGAGATGCTTGAAAGGTGTTGATGTGGAAAGTACACATAAATAAGACTTTGATAGAACAGCCAGAGAGGGAAACCTTGCCTCATTTGCTTTCCACCACAGCAGAGGATCTGTACTTTTGTCACTGAATAACTTATGACTCTGCTCTGAGTTTGATCCAAACATTGTGTCCAGTATAGACTACTTTTCTGTGTTTGAGCTCCTCTTCGTGTGCTGTTGTTACTGAGCTGCTGTCTCTTCCCACCTTGCTTCTGAGACCTAAGTCCCTTGGGCCTAGTGACCAATTGCTGGCCCCATGGCAACCTCAAGTCACCAGCCAAAAATGTGTATTTCATTCCTGATGGGTTGGTGAGTGGTTTCTGTAGGCTCCTATCACGATTTGATCCCAAAGCGATATAAGGTGCTGCATCAGTAGTGAAATTAGAAAAAGTGCAACACAAACAGGAAACTGAATTTTTGCCATCAAAGTAAAAGTTTTGCCTTACTGCTGTAACCAATACACTTCAAAGGTCACAACTTTTACTTTGTGTAAAGACTTTTTGAAATACAAGACATCACTTAGTCATTTCTGAAGTAGGCTACTGGGAGCTTTCTGTGATGAGTGTTTCTTCTTTAACCATCCCTTTCAACTGTCTGTGCATTCATACACTTCTACTGTATTTAATCATTAGCAATCATTAAACTTCAGCTCTCTCTTCCATAATTTCACATTCTGCTGGAGGTTTCTTCCAGTTAAAAGGGAGTTTTTCCTTCCCGTTGTTGCCAAGTGCTCAGGAAGCCCCTAAAATAGGCAGTGATCACTGATAATGTCTCTTGGTTTTTTATTACCACTATTAATTTTAAAGCTCAGTTTTTAAACCTTACAATGTAACTACAGCTCAGCCCATGCAGTAGTAATTTAACCTAACCTCGTATTGTGGATGGATCTGTGTCTTCCTTCTCTCACTGTCTCTCACAGGGAGTTTTTCCTTCCCACTGTTGCCAAAGTGCTTGCTCATAGGGGGTCATTTGATTGTTGGGTTTTTCTCTGTATGTATTATTGTAGGGTCTACCCCACAATATAAAGCGCCTTTATGCGACTGTTGATGTGATTTGGTGCTATATAAATAAAATTGAATTGAATTGGATAATCTCAGTTGTTCTCCTAACTGAAGTTTGGTCCGTTTACAGCATCCTGCAATGCAACTGCGTTTGTCCCTAACCATTGGGAACCCTCACTTTAACTTTTATCGAGTGGAAAAAAGTTAGCATTCATCCTTCCGCTTCACTGTGTTTATATTACGCTTAACATAGCTATGTCGCTAGCACATCATGCTAGCCAACTTCAGTAACCCTACAAACGCCACTGCTGTTTAGTTTTCTGCCTTCATTTATGTCGGAAGTGATAGCAGAGCTGTAGGTTTTTATTTTAATTTTTTTTTTACAAATCCCTCAGTCAGAACATGGCATATTATGTTTAGGTGGAAGCTAGCGAGTTAACTTCCTGCTAACTTCTAACTCAGTTAAATGACATAAATTCAGTTTTCATGGATGCCTAGTTTTTAAAGGTAATTATTACACCTGGTAGAGCAGCCACACTGATCATTTTATTGAAGATGAAAGAATTTACACAGTTGTGTAAGGCATTACACAGTGATGCCTTAGTGTACGTTTGACTTCGGGACCTGAAGCGAAGTTTGGAACTAGAAACAGCTAATGACGTCAGACTTAAAGACCGGATACAGAAACCACTCCCCATACGATTCTGGAATACACTGGCTTTTCCCAGGGGGCCAGCGACCAGTCTCTAGGCCTGTATAACCGAAGCTTTGGCAAACAATTTCACTATGACTGCCAGCAACAGCCAGTCACAACCACTCAAGGAAAACACATTTTCCCTCATGACCTGTGGTTACCAGATGGTCGCTAACCAATCTCGAGGCCTGTGTGACTGAGACCTAATGTAAGGACTTGCACCTGCAATTATGTGTTTTTAGGTCATTTCATATTCTTTCCTTGGTCCGATTTCATGTACTGCCTCCCAACCTTGATTTTTCCCTTGGAGGAATTCAAACTTCACCGTTTCAACCAAGGATGCATCATAGAATTATAATGGTTTTGCTTTTGTGGTCCATCATTCAAAACAGTGCCTATATGATTTCTGCTCATGTGTAGTGATAGCGCTACAGTGGCATCAAAACTTTGCCCAGCATACAACAACCTTTAATTTTCAAGTCTTGGGTCATTTGAATTTTTTTTCTCTAAACAAAGAATGAGATAAGATTTTGTTTTGATATTTCTTCAACTCGTGAACTGGTGGGTTTATTTATTTATTTACTTTTCGTGTATAGTAATCAATATAAATATATGTATTTTTGTTTTGTATGGTTGTTTTGACAGTCTGACTTTTATCACATTAACTGAGGATAACGTCCACAACAAGGTTCAAAGGTTTTCCACTGAATTGTACATGTACATGTATCATGGACCTGAGGCAGGGGGTGTGAATGCACATGTATAGGCAAGACATGTGCATAATATTTTGTGTTCATAGGGTCCCCTTATTGTTTTGCACCAACCTTTTCTTCAGCTCAGTCATTAATAAAACATACAGTAGGTACGGCAGTGTGTGTCAGGAGAGAGGGACTGCGCTAGAACACGGTGAAAATCTAGGTCATCAGCAACAGAGAGAGGGAGGGAGGTACAGTGTAAAGACAGCAAGATAAAGTAAAATAACAAAGACATAAGTCAGACAAGAGTAAAATAAACATCTGAAGTTTGGGACAGACACAGTTTTAAATAAAATGAGTAGTTTATAGAAAAGAAACTGTATATGAAAAAGATTTAGGTTTACTTATAGTATTGCTTGCTATGGGCAGCAGTGGTATTATCACAGCAGGTGTGGAAACTGTACAATGTTTGTTAAGTTATAGATTTTCCTCCTACTTTTTCAGATTCAACCAGAGAAACTTACTGTCAAAGTTATTTACTGCCTAGAACAGTATTTGACATAGTGCTCTGCATGAATTATTGGTGTGAAAGAAGTTGACGTAGTCTTTAGTTGCTCATCAGACCCAGTTGAAAAACTGCCAAGGTGATGTTGGACATACATGCCACTCGACTGTAGACACTCACTATTGTAGCTCTTTCCTGACCTCCTCTGTACATATGGTGATTTGAACCAAAAATTTGTATCAGGTCTTTGCTGAAGTTTTGCTGTAGATAGTTTTTTAGGCGCTTACACTAAAGAAACTTTATGCCTCAATGATTTATAGATAAGTGTTAAATGATTTAACCAAAAAGATATTGCTTAGAAAATGGCCAGATACAAGGACTGGAGAGAAATTTAGTGAAAAAGCCTGAAGAACTATTGCTCCAGATCAAAACATAAAGATTTACTTTTAATTTGTATGTATAGTTTCATTCTCTTTATTTTACTTTTTTCCTTTTATTCAAAATTTGAATTTTAAAGTTCCACATGACTACAGTAATAGTAGTAACATCTGACACAATGCCCTGATCCTGAAATTTTAACAAATCACTTAAAAAGGTTTCAGCTACCAAAAAAGCAAACACAGCCTGCATGTGTACATGTTGCGTAAGAGACCCAAAGGATCCATTGAGACAGTGACATCACTGCTCGGGGTATAGAGGCTATTCTCATGAGTTTGCTGGGAAGGAACACACAGTATGGAGCTGTAACACAAGCAGAAACACACACAGTTTCATCAGCAGTTTGTGCCAGAGTTGCTTAAAATAATAATGCAATAAATATGCATAGACATGCAGAGAGGATGTAGTGACAGAATGTGCAAATGCAATAATGTGTTAAGTAGATGCCAGAAGTAAAATGGCATCTTCACAATATGTTTCTATAGCTCAGCAGCTATGTTTATGCATGCAAGGAGTTTTATTCGTCTGTCTGAGACCTGGCTTTGAGTCAGTGTGTGTGATGTTAAAATATCAGCAGCAAGCTAAGTTAGACTGCCTTTCATGTCATTTCTGCCTTCCATGAAAAGATTCACAAAGCCTTATGGGTAAATTTTGATGTTTAAATTTTGATGTTTATTATTGGGATCATCATTTATTTTGAAGCACCCTGTTAATGCTGTGTAAAGTGTCAATCAAACAAGCAGACAGATGAGTTTGTAATGGTCAGGAGGCAAATACGTATTTGCTGACTATTTGCAGGTGGCTGCTGGTTGATGTCAGGTTAGTCACAAAGAGGATGCTGTACCAAAACTCTCTTCTAATGTTTGCAGCTATGCAAATTACAGACAACCACAGGAACCTGTTAGCAACCAAAGCAATCACAAGAAGGTTTTCAGAGTGCTACTCTAGTGACTGCCAGCAGCATTCAGAAATGTCAGAAACGTCTCCCCAACTGGTAGCAGAATACACAAATTATGTGTAATGACCAGCAGTTTACCAGAGGGGGGGTCAGTTACCGATCTCTTGGCCAGCCTGACTGCGACTTTAGCAATCAATTTCACAGCACTTGTAAGTGGTTGGACAGTGTACATTTTCCCTTAGTGACTTTGTGGTTCCCAGATGGTCACTAACTGGTGCACACCTGTGTTATGGGAGACGTATGCTGCTCGTGGACCTTTTTTGTATCATTGTGTCACACACGCGTTGATTCATGGCAACAGTTATTAGTAGCAGTGTAGGTTTGTTTTGGATATAATAGACTGCTGTGATTATTCTGTTTGTTTCTCCTTTATAACCAAGATATAAATAATCAGAGTTGGTTGGAACTAAACTGTATAGGAGTTTACCCATGGAGCGAACAGAGTAGTTAGATTCACTGTAACTCACATTTTCTTTGTCTGTGTTCTCTAAAATAACACACCAACAGCGATTATTCACTCATCTAATAGTTTCGTTTTATTCTAGTTTTGAACATGTTGGTGACTGTTGCATGTGGTCCAGTTAAATTACAATGTGGTGTACAGATGTGTATATATAGCAAATTATATTCTAATGCCTTCATCAGCATTTTACGTAAAGAAGAACAAAAAAATCTTCTTGGTCATTAGAGGTTTGCTTGTGCTTTTTTATTTTTTCATGATGCTTATCCCTTATAGCCCATTACGTACAACAAGATGTTTTCACTGTTGATAATCCCATTGCCTGAGCCAGCTGCCAGCTGTATTCATCTTGCCACATGGGTAAGATCCTCTAAAATGAATTTTACCACATACTGACGTCCATTTCCATTTGCAGAGACACATAAGCCTCACTAAATCGACTGAAAACAGAGAACACATTCAACCCAGCATGTGTAGGTGTATAAACGCTTGCATTCTAAGCTTATCTGTACTCACCTCAAGTGTGAAGACAATATAACAAAAATATCAGAGGATGTCAGAAGACAACAGTCAAATATCAGCAGTGCATGCATTATCCTCAACAAAAGAATTACAAATGACTCTGCAGGGGGTCCATTAAATAACCGACTATATAATAACATCACAGAGGTGGTAAAGTACCTAAAAATGTACTACTTCACCTTGCATCTACAATACCAATCACACATTCTTTCCCCATGCAGTTTGTTAGCATTTTATCAAATCTATTATAGCAAAAAAAACAACTTTTTTTTATTATTTTGAAACATTTAACTATTAACCAATGATCAGTGGTCAACTTACAAACTAGGACACTTGCAATTGGTGTCTCAAAATAAGGCGTTAACATGAATTCTCATAAATATACAATAATCACTGTGTAATTTTCCAACACATTTTTTATAAACCTAGAGTAGGTTCCAGTTTGTTGAAGCTGCCGTGTTATCCCACCATTGTTAATAATGTGACAGCGATATCTATTTCTAATTGCGTTTTATGTATGTGGCTAGAGACCAGTGTTGCCAACTTAGCAACTTTGTCGCTATATTTAGCGGGTTTTCAGACCCCCTTAGCAACTTTTTTTTTCTAAAAAGTGACTAGCGACAAATCTGGCAACTTTTGCTGGTGTTATTGGAGACTTATGATGACTTTTATACATGAAAGCACGTTTCACTCTTACTCTCAACAAGCAGTTGCTGCCATGGGCACACATGGGCGAGGTGCGGATAGTCTTCACACAGCAGTCGCCCCCAGCTGCTGTCAGAGAAGGAAATGTTGACCTCTATGCATCCAAATTGCAAATGAATCGTGCATGAGCAAAGCCGCTGCTCCCACCCTGACTGTAACGCAGTCAGTTCTTTTTTTACTGATACTTTTTGTGGATCACAAGGTTTAAAACTACTTAAAAACACACACACAAAAAAGTAACTCAGCCAGAGTGCCTATTCGAGGCACTTTTGTCGGTGCCAAGCCTGGATGAAGGAGGAGGGTTGGAATTGTGACGTTGAAAAAAATAATTGCTAAAAGAAATTTATATTTATATATATTTATATTCTAAATGCATTTAAGATGTTTTTACTCACTTTATGTCTCTTCCACGATGTTATTTCTCTCTCCTACAGCGTAGGCTACAATTACATAAGCATGACCAATTATGCAAATTAGGCGATGACATCATGTAGCCACTTCTAGTGACTTTTAGGACAGCCAATAGTGATCTTCCTTACTGAGGAGGCAAATTTTGATTTGTGTCTGCACCTTCAGACTCAAGATATGATGGATCATGCCTTTTTTTTATTTTATGAGAAGGGGTCCTCTTCACCAAAAAGTGAACGTGACAGGTATCTGGATAAAATCTCATTCTCTTCCTCCTCACCCTAAGCTGCGACTCCTGAACTGAAGTGAAGGCTCTAACACACGAAAACCTGCATAAACATGCTTATTTATCCTGGATACAAACACTTACTGTCAGCAAATTAGACTTCCCACCTGCAGACAATTGACAACAAGCCAGCTAAACAGCAACAACAGCTATAAGCTAACATTATACAATATTTAGCCTAGCATTATGCTGATAGTAGGCTTGAGTGGCCTAAAAATCAGACTTTCCTATTTTTTGATTACATTCTACATTGAATGAGAGTTTATTTATGTCTGTTTATTTATGTCTGAGTCGAACAATAATAGATCTGCTTTAAAGCTTTGCTAACCCTGACTAATAGCAGCCACCAATGCCAAAAAGCAGTGCTTACTGAAGTAAAAGTTCAGAATATGCTAAAAAAATATGAAAAAATATGAAGCACATGTTTAGCCTGCATCCATTTTGCAGTTTTGCAAGTAATTAACTGCATGTTTAAATAGCAGGAGATAAAGTGAAGAAACAAAGCAGATGCTTACAGAGAAGAAAAGAAAGAAGAAGGTGAAAGTTTACATCTGGTCTGAAGTAATTCGCTCTAAACATGTGATTTGGAGTTCTCTATTTGCAGCTCATTTTCTTTATAGAAGAGTTGAGTTTAAGAACCACTACCAAGACAACCAGCTCTTGACTGACAGTTATTTTTGCATGGTGCCAATCAAACTGACTTATAGAGAACATCATTTACTGTATTTAATAATGAGATGAATAAAACCAAATTGAAAACAAAACAAAAGAGAAGACAGTGAGATGATGATGAGACTGCAACTGATGTGTGCAAAAGCAGCTCAAAATCAGGACTCCTTTTTAACATGTGAAAGGCATCCCGGCAGCTTCACAGAACCACTGGGAACAGAATACATTTTTACTTTCTCTTGGATTGCGTGCTTCAACTTTTCCGATTATACTGAGAGTTTGGAGAAAAAGTGAACGAGAGATAGCGATACAAAGAAAAAGATACAGGTACTTGAGATCAATGTTAGCATTAAAGAAAAAAAGAAAATATAAGAGGTTTGATATTTGTTTAATCTCCTACTTTGTCTTGTGCATTGCTTGCACTCCCACGATTACAATAGGGGACGCTATTGAAAAACAAGAGAGTTAGCAGGAAAGGTGAAAAAGAATGTCAAATTGTTTGCGCATGAAGGATCGGTGCAGCCAATTAAAAATACTTTGCAGCACCTATGACAGTATTTACAGTGAGAAACTCTCATTGCTTATTCTAAGTTAAATAAGAGGAAATGGAATTTATAAGAGAATTGGCAGAGAGAAACACTAATGTTATAATGTTATATAATGTTATTTCAGTGTCTACATATTTTCCAACATCCTGTATTACTCCTCACAGTAACCTGCTTATGTGGATTTAACAGACATATGACAGTATGTCAAAAATATGAAAGTATGAAGAACAATTCTTCCTTTAAAAATATAGTCAAAAATATGTGTGTGTGCGTTTGCTTCTATTAAAAGGTACAGGGGAGGAGAAAAATAATTGTCAAATTGTTTTTGTAGCGCTTTTCCCGGGGGATTTGGATGCTGATTCATTAATCTAAAAGCAAGCTATATGCCCTCTCTCTGGATTTTCTGGAGAAAACAGTGCAACACGTGAAAGAGAGAAGCTACACTTAACATTTTTCTCTTCCTCTACTACTCGTTTCTATCCATTTCTTTGCATATTTGATTTTGCTGTCCGTTTATAGCCCCACCCAGTCACTCTGGTACTATTTTTCCTCTCTCTGCCATAAAATACTGATGAACGTGACTAAAAAATTTAACTCTAAAATAAAAAAACATGAATTGTTTTGACAAGTTCACTTTTAGACTTTTAGAACCACGTATCTTTAAAATTTCAACTACTAATGTCTGATATGCATTAGTAATGAGAAACCTGCTGACTTATCTATCGTATTGTAGTGCAGCTGTGTATGGTTTGAATAAAGAATATTTTATATACAAAAAAGAAAGAATGAATTTTTGTTTGGTTGCCGAGCTACCAGAACTTTCTATACTAATTTGTGAGATAATGTAAACTATTATGGCTTAGAAGAGAATAAACACAGATTCAATTTGCATGAACTTGTAATGAGCTTCTTGTATCATGACTTTATTCTGTTCAGTTTGTGCAAGAAAAAGAAATGTAAATTGCATTTCATCCCACAGGTGGACCTCAGATGTGTGTCATAAATCAAAGTGAGTTCACCTTATAAAGGATTGAGCCTCACATTTTCATGTGGCCTCTGCAGTGGGTGTTCAGTGTTCCTGTGGGTTTTTCTCTCACCCTCCAATTGAACCAAACTCAAAGAGAAAGGGCTCAAGAGCTTGACTAAACGGTTCCAAACATAAACAGTGTGAACACACTTTTTTGTGTTGCTTTGCTGAAGTAGTGGATGCCTACACACACAGACACCCACAACTTCCTCGGATTACATCACCTTCTTGTACACGAAAAGCACAGTTGCAAACATACAAATCCAATCATAAGCATATTTTGCTTGGCATTTGTTCCGAGCTCGGCTCAACTGGGGAGGGGGAGTCACTTAAAGCAGCCTTTTAAGATCTACAAGAAGAGCCTACTGAGATGCATTTTTCAAGTCCAAAAACTGTCCACAGAATTAACCTGTTTCATATTTATATTTTGTGCTTTTGTTGTTTTTTTATGCTCTGACTTGTCAGACAAACACCTGAACAAAATCAAAGCAGAATAACTGACTTCATCTGGTTTGAAAAACCTTGGGTGTGCTAACAATGGACAAACAGTTGCAGCCATTATGGCTGCTTGATGACTGGTTAAAATGCCAGACTAGAGGACATTGTGGGAAAAAAAATCATGAGCCACCATTGCAGCTGCAAAAAAGGTTTTTGATAGAAGGAACTGATTCAAATTGCCATTGATTCAAATGGCAAAATATTGCGCTAACGCCTCATAACAATGTCATTTTCCTCCAGCTACTGTTAGCATCATGGTGTGTGCATTTTTTGCTATGTGATGTGTGTTGACTAAACAATGTCTGACTGGTAACCTGGTTTTCGCCTAAACCTGCTAAATTGAATAGACTGCACCTGCAGGTGACCTGCTGGCTTAAGTGCACACACACTGACAGTTACACAAACTCAGCTACTGATTAGTTGCTAGACCTTCTCAAAATAGCAGCATTACACATAGTTACAGAAGGCTGCATTCCTATCAATAGTATAACTGCATTAAAAAAAACAAAAAAAGAAGTTATGATTAGATGATATAATATTTGCAAAAACTACTGGAATTTCACATGTTATTTAGAGTGTGCTATTTGAAAATGTAAGTGTTTAAGGAAGCATGGCAAGAAGCCAGGAATCCATGCGAGGCTAGAAATGAACCCCAGCTGGCGTACTGTCTGGTTAATCCTGCTCTCCAGTGGTGACTGACCAAGACCTTCCGGTTTTAATAACAGACTGCATAAAAGAAAAATGCGCAGTCTAGCCAGCACGTCTTCTACAAACCCGGTTCTTATACAGTTCGCACACTGTGTAAAATAAAAATAAAAACAGAATGCAGATTTACAAAAATTTCAATTTTTAAAAATCCATGTTGTTTTTAGTAAATGTACCATCTTATGAAAAAACGTAGGTTATTTTGGCATTTGACGGCAGCAGCATGTGACAGGAACATGTTTTCCACTGTGAAGCATCCTCTCTTCTTTTAAGAACAGCCCCAAAACATCTGGGAAATGTGGAAACCAGCGGCTGGACTTTTTTTTTTTTGGTTGTTGTTGTTTTTGTAATGACGAGCCAAATGTTTTCAGTAACTGAAAGATCTGTATTGTAGGCAGGCAAGTTCAGCACATGGACTCTTTAACTACAAAGCCGTGCTGTAGATGCAAAATGTGGTTTAGCATCGTCTTGATGGAATATGACATGCCTTCCCTGAAAAAGACGTCGGCTGAATGGGCGTATATGTTGCTCACCATCAGTCCTTTCAGCACCGATGGTGCCTTTCCCAATGTGCAAGTAGCAATTTCTCTTCAGTCCAGAGGATGCTGTGTATATGTTTTCCAAAAAAGAATTTTAAATTTTGATTTGTCTGACCACAGAACAGTTTTCCATTTTGTCCCAATCTATTTTAAATGAGCTTTGGCCCAGAGAAGATGGCAGTTTTCCAGGGAAATGTTCATGCATGGCTTCTTCTTTGCATGATAGAGCTTTAAACTGCATTTGTGGTCACACAGTGACCACTTTTGGATGTGTTCCTACATGCAGGGATTACCATGACAGAAACATGCTTGTTCTTAACACGGTACTGCCTGAGGGCATCCTATACTGATTGTCAGAATTATTCTTTGTGCACAGAGTTTTCTCCAGATTCTAAGAATGGTTTTTTTTTTTTGATATTATGTACTGTGAATGATGAGATATTCAAAATCTTCACCATTTTATGCTCAGAAATAGATGCATTTTTTTGTAGATTGGTAAACCTCTGCTGATCTTTAGTTCTAAAAACTCTGCCTTTAATTACCTATTTCTACATAACCTAATTAGTTACAAAATGTTCCTCCAGTTGTTTCTTTTTATTGCCACTTACTTTTCCAGCTTTTTGTTGCCCCTCTCAATTTTTTTTAAAAAACCTGTTGCCGCCAATAAATTCAAAATATGCTATTTTTTTCATGTCATACTAAAATATATAAGAAATTGTTAAATGTCTCTGGTTTTCTATGTTCTTCTTTGAATAGGATATGGGATTTGTCAATCAATGCACTCTTTGTGCACATTTTACACAGTACGCTAACTGATTTGGAACTGACGTTGTGCTTATTCTTTAACTCATAATTTAGATCTGGGCTACAGTATTATTACAGGGTGAATTGACTGCTTTGCATGCTCACTTTAGAAGATTTTCTTTTAACATATTTACCTTGTTTATTTGGTGTTGATTTTAACTGATAGACAACAGTAACTGTCTTCTACTATTGAAATTTTGTGCTTGTGCTGTCATAATGCTGGGCTGTTTGGATACATTCGAAATGCAGAGTCTTTTAACTAAGAGAGATTTATTGGAAAGAAAATGACCAAATAAGGGTTTACAGCTGGGGAACCAGAACCACTTCAACGCGTGAGGGATCACAGGAGCTCTGCCAGAGGAAAGAATGAGAGTTAATTTGTTGCCCAGGGAATGAATATAGTTAGTTGGTGCATAACCTGAAACAAATTGAGTCTTACTTGAGAATGTGGCGAGGCAGAACATGGAAGGTGTACTGGGTCAGCAGGTGGGTATCCACGGGAACCAGGTGGAGAGCGGGCAGGCGGGCTAAGTGTGAGTCGCAGATGTCTGGAGGTCCAGGTAGTGATGAGGAGGAGAAGCAAGGAAGCTTGATTTATGACCAGATTGTGGGTAAGAGGATTCTTGAACTGTCTTATGTTCAAGCCCACAAAGTGTTGGGTTTTTGCAAAACATGAAAAAAATTAAACTTGTCCTGATGTTTCTTAACGAGAAAAGGAGGAGATTGAGAGTCTGGGTTCATCCAATTCTCAAAAAAAGCAGAGAGAAATTTATGGTTTAATCCAGGAGTTGAAGCTGTATTACGGCTGCTTTCGTACATATTTCAGGATGTCCGTGGGGCAGTTTAAGCTTTTGTTGGCAGAGCGCCTCCTGTTGGCAGAACCACATCTGAGGAGGCAGCGGAATAATGTCAGCGAGCTGTGTGTCTTTGACCAATCTGTTCATTCACATGTGAAAAATCATAAAAACTGAGCTTGATCTGGAAAAACTGAATGTGTTCTATGTGAACGGCACATGAAATATAATGTGCAAAAAACGTGTAAAGCCCTTAAGAATCATCACGGTGACGGAAACGGTCGGCAGAGTAGTGTGGTACCACCTCTCCCTCTTACACTCAGTTCCAGATAAAGCAATTGAACACAGGCGAGGAGGGTTTGACCCACACCATCAGCCAAAACAGAAATGATTGTACTGGGAAGGCACATCCTCTTCAGACACAGAAAAATTGTTTTCTTGTGTTGATGGTTGCGAGTGGCTCCATAGTTTGATCCCAGGAGGAGAAACAAATCCCTTTAGGGTTGCGTCAGGAAGGCCATCCGGTGTAAAAACTCTGCCGAATCAAGAATGCGAAGCTCCCTGCTGTGGCGACCTCTTGTGAATAAGGGAGCAGCTGAAAAGTAGCTTCTTGTGTTGATGGTTATAGTGAACACACAAGTGCTGCTGAATTGACTAAAAATGTAAGCGATCAGTAATTTTAAATGATAAACGTTTTCTATTTAAGTACATAGGTCCTTAACATGTAATTGTAATAATACTTTAGTGTCCTATGTATTGTATCTAAACAAACCCATTTGCCAAGACCCTGAAAAAATGTAGTGCAAACAGGCAGGAATCCTGAGTCACCTAAAAGTAATCAATAAAAGTTTGTAATGCATGTCGTATGAGTGATACACTGTAAAAACTGTGACTAGAGGTTACTTAAAAAAGTTATGGCAACAAAGTGACACTTGAAATAATTAAGTAGATTTTAATTTCAAAAGATTTATGTAAAATGTAGAGAAAATGTTAATTAAATTCAAATAGAAAACAAAAGTAGATATTAATAGAATTAAACTGTAAATATGTGTTGGATTTAGGGTCAAAATCTCAAACTGAAGGTTGAAATTGACCAACTTTACCAAAAAAAATAATTGATATGAAATAAGACTCTGAGAAAAATTACTTTGAATTTACTAACTATCTGGCAAAGGTTTAGTAAAAACTTCCTAAAATATCCATTACAAAGAAATGAAATCTTCTTGTTTTTTCAGTAAAACTCAAATTGGATTCAATAATTTTCCAAATAAACCTTAAAAATAATGACTGAATAATAAGAGAAAATGAAATGAATTTTACTTATTTTCTGAGTAAAATGAATCAATTTCACAAAGAAAACATCAAAACAGTAATTTGTTTTATTGTGGAAAATAAAACACAGTAATTTATAATATAACATTTTTCTGCTCGTATACACTGAATTCTCATCAACAATCTCCTGATCTCCTAAATACATTCCTCTGCTGTAAATTTGTTTTAGTGTCATAAACAGTTTATCACACAGCTTTGTGTACAGAGCAACAGCAACATAAACTGCATGAATGTAAACCAGTTTTGTAAAAAAGAAATTAATCTTTAGACTGTAATATCAACATGAACCTGAAATTTGAATATCCTTTACCGTTTCCTTTATCTCTGTTACTTATTTATGATTGACAAACAAAAACTTTAGTTTGTCAATCTTTTGTTAAATTGAATCACTCAATATAACTGTAGAACAAAGGTTTTTCACTCATGTACATGGAATATCAATAATGTAAATCAACCTTTTATCCCAATTTGGATGTTTAACCTGAGAAAATCTAAGACACATGTAAGAGGAAGTAACATTTCTACAGCTACAGGACTGCACTTCTGTTAAATTTTAAAGTTGTTTTAAACTAATGTTTTATAGTAACATACACTATAAACAAAGAAAAGCTTCACTAGTGATTCCTCCAATTTGCTGCCTTTCAAACAGAATATTCCTAAGAAACTTGTAGGTAATAAAAAACAAAATTAAAATGAAGAGCACAAATACAGCCTGACACATTGCAGGTCATTTGGGTAAGATATGAATAAGATGAAATTAACTTAAAAACTGAAAAGATAGCTGCATCTAACAAAGACAAACCAAAGGTTTTCAGTGAGCTTACTTCCCTTTCATTCTTTCAGAGTCCTCACTTAAGCCAATAACTTGTTCTTGAGGCTGTTCACTTTTGGTGAGAGCTTAGCACAATCCAGTTCAAGGAAAAGTTTCTGGAATACTTCCAAGGTGTATTTTAGCTCTTTGGGATAGGCAAGATCGACTGCATATGTCAATCCAACCAGCATTGCACATGCTCTTGGAAAATTGCCCAGAGCAGGCATAACTCTCACACCCTCCAGCACAATGCCAATGTCATCCTCCTCAGATCCAACAGCCTTGATTTTGTAGATTTTCATCCTCTGTTCAGAAAGATCTTGTGACACACCATCCTCATCAGCATCCTGAAACAACAAACACATGGGTTTTCTGACTGTAGTTGCACACATGAAATATTTCCTGGACACATCCTGTAGCTGAATGACAAATAAAACATGATAATGCCTCAAATTATTTGAAACTTGACAAACACATATGAATAACAAAAACAGAATAATGTTTCTACTTCAACACTTACACTGTACTCTTTGATCAGTTGATCAATGGACTCCCCAAGGTACACCATCAAGCACTGAATAACCAGATTTCTGGTTATGTTATTGCTAGGATTGCTTGGTGACTGAAAATGAGCAAGAATTCCAAAAATTACCATCAGATAAGTGACCATTTATTAAGACAAAACTGTGAGAATTGGCAGTATTAAAAAAAACTGTTAAATATCAAATTATCATCACATGGAGCATTATGTGCGATAATTAGCTGATGTTAATGCACATGCCTGGGTGCTGACAGTCAACACAAAGGTATTGTCAACATGCTTGACAGGTTCAATCTTTAAATGTGTCGTTTTAGTAAATTACATTAATTTAGTCATTTAGTTTTTTTTTATCTAATTTAGTTTATGTTCGTCAGAAAGGGTTTTTCCTTCTTGGGACAAAACAAAAACCCAGCAATACCTGTACTTGTGTTTTTTTGTTTGTTTTTTGTTTGTTTTTTTTACTAAGAATAGACATGTATTTAAAATACAATTAAAACATGAAACCCATAATTGTGTTGTTAATTATATCAGTGACGTCCTGGCGTCCTCTTGCACTGACAAAAACATGCAAACAAATTAGTGGAGCTGTGCACCATGCAAATGAAATTTGACAAAAAAATTCTTTAAATAAAATTCCAAGCTGAAATGTCTGTGGAAAATACCTTGGCTATGATAGCCTGCAACTTCAATCCCATGCTGATCAGGTGAATTTAAGTTGAGGGATCTTCCATTACCTGAAAGGAAAGCAACATTATCATTTTTGACGTTTAGTCAGCTGTGTAAAAACCAAGGAGGAACCCACCCGGGGGATTAATAAAGTTTTATTTTATCTAATCTAATCTAATAACTTTAATCTCAGCCAAACCGATTTACTCACGGACAAATAAAACACTGAAAAAAACCAAACAATAACATTTTTAGGTTGTCTAAGTGACTTATACATTACGTTTAAACTGAGTAGCGAAACCCCGCGGTGATCTGAAAATGATGTGCCGGCAGTTGTGCCGTTCTCAGCGGCTTCAGTGACCCTCGAGCTCCCGGCTAGCTGTCGAGCTGGTGGGTAGCAGATGCTCCGAAAACGTCGAAGCACTTTTGCAAACATGCGATATCTTGATAAACCGAGCAGATATTTGATGTTTACACAGCTACTTTCGCGCCTGAAAATATGTTAAAAGTTTATTTTGTGACCCAGAAAGATTACTAAGAGTAATTTTAAAACTTAGTAGCGGCCGCCATTATTGGAAACTGGAGTTCGAAAAACTGACTGTGGCTGACAAAATCACTCACAACTGACCGCAAAACCTTTTCATGAACTTTTAAACGTGGATGAAAGACGTTAAAACTCATCGGAATATACCGTTGATATTTTTTAATACGGTAAAACATGTGGTTAGTTAAAGCTGTTCAGTAACACAGTCGTGAAGGCTTGGAAAGTGACCTTGTGCTAGCAGTCCACTAACTGCCATTTGTGTAAAAATACGATACTATCATTACAGTGATGATTATTAATAAAATTTCGACGTATCATACTGTTTAAAACCTTTACTCAAAACCGATATACGTTATTGTTTAAACCGTGTCTTATATTTGAACAAATTAAGAAGTCTTACCTCTGACAAAATGGAGATGTCCACTCATGAAGCGCGTGTGTCCTGCACGTGGCACAAAGGATTATGGGCGGAAGTGTTCAATGATTAAAATGAAAATGCTTTCATCAGTTAAATCTATTAGATTTCTTAAATTTTTTTAGTACTCAAACATTTTTTTTAAATCTACTCAACAAACCATTGCTGAATTTACCCCAAACAAAACTGTGTAAATTTAAATAACTGAACATCTCAAAATTGTTGAATTTTGCTTAGATTTGATTAAAACTACTCATACACGTTTTTACTGAGTAATAATTACTATTACTCTCCTATTAGATTCTAATTAACCCCAATCACAGTTTTTACAGTGTACGTTTTCCACCAGACCTAGTAAAACAAGAAAGGAGAGTTTGTTGATTAATGGATGGATTTATGAAGAATACAGTGTGACCATGATAAGACTACATGAAGAGTGTCAAATCTTGCTGCTTATGGTGATCCTCAAAATGACAAGCCCTTCCCTCAGGCCCGACTCCATGACTCCAGGGTCGATTTCCTGAATCCTTATTGCTAACATAATTTGGAATCACAGTCTGGATCTTCAGAAAGGACCAATTTGGCTTGACAAACCCTATGAAGGTCAGAATACCCCCTACAACATATAATGTAAGAGGCTTTGATAGTTCCTGGCTACTGAAACTGGCTTTAGGCTCTTTACAAGGAGGTGGAAATAGATGTGTTCCAACTTTAAGAGCAACAAACTCACTGTGACAGTCTACACCTGGGTAGAGGAGAGGCCAGTCCACTCCTTAACTGAATCTTAAACTGAGCACTGCACAGCTCCTTACCCTTTCACAGATATTCAAAGGTGTGTTGGAGTTTGTCCAACCAAGTGTTTCATGAACTTCATCCTTTAGGCTAAACTATGGGGGCTACATTCAGAGTATTTTGTATTGTTGATGTGGGAGCTTGGTTCACTATACTGGAAATAAGTTAGAGCTATTCCCAGTGGGTTTTGACCTTCATTGCTGACTCTGTACTTAACTTTTATAGAGTCAGCTTGCTTCTCATGCTAGAAACCCAAGTTTAACTCATGCATCATTTGCATGTTATAGATGTTATAACTACTTCTCACATTATTAATTACCTAATATGTTGTGTGTTTAAGTTTAGGCATTAACAATAACTTGATTAAGTTTACACCTTGGAAACAACTTGGTTAGGTTTAGGCACTACAGAGGGCTTGTTGGTGTTAGGCACTTCAAGTTAGGTTTACAAAAGAATCATGGTTTAAGTTTAAAAACAATGTTTGCCACACTGAACTTCCACTTTTTCAAGACAAACATACATGCTTTGATAAGTAATTTAAATGCATTACTTAAACATTTGTGATTGCTAACATGAACAAGTGATTACGTTAGTAGTATATTCAGGAACACAAGCAATAGACAGCATTTTGTGCCTAATTTATAAACTGAGAAGGTGTGTAGTGCCCACTCTGGGTTGTAAATGAACTTCTGCCGTAAGTGGAGATGCTGAGCTGAGGTGGTCTTATTCACGAGTGGGGCAGGGATGGAAATTTACAGACAGATTGGGGTATTTTCTGCAGTGATACAGATGTTGTACCAAACCTATATCCTATATCCTATATATATATATATATATATATATCCTATATCCTAGAGCTGTGGGTAGTGACAGAAAGTATAACATTGTGGATTCAAATGGAAGAAATTCAATTTCTTTGAAGGGTGCCTGGCTTTCCTCTTAAAAATAAGGTGCAGACCTGAGTCATCTGGGATAGCTTCAGATTAAATTAAAAGAGCTATAGTTGAGGTTGTTCAAATGTTTGGCTTGGATGCCTCGTGGATGACTCCTTGAATAGGTGTTTCGACCACATCAAACTGGGAGGCGACCCAAAGGCACACCGGGGCATGCTGAGGATTAGGGCTGCCACGATTAGTCGACTAGTCATGATTATGTCGACTATCAAAATCGTCGACGACTGATTTAATATTCGACGCGTCGTTTGAAGCTTTGTAAGATCACAAAAGACGCAGGAATAAGTAGTAGGATTTAAGAGTGTAATAACGGACTGAAACAGAAGATGGCAGCACTGCATGTACAAGGATGCCAGCTGCCGTTAAACCCCGAAGAAGAAGAAGCTGTGTCCCAGAATTCATAGCGCAGCCCAGCTCAGTTTCCAACAATGGCGGCAGCTAGTTAGTTTTAATGTTACTCTTATTATGCTTTCTGGGTCACAAAATAAACGCTTAACATATTTTTAGGCGAGAATGTAGCTGTGGAAACCTCAAATATCTGCTCAGTTTATCAAGACACCACATATTTTCAAAAGCGCTCCGACGTTTTCGGAGACGTCTGTTACCCACTAGCTCGATAGCTAGCCGGGGGCTAGGCTCACTAGAGCCGTGAGAACACCGGACTCCCGGCTAATCGTTTTCAAACCCACCGCCGTCTTTCGCTACTCAGGTTAAACATGATATATAAGTCACTTAGATAACTTAAAATGTTATTGTTTGGCTTTTTTTAGTGTTTTATTTGTTCCTGAGTAAATCGGTTTGGCTGAGATTAAAATTATAGTTTTTACACAGCTGAATAAACGTCAAGCAGACAGCTGATTATCAGAAGTGTGAGATGCTGGAGAATATACTCCGGTGTCCTGTTATATTTTAGATAGCAAGGAGTTTATTAAACTTCACCGAAACAATCTGCAAATTTCAATAAAATTTAATAAACTATCATCTTGTCTTTATTTTTAGTTAGCACATACCTGAAACACTTAAAGCTGTAAGCTAATGATAGTTATATAAGAGCAGATGCTGCTGGTGCAATAAGCTGTACGTTTTACGTCCAATGGATGCATGATCTGATTAGTCGACTAATCGCAAAAATAATTGGTGACTAGTCGACTATCAAAATAATCGTTTGTGGCAGCCCTACTGAGGATATTATTTCTCTTGGCTTTCCTTGGAAGGCCTTGGATTTCCCCCAAAGGAGCTAAAGGTGGTGACTGGGGAAAGGGAAGTCTGGAAATGTTTCTTTAAACTGCTGTCCCCAGAACCCCGACATATCTGGACATGTCCAAGTTTTTGTTCATACAATGACACTTTTCTACTTTCACCTGTAGCTTCATGTACTACCTTTGTTTGCACACAGTGTGAATTATATTATCTTTTTTAGCACTACAAAAAATACATGTATGCCAGTGTATTCTGTTACTGCACGGTATAAAACTGACCTGTTCTTCTTCTGCTCACCTTCAAGGCCATTCATAACCTCGCTCCTTCTTACCTTTCTGACCTGTTAACCACCACTTGTTCTGCCCGTTCACTTCGTTCTTCTTCTTCTGTCCAGCTTACTGTACCTTCCTTCCGCCTCACCACCATGGGAAGCAGAGCTTTCAGCTGCTCTGCTCCCAGGTTGTGGAATTCTCTGCCCCCTGAAATAAGAAATATTGGTTCTCTCCCCCAGTTTAAATCCCAACTCAAAACTCATCTGTTCAAATCTGCATATTCACTGTGAATCCACTGTTTGTTCATTTTATCTTGTGCTTTATTTTATTGTTCTTATTCTGCCATTGTTTTACTAAGTGTTTTATCCTATTGTAAAGTGTCCTTGGGTGACTTGAAAGGCGCTCATAAATAAAATTTATTATTATTATTATTATTATTTGTGCCATAAACAGATGAAGTTTGACTTCTAAGACAGAGACAGCTGTGTATTATTAGGCTTCCAACATAACATCTTCTAACTACAAAGATTTTGCCAGGGAGAAAAAGTACCAATAGTTCCCAGTAATAAATCAAAATCAACTTATTTTTAATTTGTGCTTCCTTAAATGTCTTTTTATTTATTTTGAAATATTACACTCAATGTAATGGCATGTGATACTGCCTCATATCTGACAAGTGCTATTTCCAGACTTGTTTACTACATGTATCAGCAATAAATAACTAAAAATACTCTGCCGCTGACACCTACACACACAAAAACATACATTTAAACTCTGTAGTCCCTTGACACGACAATCTGTGTTTGAGCTATGCTTCTTATATTTCGTGTTGTGAAGCAGAGAAAAGAAGATCAAGGAGACAGGAGTTACGTTGAGAGGAATGGATCCAGGACAGAGCAATACTAGAAAAAGCAAAGCTGATATGAGATGATACAACAAGTGAGAGCAGAGAAAATTCAGGGTGAGAATAACAGAATCAAAAGGGTTGCACAAGGAGTGGACGTGGGGAAAAGAGAGCCAGAGGCCTCAAGTTCACAACACTTTGACACAACAAATGCCAGGAGCACAAGATGACTGAATGAAAACCAAGCCGCCACCAGAGGGAAGTCTGAGTGAGAAGGGATGAGAGACAACAGAAAGGAGCAAGGCACAGAGGCAAATTGATATGTGTGGGTGAGACACCAGAGAGATCCACAGACACTGTGTTGTGAATGTGTAAGAACAGCACACTGTACAGAGGGCAAAAAGAACAAAACTGTAGGCAAAATTTACCAGAAGGACAAAGAAGAAAGACATTTCAATAAAGTATATACATGTAGGTCAATACGTTTTGGACAATAAAACAGTTTTGTTTGTTTTCTTGCACCGTGAAGCACCACACAGTTTCTTACTATTTGTCTGAATCTGAGCAGAGTATAGCCCTGTACAGTTCTGCCTTGCTACTTCTATCAACAGTCATCAAAAAACAGCCACACATGTCCATGACATAGCATAGATTATGTGGTGTGCAGAGCTTCTTTCATTCCTTCTCTTTACCCATCATTCCAGTATAATTTAATCTTGTTTTTTTTTTCTGTCCAAAGATATTTTTTCTCTAGAGCTGTGCAGCATCTTTTAGATGTTTAATGACAAAGTTTATTTTGGCCTTGCTGGATCTTGTTGTACACCCTCTGTATTTCCATTTATAAAGGAGCCTCTTGATTAAGTTCATGACAGCACTTCCATGGTCTTTCAGGCCTTGGGATATGACTAAGCAGGCCCGATTGTTTCTTATTTTAAGAATGTACCAGATTGTACCAACTAGTTAGTCTGAAAATTTTTCAAACTAACGATGGTCTCCCTCACTTACACACTGACATCTCGTTGGAACTATATTACATTGAGAGTTCTACTGAACAGCTACCAAATGCGAATTCAACACTTGAATCATCTTCTGTCTGCTTAATTTGTTTTGGGTTTATGAGTTAGTGGGTGCTGGTGGCCATGAAACCGCTTGTTGGTCAATTCTCCAATTTCTTTTGAGCCTCTGAAAACTATAAAAATGAATGTAATTCGTGAACAGTTAATTAAAAAAAATTCCATGAATTAAAGTTGAAAGTGTGAATTTAATCACATCTTGGTGGTTTGATGTAAAATCCATTGTGGTGTTTTACAGAGGCGGAACTGTAAAAGTTTTAGGGTTTTTTGCTCATAGTTTATTCCCATATTGTTTGTGTATCAATCACTTGGCAATGTCACATAAAAAGAAGCGAAACCATGTGTCATAGTCAGAGGTTACCCATGGAAAAGGAATAGTAAAAACTTATATGATTTACTCATGAAAGTGGCCACTTTCTCATTACTTTCATATATTGTTTTAGTAAGTATCCAAAACATACAAGTTTCATTATATAATTTTTCAAGGGATCTTATATCTGTTTTAACTCTTGTATGCTTTTCATACAAGTTTCACACAAGACAGATACAAACTTTATAAGATTTATATATATCTTTTCCATATGGGTAAGATCAACCAACATGTGCAAAAATAACAATGACAATGTTACTGAACATCACACAGTACTAAATTTACAATAACAACATTTTTGGAGACAGCAGCCCAAGATAGTGCGTGTCTGTGGGTACCTGCCTCCAGACATGTGTGCATGAGTGCACTTGTGTTCATAAGGTTTTTGCATGCAGTGTCGAATAGTGGGTATGGGGAGCCACAGCCCCACCCCCCAGGATATGAAGCAGCCATGGTGGAGACCTGGGCCTCAATCATCCAGTGGGCACTCAAGTCACGAGAGCACCAGGAGGACCACCGCAGGGACAACTGCGGCCCAGCCACCCAGCAGCCACAGTGCAGAAGCCCCAGGGGGCTGTAGCAATGAGCACACAGGCTCCAGCGGCAGCCGGCAATACCAGAGCAGACTAAGCTCCGGGCCCAGAGACTAAAAACCTTGGGACACCCCATCCTCCAGCAGGGGGACAAAGCCAGGGGGACGACAGGAACAAGCCTAGCACACACTCTAGTGTTCAACCACTGGCAGGGAGTTTGGCAAGGAGAAGTACATATAATTAGGGATGGGGAGGAAAGGACCCCCCCCCCCCCCCCCCCACCTTCAATCAATGCACTGAAAGCCCCTAAGCCAGGGCCAAGCACCAGTGCATGCACCAACCCACAACCCTGGCAAAACAGCAGCCATGACCCGAGCAGCCCAGGGCCAGCCAGAACCCCAGGTGCAGCACCCTCATAACGCCAAGCCCCCAAGCTAGCCCCGTAACTACCAAGGAGCAGTGAGCATGCAGAAAAAACACCCAAGATCTACCAAAGCCCCAATTCAGGTCAGAACCACAGCCAGGTATTTGATAAGTTTGGTCTTTACATGTGACATTATGTTTTATCATACCGTGAAAAGTATTGACAAATAAACTGAGGTAGACTAACTGTGTTATTTAAAGGTTGCATGAAAACACTCTGCTGTACTGTGGATTTAAAGTAAAGAATAGTGTCTGACTGGTGCAAGGTGGCTGTGGTGCTCATGGTCAGAGTTAGGTTAATCAAGTATAACAGACATCAGTTTAACCTGATGAGATTCGTTCACTGAATCCCACCTTCATACAGACTTTATACCTTGTAGTATAGACAGTATAAACAATATCCTGTCAGTGCAGAGGATGGAAACCAGTCAGGACATCCCATGACCTCTTGTTGAATTCAGTTGGGTAAATCCAGAATCAGTATCAGTAAACCTCACAGCAGCATAGCAGCACAGATCACTGCATGTATATTAAGAAAATGTGCCACTCATAATAAAAATTATTGTGAGTTATGATTCTTTACCCACCTTGAGCCACTACAACTGATTCTAGGGTTCCCCTACTTTAACCCCTTTCCTACTCGTTTTCCTGTTTAGAGGCAAAGTCACCCTCCACGCCTTTTCTTTTTTCTTTTCTTTTTTTCTCTGCTCATGTTCTGTTTAACTGATTCAAGCTGAATATATTCATTAGAAAGAAAATCTAAGACTTAAATAAAGTTTGCTCAATTCTCACAATTCATTACATATCCAGCTTGTGGCATAAAGAAAAAGCAATTTATCACATAATTCACCTGTTCAAAAAATCCATGCATTGGTGTAGTATCGAAAGGTCTGGAAGTGGTCTGGCTTCAAATGGTCCTTGAAAGCTTTCTGTTGTCTTTAGGTCTCTTTGATAGTTGCTGTTTGTCTGTTTGCCTGGTTAGCTGGCTGTCTGTACAGGGAAGAGTTTACATACTGACCCAAGAACAGATGAAAAAATATCATTAAGACTTCATGTCAGGCCATTTGTTAAATGTCAGCACACAGACTCTGTTTGTTTACACTTACATTGTACTGGCAAAAAAGATGTCTGTGCCTTCTATGTGTCTGATCCTTACAATAATGGATGGGTGAACATTTTTAATTGAAGCACTGACATGCATTCTGTATAATTTATAAATCATAACATGATGCAGGGTTGTATCTCTTATATTACAGAGTTTGGTGAAGCTGTTTGTCTTTATTTGACTAAATGTTCTTGTATTTTTAGTTTGAACCAAGACTGCAATATTGCTTTTCATTCAGGGACAAAATCTTTCAAGATGAAAAAATGTGTTTAAAAAACACACACATGTTGCAAAAAATAGATAAACTTTTCTGTTTCACTCAAATCTCTTCAGCCACTTGGTTCTTTGTCTTTCGATTTGCCTCATTTTCTTTTTCCATTTTGTTCATCATGTTTCGAGATGCTGATCAGATAAAACAAGTTGGAAGGAAAACATTGCATTTAATATCCTGTTTTTCCTGGAAATCTGCAGAGACGTGTCAAAACAATTAGCTATGACAGATGAGTTTGTTGATCTGAAGCAGCACAAAACATTTTACTACCTTCTCAGTATTCCCAACTGAACAACTGCTGATTTCTGGCAATGAGAAGAACTGCCAGCAAAACAAAAACCCAAATAAATACAAATGTATAGAAATATATCGTTTACCAACTAGTAGACATTAGCAACCTTGGTTGGCAGTTGGATAATTTGTATGTGGCTTTCTAACTTTCAGGGTGTGTTACCAATTAGACTGCAAAACTTAAGTATAAGGATAAAATGAAGAACAAAATACACACACAAACAAAAAAACACAGGATGTAATTGTCAGCTATGTGATATTAAAAATCTGTTTGCCACTCCAGGGAAAATTCATCTTGTCTTTGAAGCTGAGCATAAAGTAAATGTCCGGTGTGATAAATCCCACAGCACAAACATTCAATTAACTGCATAGTTACGCCCCACTTAAAAATGAAGTGTTGACTGGGGCGGGGGGTAACAAGCCCCTTCATAACACAAACAAAATATTTGACTGGTAAGCTGATTTCGTTAGAACATCTACTTTGTCAATATTAGCATAAAGAAGAAGGCGAAAAAAAATAGCAGCTGTTCGTGATGAATTATAGCCCCAATTATTAAATGATCATGGCCTGCATTTGTATAGCGCTTTTCTAGTCCATAGGACCCCAAAGCGCTTAACACTACATTCAGTCATTCACCCATTCACACACTGGCGATAGCAAGCTACATTGTAGCCACAGCTGCCCTGGGGTGCACTGACAGAGGCGAGGCTGCCGGACACAGGCGCCACCGGGCCCTCTGACCACCACCAGTAGGCAAACACGGGGTTAGTATCTTGCCCAAGGATATTTGGCATGCAGCCAGGATGCAGCCTGGGATCGAACCACCGACCTTCTGATTAGTGGCTGACCTGCTCTGCCACCTGAGCTACAGCCACCCCTTAATCATAACATTAAATGTTTTTGATATGTTTGAATAACTAATGAGAGTGTCTCCATTTGACTGCGATGGAGTTGGTAGTAGCATTTTGCTGGGCATTTATTCCAAAAATTGCAGTTCATTTTCTGTTTTCTATTTTTGTAAATTGGGTTTTGAGTGAGGACTTTAAGCTCCAGCTCTATCACAAAGCTGAAATGGATAAACACAAGATAATGCATGGGTGGACGGATGTAATTCAGATGCTGCTGGTTAGGTTTATGAATCTAAACTACTTTTTTATTTTTAATCTCATGCATTATCCTTCTGGACATTTAGGCAGTCTGCAGTATAACTAATGGGTATAACTGTATTGTGTTAATGCATAGTAATAATATGTAATCAACTAAGGAGGTGAATCTGCTAACTGTTATCTGATCATGAGTAATATGGATTTGGGTTTGATTCCAAGCATAATAATAATCTACTTACTTACAGCAATTCTGCCATGATGTACTTGACAACATAAATGTAAAAAAGAGAGACTGAATTGTTTTTAAAATAATATTTATTTAGCTTTTTTATAGCAGATCCTCAGAGTAAAGGTTTCAAAATTACATTCATCAAGAGTCTCACGAGGCAGAATTAATGAGTTAGTGAACTAACTTTAGGCTTAACCCCAATGCTAGTTCTGTTTTAAGCAGGTACATCTCCATAGTAACTCTTCTCATTATAATTATCTTTAAATATGTAAAAAGCTTTTCTTAATCTCACCTTTCAACTAGGGAAAAATGACATCGCCCACCACTCCTTGAAGATACTCCTCATTTGGATGCATACATAGCAAAAAAAAGTATTGTAGCTCTTTTTTTTCAGTGATGAAAGAGTCGATGACATCTATACTCACTGTGATTAAATGTTTATGTAACTACTTTATATTCCTACCAGGAATCTACTTTGAGCTTAGCAACAGATGTCTTTTCAGCAGAAAAAGTGAGTTGCTTATTTATTACTTTGCTATATATACCTGTCTATCTGTTTGGTTGCTCTTTGTTTTTGGTTACTTTGAGCTTATTACAAACCTTTTAAGTTGCATATTGCAACACATTTAAAATTTTGGTTGATGATGTGTTTTGCTTGTACTGGTTAAGGCCCCGGTTATACTGGCCTAGAGTCAAGTCGGGGACAACCATCTGAAGAATGCGATTTCAGCAACCAGTTAGGAAGTTTGTGTTGATTGACACCAGGCACGACTTGTCTGCACAGTGAAACTGTGAGAATGCAATGTAAACTGTACATTCTACATTTCCCATTTGTGTAACATGTGTGCAGCTAGCGAGTGTTTGCAAACAAATTGTCACCTTCCATGCAACCTACAAGCAACCGCTGCAATCTTCTAGTGACCAAAATAATCACAAGGAGGTATTTGGTGCAGTAACTTCTTTGCAACAGTGAGTAACCTACAGCAACCATTCACCAAACAGTTGGAAATACACAAAATTTTTGCAAATTTTTGCATGTGAACACAGCTTTAGACAGCTGTGTTCACATGCATTGGTACCGCTCCCCCAAAATCAAAACAAACCCTGATGTGTAAAATCTCTGGAGTTCTGCTTTCATTTATTTAGTACATTAATTGCCACTTTCATATTTCAGCACACATTTGAAATCACTGTTGGGACTGAGTTAGTATCAAAACATCATGCTACCCTGTTTTCCATACCTCCGAGCTTAATGGTTTAACCACTCTGCGCTTGCATTGTACATTGCTCCCAGTGTGCAGATTATCGTTCCATTCTGTGGTTGTGCTGTCAAGATGTTTTTAAACAGCATACTGAGGCAATGTGACTACTGTGATGGTGGTGAAAAGTATTAAAGCAACAAGTACTCAAAAAAGCACACGTGTTTTGGTGCAACCAAAATAATTTACTTCCTGCATGTAATTAAATGAGAACATAGTTTCACTTCCTTCAGCACAAAATACCTAATTAGCTATTTTGCTTTCCCTAATATTATGTAGGACTTCATTAGAAAAGGTAGCCCACACATTATGTGTAATTATTCAACATTTTAATCTCACCAAAAAAAGAAAACCCCTTCAAAGCATCCTTCAAATCTGAAAAAGGCTGTGCACCACGGTTTACTTTGTTTCAATAACCAGGTCCCACAAGCTGCCAGAACATAGGGTTGTCAAAGTGTATATCAACATTTGCATTGTACTTCATGTAAATGATGTGTCTTCGCTATAGAACAGCAAATGGGCAATTTTGTGCATTTTCAAATTGTTTTTTTCTTTTTTTTGTGTGCATGTGTGTGTGTGTGTGGGGGGGTGGGGGGGGGGGGTTGCATCAAATGCGTTTATGCAACATTTCTCCACCTTGAAAAAAACTAATTTTCAGAGTCTCTCTCATTCTGTAGTCAGTGCAGCAGCTCTGCATCTTTAGTTTGGGGGTTTAAAAACTCATCTCTGAACTGCTGCACGTCCCGTCTCCCCACTGAATTGGAACCCTCCGTGTACACTGATTTTATCTCAACAAAAAATATCCCCTATATCTCTCTTTGAGCATTTTTTTTCTAGGGTATTTTATAGCGCTTTCCTTTCCACATGATTACTCAAGAGGTCGCAGGAGAATTGTACACTTTTACTACGATATTCCTGGTGAATTATTTGCAATTTCATCCAGAAATTAAAAGATGCTGTGAGCTTCTCTAGACAGCAAAATCTCACACACAAAGTTTGCACAGTAGAGTCATGTTTCTTCTTATTACTATTACTATTATTAGACCAAAATATTTGCACTGCTTTTTTTATATTTGGAATAAAATTAATTACCAATGATATATAACATGAGTAATAAACAAATGCTTCTAATACTATGCAGAACATCAGGTTTTATGATTTTACACAGCTCTTTATTTATGCATTTATTTATGTATAACAAACAACCTGACTTTAAGTGAAATGTCACAAACACCTGAACATTACTGCTAAGATTCCAAAGTTTACCTAACATAAAGATTAAAGCATATTAAAAATGCCTTTTTAAAAGAGATCCTCATTTGTTGGCTTCCTAAAACAAATACTGGTGAACAGCCAGAGGTTGCAGTTTGCTTCAATCTTACTTCTACCATATATCACCATGATATCATCTCCCCGAGACAAGAAAGCAAAGCCAAAATTCATTGCTTTGTCAGCACATCCTGTATTTAGTCAATACAGACAGATTTAGAAGGCACAAACACAGAGATTAGTCCCCACAGAATGACCAGCAACTATATATATTTTCTGTTTTAATCCTTCCTTATCTCAGAGCTGTAGAAACAAAAATCTAAATTAAGATTTTATTGATCATTCTAACCAAATGCATTGAGTTGGTATTGTGATTTAGCACACCTTATAATATATTCCAAACTACGTCTTGCGGTCCTTGAATAGTTTTGTGTAGGCTGTTTAAAATTCATCAATAGAATATCCCAAGAAGTTGATTCTGTTTATCTGCGTCCAGATGGACAGAATCAACTTTTTGGAGTTCCTCATATGGATGATTGAGCATGGATCAAGACATAATTACAATAGAAAAAAAACAAGAAAAAAAGAAGAACGTGAATGATAAGCATTATGCTCCTGCATAACATAAAATACAGCAGAAAGAAAAAGAGAATTCAAGTTATATGAAGCCACTATAACAGCAGTAAAAACAGCCACGATGTCAATACACCACCTCTAAGGGCAGCACCCTCGCTGTCACTCCTGATTGCCTGTTAAAAATCTGTGTGATCTAATGTGGTTTCTTAATGGCTTCCAACAGCCTGCACCCGCTGCTAGGAAGAAATCCTGAAATTACTTCATAGCTTAAAAACTTTATTAAATATTCTACACATGTAGTCATTTACAAAAAATAAAAGCTTTAAATAAATCTGCATTTCTAGCAATGGGTGTCCTTAAAATATGACAGGTAGACTCAATTCAAACCATAGCTGGGAGGCTGCCACATTGCTTAGATTACTTTGGATTCATTTCCATAACCCGTTCTCCTGCCACATATGCTTAGTTTTGTCTGTGCATCTGCATAAAAGACAATTTATATCATCTAAGCTCCATGTCAAAGATAATTTATATTGTTTTCTTTTTGCGAATCTATGAATCAAATCGGACTCCCCATCTGATCATAAATTCAACACTGCAGAAAAATAAAATAAAACTAATTTAATACCACAACAGCTTGGTCTGGAGGAAGATAGTCTGAAGATATGTCCTTGCCGATGGGCGGCACACCAGTAAGAAAAATTAATTAATTAATTTGATTTATTTATTTATTTTTTGCCACATTACCATATTTTTGGGCTGGAAAGTCAATGGCTTATCATATTCAATATTTGACAGGGCACTGGATTGCAGGAAAACAGCTGCTCAGTTAAGCACACAGTTTCTTTAATCAGTGGTTGCTATGGTTTCCCTGAAATTCTAAGGCCCATGTTCCATATGTTGTATATCAGAAGCATGTGTTATCTAGATGAAATGCCACTGTAAGTCTGGGTGTATATGCAGCTACACGCTCCTTACTCACCAGACACCCGTTTGTGCCAAACTGCATGTTTGGCTGTTTGTGTTATTAATCCAGAGGCTGTGAGTTTGTACCTCGAAGGAGAAACTCTAAATGCATGACACCTCCTCTTGTGTCTGTTTGAATAAGAGTTGTTTGTCATACGTTCGGCTGTCCAGGACTGCTGTAGGTGACTGCTGCTGCACACTTTGAAAAACGGTGATGTTCAAAAGTTGCATTTATCAGTGACACGCTATGTACAAATACCTAGAAATGAAAGAGTATGGAGATAAAGATAAAGTAAAAGATTTTCTTTTTCATTCGATATGCACTGACAGCTCTGCTCAAGCCAGATTCAGATTCAGGGAATCCATTATTCAGGTGATAGAATACAAGTAGGTGAGACTTCATAGTACCATGCACAATAATGCCAACGAAATAAAGAAATCCAAAATAATAAGGATGTGAACTGATGACGACTTACCACGGAGCAGACAGGGAGATGTCTAGTATTCATTAATACTACATGTATATTGAGAAAATGTAAGTAATGACTGCAAGTTTTTCACAAGCTATAATTATCCATGAGTTTTTAAATAATGAATCGTTCGTGTTTCACCTCTTACTCATTCTTCACCGAACACCCAGATATTTATGTGTCACGTTGTAATGTGTAAATATCTTTCAGAGCCCCTGAAGGCCAGACCTCTGCCTTGTCCTCGGATGACTTACATCTAAGATAAAACCAAATCAAACTGCATGTTTCTGCGGCCTTTGTCAAGTCTGACTTTATTAGCAGGAAGTTATTTTCAAAGTGCAGACAAATTTGGAAATATCAGCTTAAAAGTCAAGGAAGTTCTATACGTAAGAGATCAGCCACTTTGTTCACACATGAAAGACAGCTCGGGCAAATTGTTTACCAAGCTAATGGAAAGTCCTTCAAAAAAATCAGAAGGGTTTACGGCTGGTTTCTGTTATTTAACTTACACTTTTTTTTTCAATGATCCAATTCAAGTGGAATTGAAATGTATTGTAACATTCACAAGAACCAGACGGTTGGGTCTCAGTTTGTCCGTTTATTCGGCACATAAGCAAGCAGGTTGCTAACTCCGGGGAGAGCGCCCTCGTACAACCCCTCTCTCCAGCCTGGCACACACACAAAAACAACCAGGTCCCCCCTCCCCTTCCTGTACCACAACCAAACATGAATCTTAAAGGAACAACAACAGTGTGCAGAGATCACCAACATGTCACTGTAAAATAACACTTAACCATCGTTACACTGCCCCCCCAGCAATAAGTTCCTCGTCCCCGAGGGAACGACACAGTCTCTGAGGCGGGGTGGTAGCCTACGTTCCCTCCTTGACCTCCTGAGCCCCTGAGGTGGACGCGGAGCTTCGGGGCTTTGGGGTGGAGAGTCCGAGGGAGGGGAACGCAGCCCCGGTCGGGGGTCCCTCTGAGCAGGGTCACGGACACTCTGTACACGTCCCTCTGGAAAGGAGGGGAGGGACTGCCCTCTGTAGGGGGCCATCCGGTCTCTGTGCAGCGCTACTATCCTCCCCCTAGGAGGCAACTGCACCCTGTAAACAACCTCCCCTACTCGCTCTAGGACGCTGCAAGGCCCCACCCAGCTGCTATCCAGTTTAGGACACCGTCCCTTCTTCCTCTTTGGGCTGTAGACCCACACCAGCTCCCCAGCATGGAAGTGCCTCCCCTTAGTGGTGATGTCGTAATTCCTCTTTTGGCGCAGGCCTGCCTTCTGCTCTCGGGCGTAGGAATGTGCAGAATCCAGCCGGTCCTGCAGCTTCCTTGCGTAGTCCCGGCCCGGTGGTGCCTCTGGCGCGTCCGGGGGCTTCCCAAAAGCCAACTCTGCAGGAGTTCTCAGCTCTCTCCCTAACATGAGCAGGGCAGGCGTACATTGGGTGGAGTCCTGTACTGCCGACCTGTAGGCCATGAGGGTAAGGGGAAGATGGTAATCCCAGTCCCGTTGGTGTTCTGAGGTAAGGATGGCTAGCTGCTGGGCCAGCGTCCTGTTAAACCTTTCCACCAGCCCATCGCTTTGGGGGTGAAGTGGGGTGGTGCGGGTCTTCTTAATCCCAAGGCGTCCACACATGGCAGCAAATACCTTGGACTCAAAGTTACGCCCCTGGTCACTGTGGAGGGTCTCTGCTGTTCCACAGCGGCTGAACATCCCCTCCACTAATACATCAGCGACAGTCTCAGCCTCCTTATCTGGGATGGCGTATGCTTCCGGCCACTTGGTAAAATAGTCCATTGCCACAAGAACATAGCGGTTTCCTCTGTCTGTGCGAGGAAATGGGCCCATGACGTCCACAGCTACTCGCTCCATTGGGGCTCCTGCTGGTTGCTGCTGAAGCTGAGCCCGGGACTGGTCCTGTGGCCCTTTGTGTGAGGAACATGCATCACAGCTGCGGCAAAAGTCCTCCACGTCCCTCCGCTGTTGACCCCAGTAATAGCCCTGGCGGAGGCGGCGGAGAGTCTTGGAGACCCCAAAGTGGCCGGAGCCAGTGCTCCCATGGCAGGCTTCCAGCACAGCTGACCTCAGCGACCTTGGCACCACAACCTGCCACCTCTCCTCCCCCGTGGCAGGATCCTTCCAGGCACGCTCCAACACCCCCTCCTTCAGCCTGAGAGCTGCAAACTTGGCCCATAGCCCCCTGGTACATATGGAAAACCCAGTGACCTCATCCCAAAGGGGTTGCTCCCCCTTCTCCAGCCACTGCAGGACCGGCAGCAGGTCCGTGTCTTGTTCCTGCCGTGCCCTCCACTCCGCTGCATCCACCACCAGAAGAGCCCTGCAGGCGAGCTGTGCTGCTCCGTCTATTGTCGTGAGTTCCCGCTCTATTTCCTCTCGCTTCTCACAGTAACGGCAGCCAGCTGCAGCACATGGGCGGCGAGAGAGGGCGTCTGCGTTAAAATGGTGCGTCCCTGCTCTGTGCTCCACAGTGAAATTGAAGGCTTGGAGCTCCTCCAGCCAGCGAGCCACCTGTCCCTCTGGCTCCCTGAAAGACATCAGCCACTGAAGGGCAGCATGATCAGTTCTGATAACAAATGCTGTGCCGCACAGGTAGTACTTAAAGTGTCTCACCCCCGCCACCACAGCCAACAGCTCTCGTCGTGTGACACAGTAGCGCCGCTCACTCCTGTTCAGGACCCGGCTGAAGTACGCCACCACCTTCTCCCCTTCCGGCCCAACCTGCGACAACACCGCTCCCAGCCCCACATTACTTGCGTCAGTGTCCAGGACAAAAGGCAGGGCGGGGTCAGGGGGGGCAAGGACTGGGGACTCTGTCAGCGATCTGCGGAGGGTGTCGAACGCCTGCTGACAGTCCCGGGTCCAGATGAAGTCACGGTCCTTCTGCAGCAGGTGGAAGAGTGGTGCGGCTATGGAGGAAAAGCCCTTCACAAACCTCCTGTAATAAGACGCCAGTCCTAGGAAGCTTTTGAGCTGTTTCTGGTCTGCTGGTGTGGGCCACTCGGTAATGGTGTGGATTTTTTCCTCCAACGTGCTGATGCCCTCACGACCCAGCTTGTGGCCCAGAAACTCCACCTCCCTCCTCATGAAGTGGCACTTGTCGGGGTGCAGCTTCAGGCCTGCAGCCGCCACCCTCTCCAACACTTGTCTCAGGGCATCCAGGGCAGCATCAAAGGAGCTCCCGTGCACTAGAAGGTCATCCAGGTAAACCAGACACCGTTGCCGTGGGACGCCAGCCAGCACACTGTCCATAAGCCTCTCGAAGGTCGCAGGAGCGTTGCAAAGACCAAAGCTCAGGACTTTGAACTGCCATAGTCCCCTGTTAGTGCAGAAGGCTGTCTTCGGTCTGGATTCCGGGGACAGTGGCACCTGCCAGTAGCCACTCCGCAGGTCCAGGGTGGAGAACCAGGAGGACCCGGCTACTAAGTCGAGAGACTCATCAATCCTGGGAAGGGGGTAAGAGTCCTTCTTAGTCACTTTGTTGAGTGGTCTGTAGTCCACACAGAAACGCATCCTAGGACTTTTTTTCTTAGGCACCATCACCACCGCGGAGGCCCACGGGCTATCAGATGGCTCTATGATGCCCGCCTTCATCATTTCACACAACTCTCTGTCCGCAGCCTCCTGATGAGCCAGGGGCAGGTGGCGTGGGCGCACTTTAATAGGCTGGGCATCCCCGGTCTCAATGACGTGCTCTACCAAGTGTGTCAAGCCAACATCACTTTCTTTCAGGGCAAAAATGTCACTAAACTCTTTTAGTACCTGCCATAGACTCTCTTGCTGCTGTGGAGTCAGCCCCTCACAGTTCTTTGACCAGATACTCCTCACTGCTAAGAGCCTCTCCTCCTCCTCCTCCTGCTGTTCTGCTGGCGGGTCTGCAGGGGTCTCTGCGGTGGAGGTGGACGCCGCGGCAGATGCTGTGCAGACCGGGGGAGGAATAAGCGGCACCTTCTTCCCATCAGGGATTACGAGGAAGCCTTTGCCTAAGTCCAGTACACCGCCAATGGCTCGTAAAAAATCCAGCCCAAGGATGCAGGCGTCCTGCACGTCAGCCACCCAGGCAGCATAAGACACACCGAGGTCCCCCACCTTGAACTGGAACACTCCCCTCCCTCTCATTGGGGCCAGATCACCGGTCACAGTCTTAAGTTGCACATTAGTCGGTTGCACAGCAGCTCCGGTTGGGACAATATCGGGTCGGACCAGCGTTGCATTGGACCCCGTGTCCAGCAGGGCCGTACAGGACACCCCCGCGATCGTCACTGGAACATGGCAAAAGCCGCCAACCTGGGTCCATCCCACAGCGATGGCCGCACCAGGTGGAGGTGGTGGTGGCGTGGGGATGTCGTTCTCCCAGGCCCATGTACTCCCGCCTACACGGGCCCGTGGGCATTTCCCTGAACCGCTGCAAGCTTGGGGCACTGCCTGATGAGGTGTCCGGGTTGTCCACATCCCCAGCAGCTTTGTGGTCGGCGGTGTGGGGCAGCCCGAGGGGAAGGCGACTGCAGCGAAGCCGCCTGCACCAAACTGCACAAGCCCGCTGGCGTCTCCATCTGTTCCACAGGTGCTGACACAGCCCTCACCACGTGTGCGTCATCAGCGCCCCCAGAGGATCCTGCAAGCATCTCCCTCTCCAACGCTAGCTCCAGGGCTGCACTGAGTGTGGCCGGCCGAGCAAGCTGAGTTTGCATACGGAGCTCTTTAGGGCTCAGGGCCTGCAGGAACTGGTCCCGAGCTAACTCCGCTTGCACTGATGGTGGCATGCTGTCATACGCCCTCCGGCAAAGGCACTCGATTTCATGGGCCAAAATGCGGAGGGGCTCGCCTGGCAATCTGCGTCTGTTGTGGAACTCCGACCTCAGCAGCACTGGTTGGTTATACTGCCCGAAGCGCCTCTGAAGTGCTCCGACCAGAGCATTATAATCTCCCCTCTGCTCCTCGGTCAGCAGCAGCAGGCATGCAGCTGCATCCTCACACAGGCACAAAGCCAATTGGAGAGCTTTATGTTCCTCAGACCAGCCAGCTGCGACAGCTAACAGCTCGAACTGTGCGATAAACACTTCCCATGGCGTCTTGCCGCTGAACTTAGGCGTTTTTATATTCGCTGCAGCTTGCTGGGCGCCGCCATGTTTGTTTACATCACGTGACGGCGCGCCAAGCGAGGTCGACTCCTTCCCGCCGGAATCGCGGCCGCTGTGCGAACAGTTCCCGAGCCTAGTCAAACCTGGAGAAAATCCAGCCTCGGCAGACAGCCGCAGCGCCGTTTCCCTCACTCCATGAGCGGGCGAGCGCGGACGAACGTCCCTCTCCTCCGTCTCCTTCTTAATCTTGCCCGGCAACATCCTCGTCTCGTAACGGCAAGCGTCGCCAGCAACAGGGTGTCGGGCGTTCTGGGGTTCTTTTTTCTTTCTTCACTTCTGACACCAATGTAACATTCACAAGAACCAGACGGTTGGGTCTCAGTTTGTCCGTTTATTCGGCACATAAGCAAGCGGGTTGCTAACTCCGGGGAGAGCGCCCTCGTACAACCCCTCTCTCCAGCCTGGCACACACACACAAAAACAACCAGGTCCCCCCTCCCCTTCCTGTGCCACAACCAAACATGAATCTTAAAGGAACAACAACAGTGTGCAGAGATCACCAACATGTCACTGTACAATAACACTTAACCATCGTTACAGTATTTACTTGTGACCGGTGGCCACTTGAAGGTAAACATTTTGCAGAGATTGATGTTTTACAACACGAAAGATCAAAACATTGTCTGAACTACAGCGCGTGCATAGTAATTTGGTGGATCCTGAGAGTATAGTAATGAGCTCCTGAGAGGCCATTCCAGTCTTACCTTATAAAAGCACACATAAAAAGATAAAGCAAGGGTGAACTGAGAAAACAGCGTAAACAATTTAACAGCACATTTAGAAAGAAAAAACATAGATGCTTGAAAGAGCAAAAAAAACAAATGCAAGTAGCAAAACACAGGAGTCATTGCAGAACACATCTGTTTCTAAATTCAAGGGAAGGGCTTGCATTTTTCAGCCACATTTTAAGGGTCTCTATTTTAAATATGGCCTCCAAAACCTCTGAATTAGGTGGGAGGACTGAGCCCTGGGGTTGACTGCTACAGTAATGGAATGACTTGGCTTGAACAAGCACTTTATTATGGTTATACAAGACCAAATCCTCATAACTAGAATAGTCATTACCATTAATCATACATTTAGTACACAGTATAACAGTTTAATGGGGACAGCTAGAGTCAAAGCCACTTAAAGAGGACACAAACAAGGAACGCTCAGTGGCATGTGTTTCAGTTACAGATGGATTTGTCATTTGTGGACGCTGCTATTACAACCAACAGTTACATTTTGACATTAAGCAGCCTCTAGTGGCCGCGTGAAAATTCGAGACCGTAATTCTGTGCAGTGCGGATTGCTTTTTGTTGATTTTGCTGCTCTGATAAGGGTAGCGATTGCTGAACAAAGCTGCTTCCGCTCCATCACACAGGTTTTGAGGGGAAGTTGATGTGGATTCCACATACACTGCAGTCTGCTTGTTTCACTCCGCTGTTTGCTGCAGGGACCATTGCGAGGATTTAAAACTACAGTCACGATTTACTGTATAACCTGACAGCAGCCGCAGAGAGCCCAGGAGAGAGGCTGAGCGAGCTGAGTGAAGATAAATAGCAAACTGGAGCTTAAGTAGCTTCAGTTAAAGGCAAATACCTCACAATTCTGTTACTTAAGAATTTAATTCATCTGGCCAGAGGCAAAGCAGTTTGTCATAATGAATAATATCTCCTATAGCTAAATAAAAAGAAGAAGATTATTCTCTTCCAAAACTTCCAGGCCTCACCAATGTAGTACATAGCTTTATTGAGAAGTAATTGGCAAAAGTCTCATTTGAGTGTAAAAGCTGTTATCAGCGTCAGTCTTGTAATAAATTTCTGAGTTCAAATCCTGGTTTTACATTTTAATAATATCAGTAAATACCTTCTTAGTTCCCTGGTTTATTTGAAAGAGAGTTGCTGATAATACTAGTGAGTCACAAACTAAATTTTTCATCATGAACCAAAGAAAATACATTTGGTAGACTTTGCACAAACCTATTATCTCCCTGGTTTTTACATAGAGCTTCCTGCGCAGAAATAACATGCTCTGAATGCTTCCAGGAAACTAAGACAGTTATGCTTGTAATAAGTATAAGCAAGTCGTACTGTAGATAAAGTAATTTTATGTTAAGCGCTGGCAAAATGATGGCATTAGCTTTCTATTTATCAGGTACCATGGAAACAAACTCAGTCGTCAAATTGAACTCTTTGGGCTCCTTGATCACCAGTTTCATCTTCCTTAGTCTACTATGCTATAAAAGACCAAGCTCCTCTTGTGCCACAATTAGACTGGATGAGTGTGAACACCAAATGTGAAGCAACTGGGGCACTGCAAATGGAACAAAGCTGTTTTATAGAAAATGGAAAAACGGGATATTAAGGTTAACAATTTATATTCCATTTGGATTTAACTAAACTTAGGACAATATGTAAGGAAATCTGTGTTTGGTCAGTTATTTCTTTGATTTCTTTTTTGTTTCTTTAACAATGGTTCCTCACAGTAAATCTTAACTGTTGGAAAGCCTGCTTATTTCCCCTTTATTGTGCCACATTTGAAGGAAAATGCACTTTAGCCACCTATAGTCTAGATCCTAAATGGTGTCTGCTCCAAGCAAGCCATTGTTGACTGAACTGGATAGTGCCTGTGCTATAGGGCAACTTTAAGCTGGTGTTCTGCAAAACCAGTTGGGGTATAATTCCTAGTTAGGCCTAGTGCCATTTTCAAATTAAAGGTCATGTTTGATAAAATCGGGAGTCTCAGAGACAGGCTGTGAAGTGGGCATCCCAAGAAGACAACACCACAAGAAGACCTAGCCCTAACCCTGTAAACCCTTAGGAAGTGTAAGCAGTCTGCAGTCAAGGTTTTATATGGTCAACGGCTCTATCCCCAGACAATCCTGAACAGACTACACACAGCCAATCAGAGGTCTTCCACTAGGGACTGTGACTGTCCTTCACCATCAGGTCAGTTTGCACTGGTGCTGGCAACATGTTCACTGGAATCTGAAGGAGGAAATGTTATGTTTAACAGTAAGTCTAGATTCTGCCTACTGCCATTGGATCATAGAGTGGAAGTGTGGCGAACACACAGAGAATGCTATGCTGATTGCTGCACTGATAGGGTAGCTGCTTTTTTTTCACAGCAAAAGCACCTCCCCTCGTAAGACCCCCCTTGGTTTCAAAGACAGGGCACTATGTGTGTGTATGTGTAAGCACCTGTATGCATGTGCAACAACGTGTGTGTGTGTGTGTGTGTGTGTGTGTGTGTGTGTGTGTGTGTGTGTGTGTGTGTGTGTGTGTGTGTGTGTCATGGGGGTGCGTTTGTGTGACCTCCTGCTGACCAAAAGGATCATAAAAGCAGGAAGCAATATCACAAGAAACAGATCTTTCAGATAGGATGTATCTGCAATAAAACCTCCCCCAGCACAGAGTGGCTGGAGAGGTGCTCAGAGATCCTATAGATTGAACTGAGACTTTTCAAATTTAAGAACATAATGACAACATTCAACAATTAGACTTAACATCTATTATCTAAGTTGATACCGCTCACCCCCACAGAGTGGGGTTTATCGGAGACTACCTCCAGAATTTGGGAGTGGAGTGGATGGAATGTGCTGCCTGTAGTCTTGACCTCAATCCCACTGAACACTTTTGGCATCGGTTTGAGACATGCTGTCCATGTAAGGGTGACCAACACCTGTCTCTCTTGTCAAGAGAGAAAGATGAGGTGAGAGTATTATTTACTAAGCAACATTCCATCCATCCATCCATCCATTCGCTTCCGCTTATCCTTTTCAGGGTCGCGGGGGGTGCTGGAGCCTATCCCAGCAACATTCCTTCCCCATTAAATGGAAGTATTTACTTGGTCCAATGTGCCCTAATTCCACCAAAGTCCAAAATCCAGCAGAGTAGAGTAAACAGAAAAGGAAAGAGGAAATATAGTTCATTATTACCAAAACATTGCTTATTATACTTACAAAAACTCTACTTCCCTTGTCCGGATTCCTGCTGAGAACACTCACATTGACTTCAGTTGCCCAACACTATTACTATTAGCATAATCACATGTATATGAATTATTTCTGAATGCTGTAATTTCGTAGCTAGCTATTAAGTCACTCATCTAGACACTCCCAGGTAAATGAGATCTTAGGGATGTCAGCCTCTTTGACACCAAAAGTTAAGGCTCAGATGATCTCAAATGAGGTCAGACAGACACCAGGACTGTCTCTCTCTGTGCTGATGCAACACGGACCTTGTTCAGCATTCACCAAATAGAATTATCACATTTGTAGGGTTATAGAGTAAAACAAAAATTTTGAACAATCTTGTCTCGTGGTACTTTAAACTACTAAACCGAATTGAATACTGTGCACTGTTCTGGTGTCTAATAAATCTTAAAACTCATACATGGCACTCAGACCTAACCCTAATTTCACTACCTGAAACGGTGCACCATCATTCTCACAGCCCCTTGCATTTTTTAAGGAAGGGCTGTATACCCACTGAGCCAGAGGCACTGCTGGGGGGAAATGAACCTTGTATTTTCCACAGCAAGTAAGAATTTCTTTCTGCCTGTGCATGCAATGTCATATTTAATCTATCTTGTCAATCCTTGTAATCATAAATCAAAAGCCATATTTTCATAGTCTGACATTACAATTTTTGTGTTAAGGTAGCAAGATCACTTAACAGATCTGTTAATACACCATGAACTTTGTAATAGCCAAATTATGATTCTGATTTTCAGAGAATTTCAAATAATATCCTCTCGATTACCCACACGAATCTTCTGCATTTTTGTTTAGCTTAAAATTTCACACCAACTTAACATATTGAACACTCCACTGACAACACAATGCTGTTCATTTATGTTATTTGAAATTTGGACTATTGATCCGCACACAAAAAAGCCAGCTCATTGGTGACTGTCATTTAAGGTCTGGTTTTTCAACTTGGGTTTATTTAGGTGTGGCTGTGCCATTTGCAATCACTGAGGCAGGCACACATGTTTCTTGGCAGCAGGGGGGCATCACACAAACAACTCATCAGCCAGGCTGAAGGAAGTGGGCTGTCTTTGTTGCTGCGTGTCTTTGTTCATGCATGGCAGCGTGACATGCGGTGCAGCAGAAGAGGCATTTCACTGGCAAATCGGGATGACAGGTGAAAACCTTGCAGTGCTGGGTCATAAATTATAGAGTTGATGCAACTTAACTGAATGTGTCCTTGGAGTTATTGACATAGGCATGAATATTTCAAAGGTGTGTGTGAGCACGGGATGAGTGATGTAGATTTGTTTACTGATGTGGAAACGTGGACAAGGATAAGGATAACATGTGGATTGGCCTGATCAAGATTTATTCATGCATATCTTGTTGGAAAGGAGGGGGTCCTAGAAGGCAGCCAAAAAAGATTACGATAATTATGAGAGAAGAGAGAAGATAAGGTAGCTGATAAAAGAGACAAATTACTTTTAAATACTGGATACAGTGTCAGTGCAATCATGACTGCTGGTGTTGCGTTTAATTTCTAAATAATTTCTTGAATTAGACATTAAAGAGAAGGATTGAGAAGAAACTCTGTGCTGAGAGGGAAAGGCCTTTGAGAGCATCACACAGAAGCAGAAATAGGATAGGGATGGAAGAAGAACAAACTGCAGGGAGCTGTCAGGAGAACTGATGAAGGCAACAAAGAAGGAAGGGTGGAGAGGAACTGAAGGTTGGGGTTGAAGAATAAAAGAAAGAGAGAAAAAGTGCCAACTGTTACATTAGAATAAGAGAAAAACAACAGAATCAAACAGAGAATAAGGGAGAGACAGACATGGATAGAGACAAGCCCACCTGAAAACGACAAGACCTGTATTACACAGGTATAATAGGGAGGAGAAGAGGGAGGGGAAAATTACATTTTCATTTCAAAAAGTTATTGTTTTCCTTTATTTGAAGTCGTTGTGGAAAATGTGAGTCAGAAGGCAGTCAGAGTAAAAATAAATGCAGTGAAAGCAGTGGACAAGTTCTGTCTTTGTGCTTTGTTTCTTCCATTTCTTTCTGTCACTGTCCTTGAAGCGGAGAGGTAACATTCAGCAGTGGCAGGGAAAGACAAAAGACAAAACATCAGACACTCGCACTTCACAACTTTACTTACAGACAAATACAGGCATGTCTACAAAGCCTTGTGAACAATATTGTATGCCGAGGGACCCATCCTGTATTACATAAACACATGTTGCTGAGCATACTCCTACACAAAAGCATGCACTTTGCACATGTATCTGTCTTTGTCAGTCTTTTTGTTTGGGGTTTTGTCTCTTTTTTGTGTTGTCATCTAATCTGCCCTTCTTTCAGATTGCCTCTCTTTCCCTTCCCCTCACTCTATCTTGCCTTCCATCCTCACTTGGATTTTCTCCCAAAAAAAGCCCCTTGCTTTCTAAATGCTGCTTTTCTTTGGCTCTGTCTCTGTCCCTCTATTTCTCAACATGGCTTTTGTCCTGCCGTAAAGATCCATTCATTTCATTTCTATGAAAAACCCACACCAGGACAGTTGTCAGAGCCGATTACCCACGTAGTGTACAATCTGCGGATAGCTATTTTTCTTTTATTTCTTGGTTTCTTGTAGTGCCAACCACCCACAGAAAGGGTTAGGTACAAGCATAAATACCACCAATGAAACACAGACAGGCATTTAAATAGAGAGGAATACAATGCAAACACTGAGAGGTGTGTTTATTATTCATTTCAGCTTTATTTATCCCACCAATTGAATAATTCCCACCTCGAAATCATCTTGTTGAAGGCACTTTTACAGTGTTAAAAGGAAAAAATCATAGACGTCAATAAATTCAGTGTGTCTCTTACAGATTCTCAGTAGGACTGAACCTGCTAAATACATGGAAATATGTATATAAATATTGTTTTTTGTATATATGATGTTAAATGTGCAAGTAATATACAGTATCTAACATTTTAACCAAATCCTTATTAAATGTGTGATATGACACGTCGCATCTGAAATTGAGCAACTTAAAACTAACTTAACATGTCATAAAATAATGGAAATATACTGAGCACGCACATATATGTCTATAATCCCAGATATAGTTAAAACAGAACCAGCAAACAAACATAGTTTTTCATATTTTCAGACAAAAATAAAATACAAAGGTTAGCTAAACCAAGTTCTTATCTTGGAGTTAAAAACTCTTGAAATTGTGATTCTGATCTGAATAAGTATACGGCAATATTTAGTTAGAATTCTAATAATAACATTTAATAATATATTAATATAATTAGATCCATGAGATGACAGATATTTTTTTGTTTTTCAAAGCAGCTGCAAGCAACATTTGAGGCTGGCTGCAGTAACATCCTGGCAGAGCATCTCGAGGGAGGAAGCATGGGATTTGGTGATGTCTATGGGCTCAGGACATCTCCATCATCACCAAAATACTTGAGCCTATGAAAATGTGGTACTACATGTCATGGTGTACAGATGCAAAATTACAAAACAAATATTTAACAAAAATGTGTTTGGGTTTGTTTCTTTTCATTGTCTGTAATTAGAAGATCTACTCATGAAACAGTAGGGAGGCCAACATCCTGCCGACATACAATAAAATGCTGCTTTGTCTATATAAAAAGTAGAGGAACCGATATTAAAGAAGCAACATTAAGTTGAAGGTCAGCCATGTTTTGACAGGACTCGGAGCCTAACAAATAGACTCGAGGGAAATATTTCTGTTCCGCTGGATTAGATGGCTGAGAAATACACCATATAGTTCAGCAAAGCTTTTTTGAGGGGAATGATTCATTATGTTAATAGTAACGCCTGCTTACTAATTTACAGTGTTTCGGATAAGTTCTTCATTTAGTTGCAGAGTTTGCATGTTACCCTGTGCCCGCTGCAGGAAATCATCCATGTTAGGTTCATTTTGATTCTAAATGATGTCGTTATCAGTGTGTCTCTCTGTGTTGGTCTTGTGAGGGTCTGCCAGGTTTTTAACCAGCTCTCACTTGGATAGGTTCCAGCCACCCAGCAACCCTAGCAGGAATAGAGATTAAGCAAATAGATTGATATATGCATCTTAATTTAGCATGTTACCATGCTAATTAGCTCTGAACACAAAGTACATCTGTACAATCTTTCCAGTATTTTGGTTATTAACATTCAAACATATTATTTATATATTTTAGCCTGTGCTAAAAATGAACATTGCTATCAGTTGAACCAACATAATGAACCTTATGCGCAAGTTCAATGATGAAGTTCTGTAATCATTCATCTGCCTGTTTTCCCGGGTGTTCAGTTGCTAGTCTATTATTTACATTACTTCCACTTTCGCAGACTGTCAAGTTCAATCCCCCATTATTACTCTGGTCCAATCATCTTCTTGCCTGTCTTCTTAAAGCCAATCAGCCTCCACTCTGCGTGATTTATGTCGCCATGCTCCTCTGTCACTTTCCCTTTCAGAATCTCATTCGTGCAACCCACCTCCTCCACATCTCTCACCCGAGTCACTCCTCAGCCTGCATCTTCAGAGGGTCCTGTCCTAAATCCTATCGTCCCGTGGATTCTCTTCTGCCATCACAGGTCATTAGAGTCTAATCACCAGATAGATTAATTCATTTCTGTGTCACAATAAATATTTTTTTAATTCTTCCAAATGATTTCTCTGTATTGAATGAATGTGAAGAAAATGTAAAGAGCACTTAAAAGTTTCCACTGTTTAACCCTGTTTCCAGCCCTGTTCCCTCCATATTTATTTAACTCGGGGGTTGTATTTTTTATACGTTTCTTTTTTTTGTTACTATGGCTATTTTAGCATGATCATCATGATCAGGAAAGTTCCTCTCATGTTCAGTACCAGAGATGGGCAGTAACGCGTTACAAGTAACTCATTACTGTAATCTGATTACTTTTTTCAAGTAACGAGTAAAGTAAGGGATTACTATTGCAAAATCGGTAATTAGATTACCGTTACTTTCCCGTAGGAACGCTGCGTTACTGCGTTAGCTTCCGTTGTGCGTGGGAAGAAAACTTCTTTTTACAGCGAAAAAAACCCCTAAACTTCCAAGCAAGCACCGAGTGCGCAACGACGTAATGGGAAACTCACAGAGAAACTCGCGGATTCTTCAACTGACCACGGCACACCTGCACCAGGGTAAACCTCCGCCTACCGCAGTCCTGCTTTACAGGTGAAAATAGAGCAACAGGACCGCTAGTCTTTGACTTTATTTATTTTCTGCTGTGTTTTACTTGCATCTATTTGAAAGAGTGAGTGTAAACACAAAAAATATTTTATTTTATGTGCTGGAATGTGCAGAAAATAGGTTTAAATGTTAAACTAATTTATTCAAGTCAGTGAATGTTGCATATAATTAAATTTTTGCTTGATGCATAAAGTTAAAAGATTACGTTTTTGGGGTTGGTCAAGTTACTTTTTTCAAGTAACTTGACCAACACTGTTCAGTACTCACCTGCAAACTGGAACTGCTCCACTCCATCAAAGAAAGGATATGCATTTACTTACTTTCATTCACCTGCCTTTGCACATTCCACCATCACCTGAGCTTCCAGAAAACTCCCAACTGGCTGACCTCCCTACTGCTGCTTTCCAAGCCTGATCTTGCAGGGGATACAAATTTAATTGAGACAACAACTCCTGCACATCTCTGGCTTCAACAGCTAACCACCTTTCTCTTTCTGACAGATGCTTGCCCCAGAGCTGTGAACCCATTCCCACCAGTGAACTCCTGCGCTGCACTAAACCTCTCATTCATTTTCTAGTTTGTGTGACAATAAACCTTGTTAAACTGAGCACTGTGCGTAAATCTGGGTCTTGCTTTAGAGTCCTTAGTAAATTAGCTCTTGCACTGGTTATGACAGGTTGGACTTGATGGATGATTGTGATTTATTTTAATATGTTCCTGTTTTGAAAAATAGACTTAAAACTCTGAATGCGGAGCCTGGAGGCTGGATTCAGCCCTGATGCAGTATTTTCCCCCATTGGGCTTCATGGAAAATGGGTAGCAACCTGGTGGGACCCTGAAACTGACAACCATACACAGTATTACCAACAAATACCTCAATCTGGCAGATAAAACAAGCCGGACTTCACTCTCTTTACACCAGTTTTGCTATATTTTCTACAAATGTAAGCTCATCGCAGAGGTTGTGGGTCTTGGGAGCTTTTCATGGGATGTGACAAAAATGAAAAATAGAAAAGAAGTACTAGATGCTAAAGCAGAGTTTTCTCAGTTTTAATAGATTTTTTTTCAAACCCCTGGCAACTTCTGTGTAACAGCATATATTTTCTTCTCCCGCCAAAAATATTAATCTATAATGGAAGTTTGTTTGAGTGTGTGTTTGTGTATGTGTGTGTGTAGGTGTGTGTGTGTCTAAACTAATACTAGATGACTTGATAGGCATAATGGCTCTGCCAGTGCATCAGAATGATTGAAATGGAAATAGATGGATGCTGTCAGAGAGGTTGAAAGCCACAGAGTTGGATAAATCACTGCTGTCACAGGGGGAAAAACATGTAGCTTTATGATTTAACCTTTACTTTTATTTCCTTTTTCAACAACTTACTTGACGAGCGAGTTCCATAATCACTGGCTTTGAAAGAAAAGCATCTGAGTCTGCATAAATTTACATAAGTATTCCCACATTTCTGTTAAAAAAAATAAAATTAAGAATTACTTTTACAGTTGTAATTTAAAGTTGATGTGAGCCCTAAAGTGGAAATGTGTAGGTTGTGGGCAAGTGTGCATGTGTGCATGTGTGCCTTCCAGATCACTGTGCTGCCACATAATTCATTTGTGAAAGAGTCATCACTCACGTGCACACACACACACACACATTCAGACTCTAGTGTGCACAGCCTACAACTTATTCACAACAACATTATATACAACCATGACAAGAAAGAGGATAAATGAACAATGCAAACACACTTTGAGGCATATGGCAGGACATATAAGTAGATAGATTATTAATGCATACTCACGCAGCTACCTGTCCTCAAATAACTTTTGGTAATTTTTGCTACCTACGGCATACAGCATAGCTTGATTGGGAAGAATAAATTATCAAAAGGCATCACTGAAATTGATCTGAGTTATAAAGTTACCGATAAAAGTAACCCATAAAATTAGTTTTTAAAGCAACTCGCTCAGGATTATTTCCTGATGATAAATAGTTGCAAGAAGTGGCTTTAAATCTGCCCCCAAAGGAAATCGATGTTGTTGTGTGGGAGGTGCAGACTCACTATGCCATGTTAATTTATGTTATAGTATAAGAGGAGCATTTTGTGAACATATTGCTTCTGATTCTTTACCCACTCCACGTTACATGACAGTCAATGACAACGTAATGATGGTCACTCAACATTCAGTGCCATAGCCACATGATTAATTATGGCCTAGACATGCTTCAGGCAAATAGGTTAGGTTTATAACACAGTTGTGAAAGGCCAGAAACAACCTGTCAACACATGTTGTCATAGGGCTGGGTTTAAAAATCGGCCTGAAGAAAAAAAAAGTGAAGTCCTTAAGAATCAAAAAAACATTTTTGTTTTTAATTCAGCAAAGCTCCGTAGATGGATTCATGGAAGACCACAAGAAATGGTTTCTGTTGATAGGTGGCTTATGGAGTGATGAATCAAAATATGAGATTTTTGGTTCAAATCCTCATTGTCAAAATTGATATAATTGTGAAAAACACTGTCAGATTTTGATCCACCATGGGGAAAGTGTCTTAATGACAACATTTTCATAAGCTTTGTAAGGCCTGGAGAGCTGGAGAACTATTCCTGTAGACTACTTAAAGAAATTTCAAGAACGTTTGCCCAAGAGAGTCCAGGCTTGGTTGAATTAATCATTAATTTCAATCTTCATTTATCCATTTTCTTCCACTTAACTGGCAGCCAAAATAGAGAAGCCCGGACCTTCCTCTTGCCTGCCACGTCCTTCAGCTTATCTGAGGGGAACCCCGAAGTGTTACTCCATTGGCAGATGGAGTAACACTAAACCACCCCCACACGACAACTGGGAGAAACACAGTTGAAAGCCTTCTCCAAGTCCACACATGTAGACTGTAGACAAACTCCAATACACACTCCTGTTTTCCACGACCAGGACAAGAAGCACATTGTTTCCCTTGCTTCCACAGAATTCCACAGAATTCCACTGTCTTCTTAGAATTCTACAAAATTTGTTTTGCCTTGTGACTGTTTCCACATGTTTCAATAAATCACTGCAAGATTAATGTTGCATGATTTATTCTTTAATTTATAAAGAAATGACCTGTGGCTCAGGACTTTTACACATTTTGCACATCTAGATGATGTAGTACCTGAACTTAAAGTCATCTTTGTCTACAATTCCATAAAGAATATCAGTGCCGTTACACCAATCATTGATTTAACACATTAATGCATTAATAAACATAATGCAGAGCGCAGAATTGCAACCATTATTATAATAGTGACATTCTCAACTTCCTGACATCTGGCTACTAATCAGCAGAACAAGAGCCAACCAAGCGATTCTGACAAATGAATGGAATTAAATGCCAACAGTTACATAACACATTCTCTTTATGAAGTCTAATTAAAATGTCATGATTTTATCTATTGTCAATATTGCCTGTAATATCATTGATCAGGACATCTGCTGGATATTTCATTTATTAATTAATTTTAATTTATAATGAATGATTATGTTTTCATCTGGTGTTCTGTGCACCTATTGATATGAATTACTGTGCAGGATACAGTGTCAGATCAGATTCTCAACAAAAGGATGGCACACACTTCCCAGTAGTGCATTCGGTTCAGTTCAGCTTCCTGTCTCTCATCTCACTAACACCATCCCATAGCAATTTTCCACTGCAATGACAAATTAATTATGAAACCGCTTAGTTATGAAACTAGAAATAGGCTTAAATGTATCTCTAAGTAGTGAGCTAAACAAAGTCAGTCTTGTTCTCTTTCTCTGTCTCTCTTTCTTACTCCCCATGAAATGATCTTTGACTCCAAAAGGTTTCATTTTGATATGATGCCTGATACTAGAAGTGATGGAAAGGCCATTGTTAGGCCTATTTCACACAGACCTAATGTCACGGCGGGGTGCGCCGATGTGTATGGAAACAGGACCCAAAAGCAGATGAAGACGAGGAGTTGTAAGTTTAAACAGAAAAGTGATCCTTTATTAGATGACGGCAGGGGTTAACCAGGAACCTAAAGCAAACTGACAAAAAAACCCCACTAAGAAACAAAAACTATGACATACTATGACAAAGACTATGACTATGACTATGACTGAGGTGGGAAAAACAGACGACCCGACAATGACATGCAGAAAACAGAGGGCTTAAATACATACATGAGGTGATCAGGGGAAGTGGAGACACATGGGGGAACAGCTGACTGACATAAACCTAAATGACAGGACCAGGAGGAGGAAAGCTAAATACAATGAACAAAAAACACATGACACTGTCAGAATAAAACAGGAAACACTAAAACTAGACATAACAACACAAACTTAATAGGTTGTGTGCACAGGCACATCACCATTATTTAACAAAACAGATGTGATGGGTGATTTCACCTTCATAACTCTGATAACATAGCTCCAGGAAAAAACACCCGCACTTCACCAGCATACTGGCTTACACTAGTGAAAAGACTGACAAGGATTCACCTGCAGTTACAGTTTAGTATCTACAACATAGCATCTCTTTTCAACAGCGCCAAATTGCTTTTAAAGTTTTTATAGGCTTTCAGGATTGCTAAAGGAAGTATAACCCTTCCTGGTTGTCTGTCACATTTCAGCAATAACGCTTGGACAGATCATTGAATATCAGTGCAGGGAGCAGTCAGCCTCAAGTGTAAGGTCCACATCACAGCACACAATTTTGTTCTGACTCCAATAGTGCTTTCCATTAGAGCATGTTTGTGTTACAGATGGTGTCATCATGAACCACGGACAACTCAAAATGACACGTGGCTTTAACAATAAACCTCCGAGTTCATTCAAAACTCTCCGTGTAGTGATGAATCTCAGCGTGACCTGAATTGGCTGTGAGTATACCCCTCCCCTTGACTGCTTCATATTTAATGGGCAGATATACATGTGGTATCGCCCCCGTTGTTAGACTTGGTGCATAAAGATGCCCTCATAAAATCAGCAGACAGGAAAGCAATTCAGATTTGCTTAGCAGCTCCAGTTCACTTGATAAAGTTTAACAGCGTGCATATTGCCAGCAGACTGTTCAAACAATACAAATTTCATTCATGTCATTGCATCCTTCACATCTTCTAGCGGTGGCAAACTTGAGCTGGACACAACCCCAAGCATTGCATTACATGTCACAATGTGTTAAAGCAATGACAAAGCATTCAAGTGTCAGCTTCAGTTGCTGCCACTCCAGAGCATTAGATGGCTGTTACAATGTGGGATTATATTCTGGCAATATAATCCCACATTGTGGGTCCTCCAACCTCTGAAGGATGCTGCAAAGCCCTTTTTTTCATTTTCAAAGCTTGTTATTGCAACTTTGATTTCAAATTTTCAGGAATTAATGTAAATTCCCTTAAAACCATGTTGTAGGAGAGGAAGAGAGAAGATGGAAGGTTAACAAAGAAAATGAGAGAGAGGCAGCAATAGAGGGACAGAAATGGAAGGAAAAAAGTAAGAGATCAGATAAAACCATCAGCAGAGATCTGAAGTTAATTTGTTTTTGTATTTTTTTTTTAAGATGACAGCAGGACACCCAGAATCTGATTCAAGATATTACAGACACACTTTCCAATCGGATATCTCTTCTATCTCTGCCTTCACGATGCATATCCACTCATCTCTCTGTCTGCATCCGTTTATCTCCTAATCTGCTTCTTGTCTATCTAGGTTTTTTTCCCCTCAAAGTCTTCATCTCCTTTCCTTTACATCCCAAACAGACGGTTGTCACCCCCAAAAAACACATGACACTGTCAGAATAAAACAGGAAACACTAAAACTAGACATAACAACACAAACTTAACAGACCTAATACGTGATGAATAATACAAGAACCCAAAACATAGAAAACCAAGGGAACAATAATAAATAACAGCTTAAACTAAAGCTAGATAGGAAATGACACAAAAACTAATCACATATCAAAATGAGACAAATACAAAAATGAACTCAGAGCGCTGGGTCAGAGACCCAGCCTGTGACACCTAATGAGGAATCACCACCCATCACTAGGGAAAATCATTTCTAAGTAGTTGCTGGAGGTTGATGGCAGTTGCTGTAAAATTCATTGCTAAGCTCCGGTCATACAGACCTAGAGACCAGCCAGTAACCCCTTGGTAACGACCGGTTACTAATGGTAAATATATGCATCCCCCCAGCTGGTAAGTGGTTAAAAGAGGTTACACTCCTCACAAATATGTGGTTTGCCAAAAAATTCCTTTGGTCATTAGTAGGTTGTCAAGGGCAGATGTAGTTTTTATAGTAAATGTCAACTTGCCTGCAGATGCCCTCCTCCTACTTGTGAAGAATGCAATGCAAACCAATAATGAAGCCTTTTCACCTTCAAAGTAAAAGCTGCACTTTTTTAATAAGGCTCAGCTTTTATTTTGAGGATGAATGGTCTTAGTGAATGATAGGTGTTGCATTTTTTCAAAGTTTCACTACTTTGGCTTGTTAGTCAGTGTTTGCAGACAAGTTAGTATATTTCATGCAAACTAAGGATGAGGTTGCCAGGGAGGCACTGACCCTCTACGCCTGTGACAACTTACACAACTTTCTCTTTTTAAATTTAGTCACTGATAACGAGATTAATAAGACTCATTGTTGTGAGAAGATTATTTCAGAAACCAAGTTGTAAGACGTGAAAATGAATGTGGAAAAACATTAATGTTTCTTATTTAGGGATTCAATGTAAAAAAGATCAAGGAAAGCCTCTTAAAGCATATTACTGTTGGTCTAATGACTCTGGAGAGAAAAGCACAGGACTTTCTTGAAGATGTTTCCCCATTTAAGTAGCCTCTTCAGTTCTAAAACCAAATGGTGGAGAGTCCCAGGTATTTAAACCCTAGCGTGGGTTATCCCATATGAGGGTTGTTGACACACTATTAATCATGTGACTCATCACATGAGCCAAAGTGTGGCTTGGGTCACTTTGGGTCATTATCACCAGAGGTTTAAGGCAGAATCATTGTGAGACCTTGCCTTACCCTATCATGTGACCGGTTAAGGTCACCTGACGAAGGATGTGAATTGGGGTTGAGGCACCTGGGAAGGGATCTCAAAACTGCATTGTAGGTGACAAACCACTAGCATCATAACCCGCCCCCTCTGTCCAAAGCTGGTTGTTTAGAGTGGACACAGATGACCTCTTTGATGCCTCTTTTACACCATCTGTGTTCTCTGTCCAAATGGCATCCTTGAAAGAGGAACCTTTATCCTTTAAATCCAGATGCACAGTTGAGTCTTGTCCGATCTTTGAACAGAGGCGATTGGTGTTTACATGTAATAAGCTTTAATTATTTTTGACATTTTATATCTGTGTGTGTGTGTGTGTCTAAAAAGTATGCCAGAGTGTCCTCTTTTGTCTAGCATCTGAGATCCAGGCTATGCCAGGATACAGCTTTGTTTCAACACACTGTTTGATGGACAGCAGATGTGTCAGATTACTATCAGTGGGGTCAGTAGTCCCATCAGCCCTTTCCTGGCAAGATGAGTGATCACCAGGGTTTAACATTACCTGTTGGGATGCTTGAAGTTATACAGAGCTGCAGTCTAGTGTTAACTCAATGCAAGTCTGATGAGCGCTGACAGCAGATGTGAAGCCAGTTGGCTTCAGGATGCTGGAATTTTATTCTAGGTTGTGTGCACAGGCACATCACCATTATTTAACAAAACAGATGTGATGGGTGATTTCACCTTCATAACTCTGATAACATAGCTCCAGGAAAAAACACCCGCACTTCACCAGCATACTGGCTTACACTAGTGAAAAGACTGACAAGGATTCACCTGCAGTTACAGTTTAGTATCTACAACATAGCATCTCTTTTCAACAGCGCCAAATTGCTTTTAAAGTTTTTATAGGCTTTCAGGATTGCTAAAGGAAGTATAACCCTTCCTGGTTGTCTGTCACATTTCAGCAATAACGCTTGGACAGATCATTGAATATCAGTGCAGGGAGCAGTCAGCCTCAAGTGTAAGGTCCACATCACAGCACACAATTTTGTTCTGACTCCAATAGTGCTTTCCATTAGAGCATGTTTGTGTTACAGATGGTGTCATCATGAACCACGGACAACTCAAAATGACACGTGGCTTTAACAATAAACCTCCGAGTTCATTCAAAACTCTCCGTGTAGTGATGAATCTCAGCGTGACCTGAATTGGCTGTGAGTATACCCCTCCCCTTGACTGCTTCATATTTAATGGGCAGATATACATGTGGTATCGCCCCCGTTGTTAGACTTGGTGCATAAAGATGCCCTCATAAAATCAGCAGACAGGAAAGCAATTCAGATTTGCTTAGCAGCTCCAGTTCACTTGATAAAGTTTAACAGCGTGCATATTGCCAGCAGACTGTTCAAACAATACAAATTTCATTCATGTCATTGCATCCTTCACATCTTCTAGCGGTGGCAAACTTGAGCTGGACACAACCCCAAGCATTGCATTACATGTCACAATGTGTTAAAGCAATGACAAAGCATTCAAGTGTCAGCTTCAGTTGCTGCCACTCCAGAGCATTAGATGGCTGTTACAATGTGGGATTATATTCTGGCAATATAATCCCACATTGTGGGTCCTCCAACCTCTGAAGGATGCTGCAAAGCCCTTTTTTTCATTTTCAAAGCTTGTTATTGCAACTTTGATTTCAAATTTTCAGGAATTAATGTAAATTCCCTTAAAACCATGTTGTAGGAGAGGAAGAGAGAAGATGGAAGGTTAACAAAGAAAATGAGAGAGAGGCAGCAATAGAGGGACAGAAATGGAAGGAAAAAAGTAAGAGATCAGATAAAACCATCAGCAGAGATCTGAAGTTAATTTGTTTTTGTATTTTTTTCTTAAGATGACAGCAGGACACCCAGAATCTGATTCAAGATATTACAGACACACTTTCCAATCGGATATCTCTTCTATCTCTGCCTTCACGATGCATATCCACTCATCTCTCTGTCTGCATCCGTTTATCTCCTAATCTGCTTCTTGTCTATCTAGGTTTTTTTCCCCTCAAAGTCTTCATCTCCTTTCCTTTACATCCCAAACAGACGGTTGTCACCCCCCCCCCAGTGTTTCTGATGTTGTTTCATGCTCCCGTCTCTCTGCTTTTTAAGCGCTTTCCCTCCTAGGGTCCTTGGCTCTGTATCCATCTCTTTTATGTCTCCTTTTATTTACAGTCTCTTCAGTCCACTCCTCTCATTCATCTCCTCTCCTTTTTCATTCCTCTTTCTGTCCCCTATATGAAAGTTTTACTTCTTCTGTCCCTTTCACCTCTGCTTTACTAAATTCCTCTCCTTTTACCCTTCTACCCCCTTCTTTCCCGATTGCTGGTGCTTCCTCCCTATATTCTCTGAAATCTATTACTGTCATCTAGTGTTTGAAAGATGAACCACAGCAATACAGCCTTTGATTTCTGAATCAAATAGGTCTGTTCCTCTTCTTCTCCTCCCAAAGCTAATGCCAACAATTAACCTCAGTACTATCAGTAGCATCCGTTGTGATGAATTCCTCAACCATTTCAGAGGTGATCTATCTTTAAGTGGTGTCCTAAATCATTAATAATATTGAACTCCAAAACATAAAACATGCTGTATTGGCATGCTTTTATACATTTCATATTTTCTATATTCTGTATTGATAGACATATGTTGTCTCTCTGATTAAAAAGTAATTTAATTGGAGATTTTTCAGCTACCAGCAGCACCAAAGATAAGTCAGGCTGTACATAATTATCTGTTTGTAATGACTAATGAGCTAATGAATCTTAGATTAACAAGCTGGAAGGGTTAAGCACTGATTCTGTGATATCCTGATGAATATGAACATATTACTTCACTACATGCCATCTGACATACGACATACAGAACACATGAAAGTTGCAGCGGCATCCTCTTCACCTGCTCGCTCTTATATCTGTATGCAAGCATTGATTCTTCTGCACAAAATTTGATGATTTTTCTATCAGCTGCAGCAGATGTTTGCTTGTCTGAAAACATTTTTCAATCCAAAGCGCGCGGTGTTGCTTTCTGCTCCAGGCACACCTCAATGACGTAAACTGGAAACTTAGCAGATTTGCAAACAGTCGTGTGGCATTTTGAGCACAAGCCTCTTCCTCACACTTGTGATGTGCACATTGGGTAACCATTTGTTAAAACACATCTTACATGTTGTAAATCGGTAGATTTGAATTCTATTTAATTAACTCAGTGAGGTGTCAGTTGGTTGAAAAGTGGTTTGTGGATACTCAACACAGTATACTAGATCTATACATGGTATCAGCTATCAGCTGGCATTCAGATCAGACAATGCACAGACATTTTAGGGGTGCAGATGATGTGATGCAAGTGGCAAATTCAAAATCAATATTGTGCTTAATAATTAGGGGGTTCCATCCATCCATCCATCCTCCCAGCTATAGGGGATCTGTATTAAATGCTGTATAATGTTAAAAAAAGTAAATGATATTGATAACAAAGTGACTGATGCTTTGAGCGGACCTCATGGGTAACATTTGCACTTGTATCTTCTCTAAGAATGTTTGGTAAATATTTCAGTCAGTTGGTGTTAAAATTACCTCACCGGGACATCACAAAATGACTCCATCATCTTTGTTGTTTTTTGGGGTGTTTTTTTTCTCTGCTGCAGGTCAGACTCACACAAACACACACAAACACACACGCTCACACAAACGACATGCTGCTGGCCATGTCTGACACACAAGCTTTGACATACTCTTTCATCTCACTTGTACTGAACAGTTCATTCTGAGAGAAAGCTCATCTTTGTGGCACGCACGCACTGCGACTGGATGCATGCACTTTGGTTTCATCCAGAAAAGCATATGCTCGCAAGTTCATAATAATCCAAAAGATTTCAGATTAAGCCCATAGGAAACAAAAGTGGTTAAAAATTTGAAAAATTTACGGACATTTTGTAGAATTTGACATGTATGTCTTCTCTGCGGCCTGCTGGAGTAAGGGGCCTGGGAGGAGGAGTTGGCCATCCGACTGGGGTCTGGAATGTGGGGCCTCCCTGCTGCTGCGGAGTCGGGCGGTCTGCATCTCCCCACCGCAGGGAAAAGGGTAACACCACCTGGGTCTGGGTGCAGTTCCCCCCTCCAAGGGCAAGGGTACCTAGACCCGGGGCTTAGAGTACACTTGGGGAGTGTGATTGTGTGTATAGTGTCTCTTTGTGTCTGTCTCCGCGTTCGGTGAGTGTTGAGTAAGTGCATATGAGAGCATGAGGGTGGGAATGGATGTTTGTATCTGTGTGTGCCTGTATGTCTGTGTCCATATGTCAGGTCGGGTATCAGATGCCACCTCTCTGGAGACATCTCAGGCCCTCCAAGGTATGGAGGCCTATCTCCCCCACCACTTCCCCTGCCAGTGGCAGACGCCCTCAGACATCAGTGCGTCCAGGTACACAGTGGCTCACTCCTTGGTGGCTGCTTATCAGGGCCTGGAGCCTGGGGCTCGCTCGGGCCACTTCTGGGGTGGGGTGCCCTCGGCCTCTCGGCCTGGGGCTCGGTCACTCTGGCACAGCTGGCTGCCGGCGGAGCTCACGGGCACATCACTGCAACCCCCCCTGGCTTCTGCTCTGCGGCTGCTGAGTGAGCCCTCATCTGGGGCTCTCCTCAGCTCTTTCTGGGACAGTGGCCCCTCTGTTGATCTTCCTTGGTCTCTTGTGTTCTGGGGGCCTCTGGATGTCTGGAGTTTTGATCTTCTTCATACCTGCTTCATGCCCTGATGGATGGTGCTGTGGCCCCCCACACCCTCTATCAGATCATTACATGTAGGAACCTTTTAAATACAAGCACGTTCATGCTCACAGGTGTACACACGGGTGCTCACACACACACAAACGACACCCTTTTTGGCTCCTACCTCAAAGCACAGTGTGCGCTGTCGATCTTACATGCTGCACAATAATATTCAATATTTAGTATTTACTGTTATATTCACATAAATCATCATGATGTTGTTTATCCCTTGTTAAATGCTTGTTTTCTTTTTTCTTTCTCAACAGGTGATCCAGGTGATTGATATATGTATTTTTGTCTGCTTATTTAGTTGGTTTTTGTTTTTTTGCCCTTTATCCCCCGTCCCTCTTCTCCACTGTTTTTTTTCCTCTTCCTTTCTCCCTTTTCTTTTCCTCATTCAAGTCTGTCCTGTATCTAGCAAGTGAAAATAAAAAATAAAATAAACAATCAAATGTGAATCAAATGGACCATTACGGCAAGGCTGGGATGGTCCATTTGGTAAGTAAATCCGTTGGGCATCTTTCTTCGCCTTTAGACAATAATTCTGATGGCAAAAGAGCCAAACGGGACAGGCAAAAAAAAAAAAAAAAAGAATTTGACATGTATGACTAATAGTTCGAGGACTAAAAACATATTTGCATACACTAATGATCACTTAATTCTTTCTGCTGTCAGACAGAGGGTCTAACAGAGTTCAGAGTTTGCTTTTCATTAAGTATTGTAGCTGGTGTTTGGCTGGCTGTACTGACATGTAATAGTACAAAAATGTCATACCAGTGACAAACATGGACGATGAAGGTTAAACGCTATTGTTATCTGACCATAACCAGTAATGTGACACTGTTCCTCATTCACTGTTTCTACACATGCATTTAAATGGCATGTGCAGCTGACTGTGACAACAGAGAAGCCAGGGTGTGTACAGTCTAAAAGAATTATAAAGACCATTTTCCTGGGATCTAAAAACTTTTAAGGGGACTGGGACCAAATTTAAATTTAAAGTATAAAATTATGAAATGGAAATTTAAAAAATGGGAGTGCTTTTCAAGCAAGAGGCTAAAAGTGTAGGTGCATGAGCACCACCTGGAGTTTATCTGTGCATGTGCACTAGATCAGATGAGGGACAGCTTAAATTTGTGCGCTGCCTAAACTAACACAACGCATGATTTATTTTTACATTGGGACTATAACATTGGGACTATAAAAAAAACACACCTGATTAAATATGGCCAAACTCACATTCAAAACTAAGTTCTTGTGCTCCTCTTGACCATTTTCACTGCTGCTGCTGTTTTTAGATCCTTCTATAGAGATCCTGTTATGTCCTCTTATACTTGTGATTCATGCTGGATCTCCTCCAGTGTGTCAAAACAGTGATTCTTCAAGTTTATTTTGTTTTTTGGTAGCAGATGGAGTTGCAGGGAGGCATGTCTGGTGAGTGGCCCGGCTGGTGAGCAAAGATTGTGTTGGTGTGGCCAAAAACATGTGTGCTCTCTCACTATGCTCTGTGCTGTCACATGATGTCAAGCATGACAGTTCAAGATGCTTCCATTGGATGTTCCCCAGACACCAAAGGTCATTAGAACTCACTTTTACAGTCTCACCATGCATGTCCAACCTTGTGAACACTAAAAATCCATCAATCAGTCAATGAAGTGTGCTTCCAGTGTGTATAGTCTAAATCAGTCTCAGTTTATGAAGAGATAAAATAAACACTGAGGCAGGCTTACTGGTGTGGCCCTTCACAACAATTCTGTTTCCCATGTGGCATCGTAGGAAAATTAATTGCACACCCCTGGTTGAAGTGGTCAAAAGTGGACTTGGCACATGCCAGAGACAAGGACCTTTAACAGGAAGTTTTTGATTGTTTTTTGTGGTATATCTATTTTGTTACTATTTGAGTGATGATGCTTTCTGTGTGTTTATGCAACAGCTTTTTTATTGGACACTGGGATAGGTATATGTTTTGATCTGTCCTTCATCTGTTAATTAAATGTTTCTTTGGTTTTTTTTAAGACTTTTTTTTTAAAGAAAACAGCATGCTTCTCTAGATTTTGCAAGACAGCAGTTTGGGTTGGAGGGTATCGCATCCTGAAAATGTTGCCATACATGAGCTGCAGATCCTTTCCCCTACAGTGCTTTAGTGATTGAGGTGACCAAAAGCTCAAAGATTTCTTTGACTTCTCGCCGAACTCTAAAACCACAAAACAAGTGAATCAAATGTTAGCATTTCCCTTTTAAGCTAATGCTTTGCTACTATTAACAAGAGCAGTGATTACAAATACAAGGTTTTATGTTTCCGCCAACCTACTCCACAGGCTGCCTCAGCAGCATTCAGCTGAAACGGCTCTCTGTGAGTTATAAGACATAGCTCATTAAGTGAGCAGCAGGCCCAGCTGTCTTACTGTCAGGTATATGAAGGTTAATGGTACTTTTGTTGGCTAACTATTCATTTAAGGTTAAGCAATTATTGCATGTGTTAGCACAAGATCAGGTTACTAATTCCAACATTATTCACCAGCTGACAGTTATCTTCGATACCAAAAATAACAAAGATATGTAATATAAGGGAATGTCAGCCCCAAGGGTTTTATACTTGTGGTTACCAAAAATGAGGATCTTGTATAAGAGGCAGGTTTGGGGGGAAAATCTGTGTAGTAGTGGAGGGTGAATGTATTAGAATATATGAAGTGACTCTGGTGCAGAAAGAATATTTCACTACATGAATTTGGGGTCTGGTGTAGTGATGGCCAGTACGGTGCATAGAAATTGGAGTCAAGCAGTCAGTCGTGAAAAAAAATTCAGAACATGGACTCATTTGTCTGCCTTAACCACAGCCTGAAGGTATGGAGCTGCAGATCCTTTCCCCTGCCATGTGTGCCAGCACCAGGGATTTTAAAAGAAGTAAGTGCAGCTACAGGGAGCTAGGAGGAGTATCTTACAGCGCTAACATGAAGGAATTTGGGACAAGGAGAAACAAGACAGGCTGCACTGTTTGGGATAAGTTCAGGGGAGCTCAAGGAAGTGTTTCAGTAAGCTTACTTTGGGGAAACTGAGCCAGAGATGCTGTGACTTTGAGCCCTGCAGAGTGCCTGCAGAGGCTACATCTGATTTGATAGATGTTGTAGAGTGCAAACCTGCAGGATCAGGTGGTAGATTCACAGAATTCTGGGCAAGCAGAGCACGAATGTGGTTTGACTCATAACACTTATTCATTTAAATGAATAATCTACCCAGGAATGCTTTGCTGAATTTAATGTGAGAAGGTTTTGCTGGAGTACTTTTCATTGAAATGTGTGGAGAAGGAGGATATACAAATCAATATAAATGAGCCATCATTACATTTCTGCAGATATGTGTTACTTGCACCGACATGAAATTTGATGTCTTTTAAATGATTTTTGTTGTTATGATCTATTCACGATACAACACAGTGATGCGGTGGATAACAATGTTTTCTGACACCAAAAAGGTGAAAGGTTTGAATCTGACAGCTAACTGGGGCCTTTCTGGGTAGAGTTCATGTGTTCTGCCTGTGATTGTAAGTCAGGTAAGTAAAGTTTAGTTATGTAGTGCTTTTCACATACTATACAAATATTTAAATGCTATATCAACACATAATGTTTGGGTTCCCTATTTGGTACTGCATTACAATCAAGAAAGGTGGTAAGTAATGTGTAATACAATACTTTTTTTGAGTAACGACCTCAAAACTGGGTGTTAGTGTGGATGATTGTTTTGATGTAGCCTTACAATAGGCTGTCATCCTGTCCAGCATCTGCCTTTCATCCTATAGCAGCTGGGATTGGATCCAGTCACCTCATGGCCCTGAATTGGAGAAGAGACAATGGATGGATGGATGGATGGATGGATGGATGGCCCATTCAGTCTCGTTATGCAACTATGCTGTTACAGCTGTTCAACAACTGTCGTCTTTCATTAGCTTATAAGACTTAGCCTGATAGGACTGAACCTTGCCTTTGCTTCATTGTTCAACAGGGAAAACGTACATAAAAAGGATGATAGCTTAAAGCATTCAAAGCATATGACACTGTCTATGTGTTACCTCTGGATGTCTGGTTCAGTGTTGGGAGTGATGCCTTGTGAGTTTATTCAAGCTGATGGTGCATACTAATTAAGGCCTGTATGGTCAGTGAGGTGTGAAATGTTTTTGTAACCACTCTGAAAATTACAATATCAATCACCCCATCCATCAATAACCACTCCAACTGCTATTTTAATTTGCTACAGCCTGCGTGCAAGTGCCGGGTGTTAAAGGATGGCTGGCAGCATTGTGTCAGCGAAGCTCGTGAAAGGCCCCGAAGCAACAATATTTTAGTGTGTCATCAAGAGCACGCCCCTTCCCACAGGCAGGGTAGTGAAAAACCCAATTTCACTTCAAAGGTAGGTTGTTTTTAAATGGGACAGCTGTTTTAAGCTACATATACTTTTTTTTTTTTTTTAGTTTTATTACAGTTTGAATTATTTACAATTAAAATATGACTCTTAACTCTCTGAGGATGTCATGGTCTAGCAGTCTCCAGCCAAATCTCTCCAATCTTCCTCTTGTCGCTCTCCCACTTTCTCTTTTCTTCTCACATGAACGAGTTCCCAGTTATTTGCATATTGTGCCCAGGGCTCCCAATCAGCCGCTGGCTACACATCCTGTTACGCACCTGTTGGTCATTACCTCATCTAGCCTTTTGCATACTTAAGCTCTGGATCTTTCATCTGCCATAGTGGTAATGTCCGGCTCAGGTTTAATGTTCTTTCTCGCTAATGTCTCTTTTTTCATTGATCCTACTTTGCCTCCTCTCTTACTCCGCCTCCAGTCCCCTCTCTGGACCTGCCATGGTTGAATTGGATCACTCATCTTCTCTGGATCCTTCACTCATCATCTATTAGGAAGAAAAGGATTTAAACTGTGTTAGATACCCACCTGCCTGCCCACTCTCCATCTTTTAAACCCATTAGTGGCACTTACCTTCTCATAAACTGTTTTCCAGAAAATCGTCCTTTTGCGTGTTTGTAATTCAGTGAAGCACCTGTGTTTAATAAATACTGTGAAACACTGGCTGGCATCTGGGTCTGCGTTTGAGTCCCATTTGGTAATCAATCATGACAAAGGTTAGGTATGACCTCACAATGAGAACCAACGCATTTTTAACTGATTGAATACAGCTCTTTCAAAGAGCACCTCAAACAAAAACAATGTGAATTGGGAAAGCACTCTGCATCTTTTGTTCTTGTTTTTTTTATTTCAGCCATGAAACATTGTTCAAAAATCACAGTTAAAAGGATTATATGTAAAAGAAAATTAAAAAATATAAACTTGTGCTGTCTGGAAATATCAGAGGTTAAGTTAAGTGAGTAAAACAATATTCTGCCATTACTGATAATAGTGTTTGCCTGCAACATCGCTTCTAAGTACTCTTACACAAATGGACACAGAGCAACTTAGCGACCATGTCTTACCAATCTATCTGTCCAACCGCGGACTAGGGTTAGAAGACAAGGACAGTATTACTGCAGATGCTCCACCCTCCTGTCACTCCTCTGTCCTGTCAAAAATAAATTTAAAAAAAAGTAAAAACTATCGATGTCTGTCATTGTTTAAAATACCTGTGCTCCATAGTACCTTGTTACAACATAATGCCAATGCTGTATACAAGCCTGTGAAATTCCTCCCTCATATAAGTCCTGCAGCTGAGGTATTAGGTACACTGCTGGGACAAACACCGGAGCAATGATTGCCTCCTTGTCTGTAGATTGTTTGCTAGATTGAGCATTTGACAGCCCAGTGTGCTTTCCTCTCTACTATACCACTTTTATCTCACGACATTAGCATCTTATACTTGACCTGATGTGTATATTTTCATTCTCGTTCATTCGACTCATTTGCTTTGTTACTGTTTTTTTTCTTAATGCTAATTTTAAAGAGCCTAGAACACATTCACACGCTTTATTACAGTTCCTCCCTTGACACAGACACAATTCCTCAGACCCATGCACATATATACAGTGATGCATTTATATACAAATCATATTAACTGTAATGGTAGCATACTCTTATCATCTTGAGAACCTAAAATAGATATATGCTGCTGTCTATGGAGATAACCTAGTTGCCCACACATGCGCTGTCATCAGTATAAGGACGCTCACACAAGCAGCCAGGTCTAAACAAACTTAAGTATAGGAGACACATCAGCATACTCACAGATGTGAGTTAATACCTACCCACACTCACAGGCACTTAAAGTATTTGTGCACACATAACGTTGGCACATTTGCAGTCAGGTTTTTTCACACATGGGAACGTATAACAAATAAACCCCAAACCCTTCTGTTATATTGATGCTATTGCTGATAGAGCAGAAAACAACATTTTTGGATTATTTTGTATGTTTACATGGGATATTGTTTAAATGTGTAGCAGTTTCTATTGATTTCCAGGACAAAGACACCCTTGTCCAATTTTTTGTGAGACTATCTGCCTCAATTTACTGTTTTTAGCTAGGAGTGTGGTCTTCTGCTGCTGTAGCACATCTGCTTCAAGGCTTAACATGTTGTGTGTTCACAGATGCTTTTCTGCATGCCTTCTTTATCTGGGTGATTAACACTGAACTTAAATTCATTATGTAGCTTCTCACTTGTGTCAAATAACTATTTGTCTCGGGATGCTGGGGTGCAAGTAAATGTGCTCATTGTTGATTTCATTTGAACATGGCAAAAATTGATTTTAAATTGCTTCTGAATTGAGTGGCATAAGATACAGCTGTGCCGCCACAGGTTCATCTGATCTTATAGACTTTGGTCACAAGGTGGCAGCACTGTGATTGTGCCAAGTGCATCTTGGTCTATTGTTGCGTCCACATTTGTTTTGGGCTGAGCCTCAATGTGAGACAATGTTGGGCTGGTATAATATGCTGACATATACTTATATAAATACTTTTTAAGAAATTACCTGTTGCTATTTGAACAAGATTTTGTATTTATTTGAAGCTATGTTATTATCTAAGGCATAGAGACCCCCTGCAATCTCCAGAGTATTCAAATGGTTTGTTATAACTGTAACGAAATGCAACAATACAAATTATGCACCAACCGTTTCATTGTCATTTGACAGGGTTGTGGTTTAACATCTTTTTTCTTGTGTAAATTTTTTTCTGTCATATTTTTGAGTTGTTTGTGTTTTGCCAAAACAACTGAATTGTAGCAAATGAGGAACATGTTAAGTCATTCATTTCCATGCAAATCTGTGTCTTTTTCTGCATTAGGGCTACAAGAACCCTGCTTATTTTGTCCCACATGCCACCTAATTTCCCATGCTACACTTGTAATGAGTAGTTATTTGAGTTGCTGTTGCCTTCTTATCAGCTCAGAGCAGTTTAGCCATTCTCCTCTAACCTTGGCCATCAGCAAGGCATTTCAGAACTGCCGTTCACTGGATGTTTTCTCTTTTATGAGAATTCTCTGTAAAACCCAGAGACGGTTGTGTGGGAAGACTCCCAGCAGATCCACAAGTTCTGAAATACTCGGACAAGCCTGTGTGGCACCAGCAACCCTGCCGCCTTAAGAATCACTTAAATCACCTTTCTTACCCATTTTAATACTCAGTTTAAACCTCAGCAGGTCATCTTGGTGACATCTACCTGGTTTCTATACTGATAATGTCATCTTACATGCACTAATGTGTATTATTGTCTAAGAGACAAGTGTAGTAGAATAAACAGCTAGTGTGTATTTGGAAGTATTTACCTCCAGTCAGAAAAAGCCATTTTATTAAAGCAAAACTCAGTCGAGTCTCAAAATATAGCAGAAAACATGTTTTTGTGCCTTTGTGTCTATCCATGTTAAGCATTAGAGATTCACAATTTTGAGTTTTAATGTAGCATAAAGAAAAGTCCTAGGCGATATTATGTAATAAAATGTTACTTTATGAGCTACTGGTTGTTCTTTTTCAATGAGCTGGGAAAGTACATTTATGGCCCATTCTCCCTGTGGCCTCCCACACGGCAGCAGAGGTCAGTAAAAGCACTGAAAGAAGGGTTTCAAAGGTTTATGCTGGCATGATTTCAGTAGGGAGAAAGGATGTAGATGTGAAGCTGGTCTTGAGGCTGAGGGTGGATGGCAGTAAACCGGCAGCTTCCTGAAGCACGTGTTGGGATTGCTGTTATACAGAATGGCACCCCTGTAAACTGCAAATGACTGGCAAGTTAGGCAAAGAAAAAGTCCTGAATAACATCTCTATGGCACTTCTTGTAATGTTATAAGGAGGTTGATTCATAAAATGCAGTTGTGCTGTGTACTGAAGTCAACTGGAAAACCCCTACTGCCCTCTGATAAAAGAAAACAAGGTTGAGGGATAAAGACCTTTTCTCACTTCTTCTTTTATGTAGCTTAGTCTAAATGTGTCTTTAAAGCTCAGCAGTGGTGCTTTCTTCTTGATTGTCTTGATACTCAGTCCACAAACACACATAAACTGCAAAGTGGGTGCTGGCAGCAAACAATGCTTCAAAGTTTCTTATAAAACAGCTAACTTTAACACTGCCATCAAAAATGTCACTTCTTTTTTAATATATGTTTTTGATTCCATGTAAATATTGACTTAAGTGACCCAATATCCATTTCTTTTCATGCAAAAAGAGAGAGAGAAAAATGTTCCTACGCAAGGAGCGGGTACTGCCAGGAAATATCCATGCATCAGCCACTTAACGCTACACCTCAACCTAAGCTCAACCTAAAGGGCAACTTAACAGAAAGGGCAACTGAGGCACAATCTGTGAAATTAAACTGAACTGAGCTCTTTTTTAAGCAGGTGCAGCTAAAACCTGTGAAAAACGTTCCTCAAAGGCATAATCGTTTTTTTCTCTCCATCATTTAGTGTCGTTGTTACTTTTACTGATTTCACTTTATTCTATTTGTAACAAAGTGGCTATAAAAGGTGTAAGTATATGTTACTTACTTACTGCTTGTCATTATAGAGCGACAATTTACTTGCATTTGCAAGCGTATATGTTTTTGTTGTACAAAAAACTGTTTTTATTACTATTCACTGTAAGACTCGGATATCGAAGCATCTCGTTAATGAGCTGAACGGCTCCAAGCTCATTGGTTTTGGCCCTTAGCACACATTTTCCTTCTGTGCAACTGAACTAATAAAACGTCTGGTTTCTCCTGATGAATTTATTTATTAAATCTTTCGAAGATCCTGCTACTTAGGTTCAAATTCTCCTGGGATCTCTTTTGCTGAAGTGAACTCCTGCAAGTTACAATTGATGTGTCTGGAGTAGAGTCTGCTGAACGATGCTGTGAATATGCCTCAGTAAACAGAGTAATCAAAGCAAATGTGATTATTTATTGTGGGAATTTGTTGAGTAGTTAACATCAGAGAATAGGGGACTACACGTGCTCACACTTTACATTACATTATATGATTTTCCAGCATTTTCAACACAGATATTCGGTTTGGATTGTGTTTAAGTGGGAATGATCACAATTTAGCATCAGATAGCTTCCTTCTATCCATCCATCCATTTTTCACTTTTTGTCTTTGCTTATTCAATGGAGATCGTGGCTCAAGAGTTGGGAGTTCGCCTTGTAATCGGAAGGTTACCGGTTCGAGCCCCGGCTTGGACAGTCTCGGTCGTTGTGTCCTTGGGCAAGACACTTCACCTGTTGCCTACTGGTGGTGGTCAGAGGGCCCGGTGGCACCAGTGTCCAGCAGCCTCGCCTCTGTCAGTGCGCCCCAGGGTGGCTGTGGCTACAACGTAGCTGCCATCACCAGTGTGTGACTGGGTGGATGACTGTATGTATAAAGCGCTTTGGGGTCCATAGGGACTAGTAAAGCGCTACACAAATACAGGCCATTTATTATTACAGGAAATTTTACACTTAGAAGGTGCAGAGGATTTCCACAAGCTCTAGGAGATTTACACTTTCCAAACTTCTTTTGGCCTTTAGTATTCATACTATAAAAACTTAAAGCCAGTAATCTAAATCACAGAATTGGATTTTTGCCCACTGGCAAGATCAGGGTATTCTGCCCGGTTCCCCTAGCTGTATAGGCATATCTAGCAGCAGAGGTTTACATTAAAAAAGGCTTTTTTGTAGATTAATTTGGGTGCGTTGGTTCTCTAAATACCTCAGAAGAAGATGTACACAGTGTAGCCCAAGAAAAGTTCTGTGATGCCTGAAGACACACAACATAATAATTACATAATAAAAACCACTGGCTCTGTTGCTCATATTCTATAGTCTATGTAGTTATGAAAACAATCCATATGGACAATAGAGATTAAAAGATCACTACAGCAAATACTGACTTTGAGCTTTAGCAGAATATTAAAGCAAGCTTCATTGGGAATAATTAATAGGTCTAGTCATGCGTGACTGTCTTGCTTTGGGGTCATTCACGCTGCTGCTGTAGGTAATACAACTACAATATAACTACTTTTTTTCTTAATCCTGGATTATATATATGGTTATCTCACTAATAACCTCTTACAGAGAAGTCTGGATGTGCACTTCATGATTGTCGGTGACAGCACAAGGACAAAACACAGAGGGATTTGGTGGATGGAGAGGGCCACGTTAATTTATTCCATTATTTCAAACAATTATGTATATCTGGTATTACCTAATGGTGTCTAATGGTGCCAGTTCTAGTTGTGCTTAATCTGCAGTTGAAATAATTAGCCATCTGGGGTGCTCCTTCTAGCACTTGATACCCTATGGACAGAGCCTGATGCTTGCCTGCATGTAGATAGCAGCGACATGGCTAGAAACAAGAAATTAAGGATCAGAAGATTAAAAGTTTTATTAACAAGGTCCTCAGTTTCTCCCTGATAATACAGCTGGTAAATATTTGACAGTGCAAGGTGAATTTAAATCCTGTGATTACTGACACCCATGCATATGTACATGTGTCCATGTTGGAAGTAATTTAAGCTTTAAACCGGAGGTGTCAAACAGAAGGCCCAGTAGCCAACAAAGACCCACTGGGAAGCTTTGGAAAATGTGAAGGAGGGCAGATGGATTTCAAGTGTATTTTCATGGGCTTTGTACCTTTTCTTACTGATAAAGACCACCCCATTCATTATTAAATAATAGATAGAAAAACCGTAGATGCACTGTTAGAACTGCACTTTTTCTTATTTTAACCGTTTATTCAGCGTGAGCCTGACAGCAGCCCTATTTTACAAGCCTTTTTTAAATGACCATAACTCTGTTACCTCTGTTAACAGTTTAGGAAAGAAGAGAAAACAAGCTATACTGGGATATTTGGTGAATCACAGTGGCACAAACCATTCATAACATACAGCTTTCTGAACATGTGCAATTATTTTGGGCTCCTGATTCCCTTTTTAGACAATAAGAGGTCTGGAAAATTGAGTGGCTTTTATTTTGGCGAGCTCTTGTTTTGCACAGCACTTCAATGACCTGTTAAATGTTGGTGTTAGTAATTAGGTAATTACTGTTAAGTTTAGATAGGATAGGATTGGGCTAGCTAAGGTTTAATGCACCCTATTGATTTATGTCCTCACAAAGTGCACACTTTGACACACTCAGACACTTCTCACTTTACACCTACATGTACTGTGTGTACTTGGCCTATGTTGTCTGACTGTCTGACAACAGAGAGCAGCTCTGGGATTTTTCCAGTGGGTTCCTGGATGTTTATAGAGGACACTTGTGAAATTGTGTAATGGTTCAAATGTGAACGTGTGGTGAGGAGGTTATGTAAGTCCATCGCTCACATCTGATTCATACGTTCTCAGATCTGCATTAGCGTGTTTGCGTGTTTGTTCGGTAAAGGGTGGTACTCACAAAATAGTGGAGTGAGACACCTTCCTATGCCCCCCGGCATATATAAACATACCGCCAACATTCAAAGTCTTGAAGAGACACTAGCAAGGGCAAAGCGAGTAGGTAGAATGTAACACGGAAAAGTGCACGCCCACAGAGGCGCATGCACGTAGACACCTGCAACGCAGCATGACAAGTTTCAGTTTTGCTAAGAAGGTCAGAACACAGACGTGCGCGTTGCTGCAGTGATTCACTTCCCCAACGTGGGGAAACACATTTGCCTTTAAAAACCTTTATGTGGGGAGCTAATTGCAAATCCAAACACAAACTCTCAGGTTGCCCTCATTGCAGGTGTAAGACAGCCACTTGGTTTTCGTGCTGTCTGAATAGCTTCACATCTAAATTGCTACTTGTCTCAATGAGAAAAGCATAATAACAGAATTACTGTTTGCCTGGACCTTTAAATGAATATTAAAGTGAATACCAAGGTAACAGAGACAATTTGGTGGGTGTTGTTATCGATGTCTGGGACCCTGTTACTTAAAAGGGAAATTCCTACATATTCAAGACTCTCCATTCATTCCTTGCTTTCTCCCAGTGTCTACTTAATTCCTCTGAGTGCTGTAGCTAAGGTTCCAGGGTTTTAACAGTGGGATTTATTGTGAGTCGTAATATAAGAGATATAAGACATTTAGTTAAGACTTAGCAGGAATCTGACCCAGCACTTTCTTTAAACTTCTTCATTTAAGTATAAGAATAGATTTCTTGTCTAAATTCCCTGCATGTGGTTATTTGCACTAAAAGCAAGCAAAAAAAGAATTTCTAGCTCTTCACCTTTTCTTCATTGTTGCATAATTTGCTTAAAGTTGACCATCTTCCTTCGCCTTGCTTCCCTTCACTGTGTTCTGGTGAAATTTAGAATTTATTTTTTGAAAGTTTATAAATTATTTCTAAAGCCCTGTATGACCAGGCTTCTGTATATACAACATACATATTAGTGCTGTCACCGTTAATCTCGTTAAAATGACGTTAACGCCATAACCACATTAATGCGGCAAATCTCCGTTAGCGAGTTAGCACAAGGACACTTGCTGCACAGCGTCAACGCATTAGTGCAGTTAGCTCGTTATTTTAACGAGATTAATGCTGATGCACACATATAAAACCACACTTTTGGGGTTGTAGCACTTTAAAACGTAAAAAAAAAAACATGCTCAGCTCATCAGGTCGGCTGAAGCTTTTGAAGGCTTTTCCTGGATCTTTCGCAAATTATTTTTCACTCTAAATTTTTCTGTTTCATTTCTCTTAGGTTATAGAGGAACAGCACAGCCTCTACTTGGACAAAAAGGCCAGAACAGAAAATTTGAGGTCCTGGCAGATAAGTTTCATTTTCCAACAGGAAAAAAAAACAGAGAGAGAAGCAGAGAAAAGGAAAAAGACCTCTTGTTTCTGTATATAAATGAGACTGTTATGATGCAACTTCATAAATCACAACTGACAGCAGTCCAATTACAGTGATGGATTACCTTTGCCAGCTAAATTAGAAGATTTGTTGTTTCCTAATCCTGCTTGAAACCATATGGAAGTGAACACCTTAAAAAAAAACCTGATTCAGAAAATCTTTTCAACCATATCTGCCTTATTGAACCGCGCTGATACGTTGACGATGTCCCAGTCAGATGCAGCTGCAGTGCTGAAAGAAAACACCCTTGTACTGGTGGTTGTTTTGTGGTCACTTTTTCATGTATACTTGATCACTCTGAAAACCTGTGTGTGTGTGTGTGTGTGTGGGGGGGGGGGGGGGGGGGGGGGGGGGGGCAGTTTATAGGAAACTAAACTTGCGGTTTCAAGCCGTGTGTTCCTGGATACTGGTATACATGTAAGGGTGTGTATATACCGTATCTTTAGTGCATGTGTTAGGACCCCTGTGTCCGCTCATCGTGTCTCCCTCTTGTTGTCCCGCGCTTTTTATCTCTTTGTTGTGTTTCCCGTTTTCTTTTGGTTGTCCTTGTGCATTGTGTTCAGTTTTGTTTTCCCTGACGTTTTATGTCTAGTTTGCTCAGCTAGATTCCCATGTGTCTCCACTTCTTCTAATCACCCTTAGGTGGATATTGTGTCAGTCTCCCTTTGTCCTTCGTCAGAGCGTCTGTTACATTCCTGTTGTTCTAGTCGTGGATCTGTTTACCGGTTCTTGCATCTCCAAGTGTTCCTGGTTTGCTGTTTCGTTCCTTCTCAGCCAGAATAAAGGCCTCACTTTCAGGGTAAACTTCCCTGCCTGCACTTCAGTCGTCATTCCACTCACTACAACAGTATGAGCTTTTAATCGTGTGTGTGTGTGTGTGTGTGTGTGTGTGTGTGTGTGTGTGTGTGTGTGTGTGTGTGTGTGTGTGTGTGTGTGTGTGTGTGTGTGTGTGTGTGTGAAATAACACGCCTTGATTTCCCAAAATGGTCCTGGGTAATAATACCTTTGTCTGCTCACTTACAAGCTGAGGCAAAGAAAAGAGGATAACATAACAAATACAGTATGTGAGCTGTGTTTTGTGGGGACACCCTTAACAAAGTAGCTGATTAACCCATTAGATTTTCTGACAGCAAACTAAAGGCTAAGTCTGTTCAGCTTCACGCCCAGAGATGCTATCTCTGATCAAAGTCCACATGACTTCAAGGTGTCGGTTCAAATTATTTTTGCTGACATTATTCACGGTTAGCTTGAAACAGAGCTGTAAAAACCTCATGGCAACAATATGCATCACAGAGGAGAATGAGATGAACATCTGCAGTTTGATGTGTCACTGAATTCCATTTCCATCTTGTTTTCCTTCACATGTGAACTTGTGTCACACAGCATGGGTTTACATGAAAAGAAAAACAAGCACATAACGAAGACGTTTTCTGTTTACACATTAACAGGAACGTGCAGTTCATATTAGCTCCTGCGCAAACACTAGACTGGGCAGAGTGACCTCTATTTCCAACTCAAACACATGCTACCATTCAAAGTGCACCTCGGCACACGGTTCACCGCTGCAAGCTCTGAAATTACATTTTTCATCATTTATGCAAACACCACCAGAACTTTCACTTCTGGTGGTGTTTGCGTTTGTGCCATGACTAGGTATTTTAGAGTTTTAGGAAAATGTGGTGATCTGCTTATGAATCTGCTTTCCCGACTCTTGGCAGGAGGTGGCAGCACCATATTAGCAAACAGACATGAAGTGAAAAGAGGGAAGTTCTCCCATTTACTGGAAGTATCTACACACCTTTCCCAGACTACAATTACTGGCAACAATAAAAACACTTTTGTGACTTTTGATTCACGTTTATTTTTTTGAGGAATGTTGTTTTTTGTATTTTCACTTTACTCTCTTCTTTCTTAATATTGTGCAAAACACTCATAGCAGTGATCATTCATTAGTTTGGAGAGTGCATTCAGTTTCAGTGTGTACATGTTTCTCAGGTTATTAAATAAGTGTAAATGTTAAATCAATATGAAAGAACAAAGAATTCAGATTCAGCACTGACATCATTACCCATGTCTTTTAAAGCTATTTTAGACCTAGTGGAAAACAGATAAGCAACAGACACAACTGTAGGCTGATAGGAAAACATTTTTGAATGGGACAAATGTCAGAAGTTTCTGAACTTCTGCTTTATGATCTGCTCTTCCTTCAACAATGTGTTATTTTCCATGCCATGTTCACCACATGCAGTAAGTTTGTTTTTGTTGTGTATTTCTGCTTGGCATCACATGACCTCCACACAGGTTTGGCCAACAAAGTCTGTACAACTGTTGTGGCTGAGCAACCATTGCCCAAACTCCTCTGACTGCCTACCATAAAAAAAATTTCAGTTCAGTGCGCATCACAGTTTCCATATCTATAAATTAAGTTTGTGTAAAAGATGATACGCCATCTCAGGTCGGGCTTAATTTACTTTAGCTTCCTCTAATGTAAAATTTAAACCTGCCTAAACTAAAAAAAAGACCAATAACCATGTCTGTTGGGAACTTTAAGCTTTGTTTTGTTTTTGTTTTGTTTTTTCTTGCATTTCTTTAGGAATAGGAAAACATGTAAGTGAATTACTGTTACTAGTGAACACTAGGAAAAATATCTCTTCATAACAAAACCAACCAACCAATCTTTTCAACCACTAAAGTTAATGACATTTGGCACATGACAAAAACACACTGTGGTTGTCTGTCTGCCGGTTATAAAACACAAGCTGGAACTGTTCTCATTGCATACAAAGTGTTTTGGGTAGGTAGACAAGTGTACTTTGCTTTTGAAGTAGAACTCCACCTCAGTAGAGAGGAAATGGAAAGGCTTTCAGAAAAGGAAGTGAGGCCCCTTGGTACGTAGGAGAAGTTCCACTTGGGGAGAGGAATGCTATTCAAATGAAATCAAAGGACTGCTCGTTACACAGTGTACTATACAGTATCACACCTACCCCCTCTTGTCCTCTGCTAATGAGCAAAGAAAAACTTACTTCTGCTTAGCAGGCCTCTTTGCTTAACCTTCCTGAGTTATTCTAGTGACTCCAAAAGTAACTCCAGAAAAATGAAATGACAAAAACAAAACATTTGTCATCTGTTTGGATAAAATATATCTCCTAGTGTCTTTGAGAAACGGATATCTTTACTTTGCTTTTAGTTTGCTTTAGTATTATTAGAAAGTCAATCATTTCTAGAATATTATATTATTCTGTAGTATATAATGAATACAGACAGGTTCAAAGACACATTCTTCATGAAGGTCTCTTTGAACTTGATCAAAGAACATTATTACAATGGGAACATCATTACTTTAATACTGTTTCCATTCCTCTTTATAAGTCATGTTGCTAGCATCACAACCTGAAACACAACATGCAGCTAGAAGCTTTTGTGAACCTCATTTGCTTGTATGAACAGGAGACAACAATGGCCACTGCTGAAGTCATTTAAATCTACTAGTACATGCCCATGATACAGTATTGTTTAGCCTGTTTATACTGTTGGAAAACTGATATACTTGATCTCAGTTAGAAAAGTGGAAAGAATACAGGTCGTAGATGTTGTTTATATGAAAAAATAGGTAGTTTGAGCATAGTGAGAGTTGGTTGCTAGGCATGTAAAATTCAGATTTGTGGATATAAAGAAGATGTTACTGTAAGAAAAGGAAGATGCTTTCATAAGGTGTTGTAGGTACACAAAGGCTAAAAACAGGTTTAGCCTGCTTCTGTGTGGTTGCTAGGCAACATGACGGCGTCATATATGCATAGTTCTGCTTTTGTAGATTAAGTTTTGATATTATTGCTGTGAAATAAAAATGCTATGCTTTTACAATAGGGTGTTTAATAGGCATAAATCTTAAAAATTCATTTCAATCATTCATCCATGGACAAAAAAAACAGTCATTAAAAGACACAGCAAGACAGATTTGATGCCATATAAAGAAAGAACCCACTAAATGTATTGAAACTAGTAGCTGTTTATGTTTAGCAAAGCTTGAACTTGCACCTTTGACCATCCAGGGGCACCCACAATTTCAGCTTTTGCAATGGAACGCCACTGCCCACCTCTTCTGCGTGGTCATGTCTATAGTTGTTTATGGGTCCAGTATGTATGAACGGTGGAAAACCACCTACAAGCCCTTGACACATCTTTAGAGTCGCACGTTGCTATTGCACATCCTGTGAAACCACAGAGTATTTTAGCAGAGGGGTTAATCTCTATATAGTGTCTAACTGATGGGTTTTTGCGGGGATTATCTTGAGTCAGTGAGCAACTAAGCAAAGGATAACTGTTATGTACCAATACTCCTATTCCATACTGTAATACTCCTATAATACAGTATGTAGATATTCTGCATGCAAATCAACACATTTCCACATGTATATGCATGCATATGTATGTGTGTGAACACAAATTGTGCGTCAGTTAACACCCAAAAGACCATTACAGGCTAACAATAGATATATGAAACAACCATCCACCAAGCACTGTGTTTTTAATTAGTAATTCATGACTTCAGTAGGCATAATGTTAGTACCCATGCAATAGCAAAGCTTTCACAACAATTAAAAGTGTACAAATAGATCAAAAGTAAACTGTCAGCTAATGGTTAACAACACAAAATGTAAAAAGGCCATTTACATAGAATGATTCAGTGTTCAGTGACACTCCTTAAGCCAGTCATTACACGTGTACCGAAACGTGTAGAGTCAACAGTTTGAATATGAGGCAGACTATTCAGAGCGAAACAACAGAATCACAGTAGGTCTGTTAAATTCTCACCACATATATGACTGTATGCTTTCAATATGATATGTCATAATAAAACCAAGAAAAGCTAAAACATCGATAATCTTCAGTCTTCAGTCATCAGCAACAAACTCCAGTGGTCAAATCATTAATTCAGTACAGGAGTGCTTAAGAACTATCGGAATGACTCCCACAAAGAGTTGTATGTTGAATGTTTTCTCTGATCACATCTTATAATCCGATTTAAAATCTTGTTTTTTGTACATGTACTTTGGATTCTGTGGCTAAGAACTTTTATCTAATCAATTACACTTTGACTTCAAAGTCAGGAGGAAGAACACGAAACTTCTGTATCTGTGTTTAAGCATTTACGCAATGCTAGTAAATAATCAACAGAGACCAGATTGTAACTGAATGGTCTTCATGAAGTATATTCGACTAAAAATGCTTTCTAAAATTTAAAATATGCAAACTACTCATTCTCAAACTACGACTTCTTTACTGCTATGAAAAGAAATACATAGGTACGTTAGGTTCTTCAGACTTCAGACTGTCATAAATAATGACTCAGGCTTTCTGAGACGTGTGTCTGGCTTTAAGGACCATAAAACAATTTAACATGGACAGAAGCAATAAACCGATGAACTTCACCCACACAGAAGAAAACTGGGGCAGCAGAGGATCTGACATCAGCCAAAATGTACTGCACATTCTCCACTGGGGTAATAAAAACCTACTCAATGTTGCAAAAAACAGACATACAGTAAACACAAAACTTTGAGATAAACAGGAACAAACAAAACAGTTCCACACGCACACGCACGCACACACACATGATTATTTGACATTTCACAGCCAAATAACTAAATAAATGATATACGGACTAGCGTATGCACACTCATATAAGAGGAAACAGATGACACGATGATATGATAACACAAAATTACCTGTAATCACATGCTCACATAAGCACTAAAAGGGAAGTGTGACCACATGAGCAGAGCTTAATCCACAGCAAAAAGTCCTAAATATGCTCTGTGTAGTTGATAACAAGGTACAAGTATCCGACTCTTACCATAAGCACAACTTAATGTACATTATCCAGGTAATTATAAATAAAACTAACAGAGAAAAGAGATAAAGGCAAAATTATAATATTATCTGTTATCTGTGCACTATAAATATTACATATGCACATATACACTGTTCACTTGATTCTATTGTTATCAAGCTGATCCAGTCAGTGTGTCAAATCCCTTCACACTTGTGAGCTGAACCTTTCTGTCATTTCATCTAAACTGTATTTTTTATATTTAAAAATCTATCACCTGTCAAATTTCTGATTTCTTAAACCTCATGTCTCTCATGAATAGGACATGTCTGAAATCACATCTTCCATACACAATACATCTGTAGACCCAGGGTTATCAGTCATTGACATGGAGCCAAAAGTGCTACGTGCTTTAAAGTTACCCCTCCAAGATAAGCATAGCAGCAATTGCCCCCTCCCCCACCCCACCCCATCCCCCACATCACACACACACACACGCAAATGAACACAGTTGCATGCATGTGCATGTCATTATAATGATGTTATTGTTCCTTTCCACAGACTATACAAAGTAAGTACCTGATTGATCACCATGTTTCTGAGATTTCTAAGGTCAACCACAACATGCGGTAACTTCAGTTTTGTCTGAATTTAGATAGAACAAATTACAGGTATACATTATTGTCTTCGACATAGTAATGAGAATGCTTGCAGAATTCTGATTTTCTCATTTTAAGTTCTCTAAAAATATTTGTAATAAAAGATGACAAAGGAAATAATGCAGAGCAGTCTGCGTCTTAGTACAGAACCCTGTGGAACTCCATTACTGATCTTTTTTGTGAATGTAGAAGTTGTTATTTATACTAATCTTTTTTTCAAGTAAATCTGTGATTACATCATCCATACATTTTCTTTCACTTCTACGACTTGGACAGGATGCCAAACAGAGATGGCTTTGGACGGTGGGAGGAAACTGTACAACTTAGTTTGGATGAACTCATCAAATTTTGTACTGAAGTGCAAATTAATGTTAAGGCTTCAAGTAGCGATGGAGACTAATAGAGAGGTTCAAGGCATAGCTGAAGCCAGAACTTCAATAACTCAACAAAAGAAAATCAGTCTAAATAAAATTTAGCAGTACGCAATTCACTGTTTCCATTTGTCAGTTTTGCTCCCATTTTTCCAGTTTCCTAAACATAATATCTAAAAACGCACACTTACACACAAAGAGATGCACACACACTGACAACGTGACCCTGACCCGCAGCTAAAAATGAAGACCCAAGAGGAAGTTAGCCTTTAACAATGCTTCCAGCAAAGCAAGCAGTTCTGCTCTTTGATTACAAAACTGTTCTTTTTGTGGATTCACACTTACAAACTTTTTTGATAAGCAGAATTAGCAAAAGAAAAACAGGTACAAAAATAAATGGCACGAGGAAGCTCCTGCTTAACAAAATTTCCATTTGCAGTAACATTTTTTTAAAAACTTGTGTATGCCAGGGCCTCGTGGTAAATGGTAAATGGTAAATGGACTAGTTCTTATATAGCGCTTTTCCACTCTTCTGAGCACTCAAAGCGCTTTACGTGAGAAACCTGAGGGTAGGTGGTAAGAATGTAGAAGGTAGTGAAAGAAATGTAACACCAACAATTATTGGCTTACAGTAAGTGCTGTATGACAGGGCTCTGGTGACATGACTTGGCAGTGGGAGAATAAAATTTCAGTGTTCAGAAAGTGCTAAACAGTGCACAGTCTGCATTCCATTACTTGTATGACCACACCCTTGGAGTGCTGACATATACAGTCCATACAAAAATATAATCTTGAAATTATTCTATTATTATAAAAATTGTACTATAGTAATAGAAGCAACAGTAAGAGTACATGTATATCTCTAAAATCGCACTGTGAGCCATGGTGTTGCATGGTTTTTCAGTGCCGGCTGGAAATGGGACATGAACTGCAGTCTTCCATGCATAACGTCTGATGTTTGGTGACTCAGCTACACATTCTGATTACTAGGTCATTGACCCAATAGCATTTAGTGGTCGAAGTGTGTCAGTTGCTTGCAGAATTTAAGTATTTTTAGTCAGCAGTGACTAGCACGTTACTTCCTCATTAAATGTATACAATCACTAGCTATCAAAGAATTAATTACAATTACATTTGAAACCTCAGGGCTGAACATTGAAACAAGATGATTAGTAATCCTTTGGCCCACTGCTGAAGTGTCTGTAACTGGAAAAGTGATGACAGCTGTGGTTCTAGAAGTAGAGCAGGTTTTCCCCTCCCAGCTTTTCCAATGCTGATTTTGACCTCGGAAAAGTCTGGATGTGGCTTATAGTGTAAACCGCTTTTAATTGTCAGTAAGACTAGAACAGTTCTTTATGAATGGGTTTCATATGTTTTACCAGTCCATAAAAAGTAGCTAGAAGTCTTTACACTGAACGAAAGAAAAGTAAATGCAATTGTAAACTTCTAGAAAACATATATATATATTTATTTATTTATCCTGAAGGGAAAAAAAAAACCTCCATCATGTATAATACATAAGGTTGAGAAAAAAAGGGGATCTGTAAGTGGCATAGTTTCAAAAGTGGTTTTTTTTTTATGCCACATGAAGCATCCAAAAACCCCACACTTAATCACAGGATTTCTAATCATGGTAGTGTGTAATGTGCTGAAGGGCGTGAGTATACATTCATGAAGAGATTGCACAAATTTGACCTGAGTGATGCCATGCTTCGCTGCTTCAGGGAATTGGGCAGCTCGCAGTCATTAATTCTGCATATCAAAAGGTGTTTGAAGATAATGTGGGCCGTCTCAACTGGAAGTAAGACCTTCAACAGAACAATGATTTGAAGCACACTCCCAAATCCAACACAAAAATCCAAAAGAAATAAAACAAATGTAAAATTGTAAAATTTCTTGAACTAATATTATTTGGGATTTTAATCAAGCATATGGCCTTTATCACTAAACACTACACCAAAAAGTAAGATGTTGCTGATTAATGTGCTTTTTGCAATATTCACAATATGAAAAATAAACTAAAAATGTAGCTTTTATGTGGTTTATGAACAAATATTTGGCCATCCCAAATACAGTACGGTATGAGAAAGCAATGAGAAAATCTCAGGATACAGGTACATAGACGGTGAATAGATTTTGACTGCAGGACCTATTACATCATTGGCAATAAACATGTTTATGAGTAGATTGTTTCCATCATGGAAAAAAGTTCACATGTTTTTTTAGTGCAGGATTAAACAGAATCATTATGACTTAACATTACTGCGAATGGTATCACTCTAATCTTTCTTGCTCCATGTAATAAAATCTGCAGTCAGCTTTTCCACTTGTGTGTGGTCATGTGGGAATGATGATGTGAATATGTATTAGATTTCCTACTGTAACACACTTTGATTTCCGTAAGCGTGTTTTTTTACACCTTTCTGCCAGATGATTTGACTAATAGCAGGAATGGGTGTGTATTAAACACGGTAAACCTTGCCCTGTCAGGTGAGAGTCAGTTATGCTACACTGACTGTATGACGTGCATAACAAGAAGAGGGCTAAATCAACAGAGTGCAAAAAAAAGTGCCATGCTCTTCTTTTTCAGGTGGAGGTCATGCTTTGCCAGTAAAAGCTAAAGGTATTGTGCATCTACAGTAAAGGTGCTCTCTTACAGGACTCCCAAAGAGAAAACTTGGCATGAAACATAGTTCAAAAATGTTCCCTTTATGAATTATCTTTGTTCCTTTCTGAAATAAATTGCTGTAGCTTCTGTCTCTGTACACAAAGCCTTTGCTAGCTTGGTGTGATTGTCCCAAAGGCAAGAATAGCATTCATGACAAGAACCTTAGTATAATATGGACCAAAAATGCATTTTGTTAATACAAAGACAGATACATTAGCAAAACAAGGTGATATTTGATCACCCACGATCATCTCTTACAAACCTGTTATTTTTTATGTTTTGATTGTCATAAATTAGAGGAAAAGTGAAGCGTAAAACCCAGGTGCTCTACCCGTTTTATGTTCCAAAGGGACTCTTTTTTTCTTTCTGTATGCGTCATGATATGTTTACCCCTTAACAAAGACTCTAAACAACTGTAGCACAACATATACAGTAAGTGTAGGAACATACAGTAAACATACAGTAATTTGACTATATGCATATACCGTAAGTGGTACAATATGTGAGAAGCTCAGAGTCATGTGATGCAGACTAAAATCAAGAGAATGTGGTTATGAGTCACTCTACTTAGTTCTTTGATGGTACCTTGTCATGTGAGCCTGTGTCAGTGTGGTTTGAGATAGTATACTGAGTACTCCGCATCAAAACAAGGGGGAAATGAACTGTGAAGTAGTGGGAAACAAATGTATTGTCAGACCTGGAAACTTCTCTGTAATTTCCTGGCATCTTGTGTTGACTTCAAAAGAGAATAAAAGTGGCTAACAGAATAAATCTTCGATGCCGCACTGTTTTTTCTGATATGAAAAAAGAAAGCCAAAGTGGAAATCTCGGTTTATGATGTCATGATTACTGAACAGAGTTCCAGAGGACTTAAAAGCATGCTGCCCTCCATGTCACATCAGCATGCCACATGTACACTATGCCTTGTATACAGGCTAAAAGTAAAAAAAAATTCAGTCTAGCTTCATCTGCAATTCCAAGATTTTGACTATGAAAAGCTAATTTTAGTCTGAGCTCAGGATTCAGAATAATCCAAATAAAGCACAATGTTTGATGGGAAAAGGGGCAGTGTTCATTAGCTATAAATATTTTATCAGTTTCTTAAAAAGAATGTGTGTCTTCTGTAATGAAGTGTCAGTAACTGCACACATGAATTTACTCGACTGCTGCACTGGAGAAGACACCAGTCAAGGTCTCAAACCTCAGACCCACAAACAAGCTCCCAATGACTGTTATAACAGCGTCATAGTGGCACAGTTTTGGGAGGAGCCTTTGATTCTGCTTGACTTAATAGTTATTATTTTATTAAGGGAAGCATCTGTGTGTGTCATAATCCTATATATATATATATATATATATATATATATATATATATATATATATATATATATATATATATATATTTTTTTTTTTTTTTTTTTTTTTTTTTTTTTTATTTAATTATATTATGGATGAAATATGACAACTTTAGAAATATTGATGTCTAAAAATCTATTTTGATCAAATTTGGGAAAGTCTGTATATGCATTTTCAGTCATTCACTGTATCGTATTACATTATTTTGCAGTACTTGTGTTTTGGTATATTTTATTTTTTTCCACCATATTCAAATGTTTTACTATATTGCATCTATGTGTGAACTCTGTATACTTTAGTAACAGTGAAGCAAATGTCAGGCGATTGTAAGGTAACTCCTTCCAGACAGGATTTGGAACATCTGAACACGTTTTTGACTTTAAGTTTGACGTCTGAGAGACGTCTGTAAGATTTTCAAGTACCAACACGAAGGGTCCCAACAGCTGCACACTGAACTTTGCTCAAACCCGCATAGCTCTCACATTCCTGCCTGACTCACCAACTTTGCATGTGTGCATGTGTGTGTATGTATTTGTGTATCTTCGGTGTCTTTTAGGCCAGTACACACTCTCGCTTACTCCCACGGTGTAGGCATGCATGTGCTGTCTGTCCTACAAACAAGTCAGTGACTCAGAGTTCATTATATAATATGGTCTGAACAACATAAAAACCAGTTTAGCCATGCATATGTATGAAAAATAACAGTTAGTAAATTTCTTGTTTTAAGCCACAGGCCTGCGTGGAGAAAAAATGATTGTTTTCTCACTTTAACCACATACACAAACACAGAAAGGTGGCTGCATCATTTCCTGATACCAACAGAAAACTGGTTTCACCTGCTGATGTCATAAAGGCCTCACCTTCTTAAGCAATGTCTGACCACACCTTAAACTTATTTCCAGGCTTCGCACACATGCATAAAAAACATACAGACAGATGCGTGTTTTCACTTTCTTGCTGTATTAATGTGGTGAAGCATTTTTATTCACATTTTAGACAATTTCTTTAATGCATTTTATTTGCTCTACAACTTCTGTATGCTTTTTAATCATATATTATGTAACTTGATTTTATCACGTTTGCATTGCGTGTGTAACTCATTTCACGGCAGTGATAGACCGCAATGTAGATATTTTCTGCTCATTGTAGAAAATTTCCACTGTATTCCAAGTTTCTTTTACTTTTGACTCTTTTACGTGACTAGTTAAGAGAGTGTGTGTGTAGGTGTTTAAATCAAACATGACCCAGTTAGCGTCACAAAGAAGGTTTTGATGTCTTAATGACTTACTGGGCGAAGCCCACAGAAGATGACCTGATTTTACTCATAAATATTGTTTCTCAGGGAGGGCTGATGCCCAGTCCTCCCCTTTTCTCAACAGCATAGCTTTCTTGTGTAATTCATAGAGCTACAAAATAAATCCACAAGAAGACATAAAAAAAATCAGCTGTCACCAACAAACAAAGTAGTCAATGTTGCATGTGATGTTGCATATTCTGTGCATGAATGTGTGCTATCTGGGATTTTACACACAAGCAACAATTGACAGATGACAGAGTGTGTTACCTGGCAGATCGGACAAACTTAAAAACTTGTTGACTGAGCATGAGCTCAGCAGTCACATATAATGACTCATTCTGAGTCTTTTAGAAGGGAAGCAAATGAATAACACTAGACCGAACAATATGGTGGGTTCTTAACGAAATAAAAAGCAACATTTCATGTTCTTAGTCAGTTAACACATTTTTTATGATGCTGATACACATTTTAAACCTACTTACCACTCGATGCACTTCCATATATCAAACCATTACTTAACCAGGAACATCATTTAGAACAGATTCTTACTCATGTTGTTGGACTGCCCGTTTTTTATAATGAGACTGTGTTTCTGTGCTTAAAATGCTGAAATGTTTTTGGGGAAGTTGAGCAGATATTGGTGCATTAAACATCCCAGAATGTGAGTTTACTTCTTTTTCATTTATAGAGGCAATCTGGAATGTGACACATAAACATGATGTTGTGTTTTTAACCATTATGTGAAACATGACACAGGCTCACACACATTACTTTCCCATTACATTTTTACACTGTTTCACAGACCCAACAAGAGAGTCCTTCAAATTCACAGAGTGTGTGTGTATTCGCGTGTGTCAGTGGTGGTGTAGTGGGAAATACAAAGTGTATGTGAGAGAAAAAAAGAGAGCTGGAGAGCTGAGCAGAGGACAGACAAGTTGTAGCTGGAGACATATTTATGTAGTCCTCAAATGCCTCTCAGCTATGCCACATATTCTTTATCTTACTGCATTTCACACAGTTGCTTCTTTATAAAACTTAAGTTGTGCAAATACTGTTCCCAAAAGATGTGAGGTTTAACAAATTGCCAGCAAAAGACTAGCACTGCAAAGTGCAATACCAAACATAACTGCTTATTTTCAAAAAATATATATTATCATTGTCCCACGTAAATAAGAGGAAGAAGTGCCATAATGTATAACCATAAACCTTTTTTTGACATAGTGCAAAAAGGTGTTTTCAATTGACCAAAAAAGGGAAATAGGACCAAAACAAAACCTGAAAAAAGTAGGGAGACAAGCTTTTTGTGCAACTTGTGAAAAGTGAAATGGACAGCATTGTGATCCTTTGTGTCAGTTCTTGCAGAATAGTACAATTATATCTGAGAAACATCTGTAAAACTCCTCACTTCCCTGCTTCTGATGTCTCCCTCTTTCTCTGTGTTGTTCCTGCAGTTCAGCCAGGAACATACTTTTCCTTTTAAAGAAACAGGAGGGACCCAGTGTTAGTGAGCAAGCACAGGGTGAGATACTGCTACGGCATACGGTTAGAAAGGTAGGGCCAGTAACAGCGAATAGGACTTACAGATATAAGGAGTTTTATCAGCTAAGCCTGGCATGTAGTCACACAGGACCGAGTGATGAAAGACAGTGGAACAACGTCAAAGACACAAACGTAAAAGATGTCAGGGAAAAGGTACAAATGTTCATGCTGTTACTTGAATAGCGTGAGAGTTACGATGAATCCTGAGGTCAAATATATGACTTTAATAATTTAATAAGTCTACCTTTCATGGGGAGCATGTCGGTACTAGGGTGGTACTTTTTTTATGTGCTCATACAACTTTGTTTCTTCTAGGCAGATGGCATGGCATAACAAAGTAATAATAATTGTGGTATTTTTTTTTTCCTAGGGCTCATCTTTACTCTTATGGGTGCCATGAGCACAGTTCTTCAATCTGCCAAGACTTAATGAGTTCATCTTAAAGTTCATTACATGAAACTTTAAGACTCTTTCTTTACCCCTTAAGCTTCACAGCAGCGTGCTTTGTTAAGAACAAAAGGATCATTTAGTTTATAACATATATCCATCATTTAAATTCAGTTCAGTGAAACTTTTTTTTGCATTAAATTATAATGACAAGGCATTTATTCAAAGCCTGTACATGTATACAGTATGTTAAAGTAATAATGCAAAGTGCAGCATATACAGTGGCATAAAACAAATTAGCTTGACTTGCATTAGTGTGCTTTATGAAAACATAAAAAAGGAACTACATGACACATATGCTCATGTGTTTTTCTGCAAGAGAGAAGTAACATGAGAGAGGAACTGGAGAAAGGTCATCTCAAATACTTTCTGCTTACAGCTTTACCGGTGGATTGGTTGTTTTGTGTTTTTCTCCCCTTTTCTTCAGGTCTCTTTCTTTTTCTCTCTTTTTAGAAAAGAGCTTTTTTTTTTATCCTCCTGAGATCTAAGTATAAAAGTTATAATTTCCTTGAGTTTTTAGGGATGTTTTTCATTAACTTTCGGGCAGTTTATAAACTTTTTGGGGCAGTTTCACCACTAAGCCTGGCTCATTTCCTGGCAGTTGCTTCAGCGTGCTATTCAGAACATTTTGTTTCATTTTCCTACGTGGCTTCCCGTCTATCCCGCCCCCCTCATTCTTTGGCCTCACTTAAGCCTGGCCCTGTTTCCGTGTGAGGAGGAAGAGTGCTGATCCCTTGGAAAAGTGGGAAGGGAAATGGAGGCGAGTGAAGTTTTAGGGGAAACAGCAGAATTCCAGAGAATTTAATAAGTGCTTCAATGAGCAGTGCATGCTCCTGCCAAAACAGGCAAAGGAAAGAATGAATTAAAAAGGGGGGGAAGGTATAAACTATCTTTTTTTTTTTTGTTTCTGTTAAATACAACCCAGCTGTAATGTTCAACATTTTCCAAAACTAAAAGATGTGACAGGTGAGTTAATCAATAATCAGCTCAATGACTTCCATGGTAAAGCTTTTACTTCATACTCACTCATTGTCCTCTGCTGTTTCTGGACTGAAAAACAAACAAGCTCACTTGGGAAAGCATTTTCTAACTAGTTACAATAGTTCTGCACAAAGGTTAATGTATGACTTTTCACTGGAATCTCGCAGCTATTATCAGACATTTTTCACCACTTTCTCTGCAACAGTTTTGCTCATTTTGTTTTCTTTGCAGGATAAGAAGTATGTTTTGTTGTCAGCAGCACTTAGACATAGAATGGCCTTATAAACAACCCAAATTAAGCAGTCCCTGAATAAATGGAGAATAAATAAAAACCCCAAAACCATCTGTTGAGTATTTGCAGCTAAACTTGGTTGTGTGAATAGTGAACACATGGAGCTCGGCTTCGTCCAAGATGAATCCTGGATGGCAGCCACAGTCCAGTCGGAAAACACCGTTGCACTGAGTCATAACATATCAAATATCTCCTAACAACACACACTGGTGACCTTGAGCTAAGAGTATCCTGCATATACACACAAATGGGTTAGGTCACTAACTTGCTGATTAAGCACTTACTATATCAGTGTTCTGAGGCAGTATTTCTAATGAAAAACAGCCAGCTTTACTGTTAGCATGTATGTTTTATGTGTCATTGAACTTGATTGAGACACACATTACATTGAAACAGTTAGATTAGCTCTGTCGTCAGTCCCAGAGATCAATAACTCTGGCAAACAAAAGTCAAGAATGTAACTTCAGAGCTCAGAAAAATGAGTTAATAAATTTCCCCTTTTAAATTAGATTACAAACTTGACAATTTAATGTGCAATATGTCATATAAGCGTTGCATTGCCAGTATAGTGTTATTTTAGCGTCCCTACTGCTGTAATCTGTAGAAACACACAATTTCTCATGCTGAATAGGGTCTCAAACTGCATGTCCCATGTGCCCCCAGTTTTTTCCAGAGGCCTGTGATAAGGATCAGGATGTGGGCTCATTTCAGGGTTAACTCTGGGTTTTCTTACCATATTACAGTAACTTAGGGCGAACAAGTTACATTCAAGAGAAGAGATCAACAGACAGAAAATCACCCTCTAGGCCAGATTTACACTTCTGCAGGGACTCTTTGCAGAGCCTATGATGTAGCCTGTGTGAATGGTCAATGTTGTTGCCGGCATTTACGTTTGTGCTGGTCCATTATGTCTTAATTATTGTGTGGTCGTGTTGTGCAGCTGGCACTGCGTTTCATATGTGGTGAATAGAAACAGGCGAGCAAATATGGAGACTTCTTTCCTTCCTGGGTCCTCACTCCTTGGTGTGGTCGGTTATTTTCATTGACAAACACATTTGCCCCTCAAGTATTTTTACTTATTGTACATACCCTCTTGTCCATTCTGATAGTTGCTGACTGAGTCCTTATACTCATGATACATTGAAAAATTATCAATGAAAAAGTAGTACAAATGCACAGGAGGAAAAGTCGGGGCTGAACAGGTCAGTCACAGTTCCTGTGTGGATCCATCATAGGTAGGTTACGCTGTAGTGTTTCAGAGGGGTTTGCAGATAAGAAGTAGATAGTATAAATCCCCAGTAATTAATTTGGTGAAAGAAATGCCATTCCTGGAAGATCCATTGGACCATAAAAGTGTCTAAAGTCTTTATCGCTCTCTGATGACCCTAATAAAATACATTGTCTTGTTCCTTGATTTTTCTTTCTTTTAACTTCAAGTATTTTTGAAACACTTGCTGCTGTGTAAGCATTAATATAGGATCCTAAAACAGGACACTTATTTGTACTTGGTGACCTGTGAGATTTTTATGTAAGCTTAGCCTTTGTTTGAATTTTGGTTTTTTTTCTGTTTGTTTTTAACACCACTGGGACTGCAGCTGAAATAATGAAGCTATACATTATCCCACACACATCCAAACATGATGGAGTACTCAGTTGTAATAGCTCAGCCTCTCCCATGTCTTAATGACAAAGCTGTGATACTGACTCTGTTAAGTTACACAGCTGGCATTTTTACCAACTTTCCTTCCTGGCTTCAAATTACTTTATTAATATTTTTAGTCTTACTGACTTTAGAGCCTAAAGTATATGTGCATTCATACAGCACTTTAAATGCTATACTATTGTTTCATGAAAATATGAAAGGGGTAGTTAGACTGGGAAACAGCAGCCAGACTAATCAAGCTGACAACTGTGTTTGTGTGGCCAACTAGCCCAATTTCCCGCATCAGGGTAAATGAAGCAGGATAACAGAAAGATGTCTTGGGTGTGTTGCTTAGCAGTCCAGGCCATAAAACTAGGACAAGATATCAGTGCTTGTCAGATTTCCCTTGCTGCTAACACCACCTGATTACAGGAATCCTGTTTTATTCACTAATGACAATGACACAACATGAACTCTGACCAGAAGTAGTAAATCGCAACTGGAATCTCAGCCATGGTGTCCCATTTCCTGTTAAATCTCAGCACGTTCTTGTTCACACAAACACCGGAAACCACATCACACATTAACAACAAACAAAATCCAAAAATAAAATAGTTTAAATACCCATAACAACACTTTTAGATTAAACTCTATCAACTGCCTCCTTGGGTTTCTAGAATTTGTCACTTTAAGGTTACTTTTTTCATTTCTTTATAATAGCTGTGAGCTAAACAAGCTTGTGGGACTTAAGGCAACAGGATTTTGTTCAGATGAGTTGGAGTCAGACTCAAAAAACAGAGTGAGACTGAAGTCAAGCCTAAATAAAATGAATAAATAAAAATATGCGTGCACAGCAGAGAAATTGAAGCATATATTGCACTCAAAGGTTTTTTTCTATAAGTAGCTAACATTGTCAGATTACTTGGGCTACCTAAAAAAACAAAACAAACTGGATGCTAAATAACAGGTGATTAAATCAGAGCATTAGTATGGGTACACAAAAAAGTACATGTTGTTCAAGAGACCCAAAGCATTCCAAACAACTATAGTATGACTACCCATATTGCAACATAACTCAGATCTTTTTTGTCTTGCACAAGTAGTTAAATGTCACGAGATACTCCCCTTTTTTCTCGTTTTACTTGCCAACTTGACAGGAACAGCAAGGAACTCATCACAAAATCTCCGCTTCTTCCACATGACTGGTCTTGCAAAAGTCAATTAGGCATTTTTTTTAACTCTTTGCTGTGTGCTCATAATAAAACAAAAGTTTAAATGGGCCTTCAGATAAGATTAAATCAGTTCCACAGCAAAACTGGATTCTCAATCACTCGCATTCAGTTTGAAGGATTGAGACATAAAGCTGGTTTTTCTTTTTTGCAAAGTGACTATTCGTGAGGGGAAAAACTTCACACCAAGAAAGAAATGTGTTTGAGATGTGCATGAGAAATGTATAACTCAGTGGAGAAAACAGACCAGAAGCCTCCACAATACATGCACACACACACACACACACACACACACACACACACACACACACACACTAAGGCACACATCATCCAGATTTCACTCTTTTACAAGAAACCACAAGCTCTTACTGCCCAAAGGCAACAGAAGGCCAATAAATAACTTCTAAGTTCTAGCTGAAAACAAAAATAAAGTTTGGTTGCATTCGCAATTCTATGATGTCAAGAATATAAACTCTGTAAATAATCATATGTAAAGAAAGCTACTTTTGGCTCCCCATTTATTCAGAAGTGTTCCCCCACATCAGGTAACTCTATGTATTTGTTTTGACAGATTTCTTTTTCTTTTCTTCTTTTGTTTTTTTACACTGAATGTCCTTCCAGACAACCCCCGAGAGATTTGTGTCTCCTCCCAAAACAAACTGGAATTCTTTTTCTCGTTAGGCAATGTCATGACCTGTGAGTTTGTTACTTTCCTAGCCTTTCCCCATGCCCTTCAGTGTCACGTTTCAGCATGTTAGTCTGTGATAGGTGGTTGTCTTCTATGTCTTTTGTCTAGTTTCTGCATTGTTGTCTTTATTCTTTTCAGGTGTGTCTTGCCATTCAGGTGTTTCCTATTCTCATGATTACCCTTTAGTGTTTCTATGTGTATAAATAGTCCTGTCCTTGTGTTGTATTCTGTTATGCATATTTGGATTGTTTGACCCCTCTTCTTCTAATGATTGTTTATTCATTGTTTGCCCTGCCTGCCTCTTGAGTGTGTCCTAATTGGGTACTAATTCTACTCTCACTGACAATATGCTCCGACTACGAATAGGCCTAGCAGACACAGCCATCTTATCCAGGGAGCTAGGGAAAGAGGTGACCAGGTATTTTAGACTCTATCAATGGACCTTTTGTCCATGATGGGTGTATTGGACAAACATCTACAACTCTTCCAGTCTCAGGTGTAAAGAAAATTACAAACATTTGACCGAGAGTCTGCCTACCCCCCTGACGCCATATGTTCACAAGTTCGATCACTCCTTACTTTGTCCTTTCCAGCTTCCTGTTTGACTGACATGTTCTCAGGTGGTAAGGAGCCAGTTTTTCTCTGTTCCTCCACTGTCAACCTCAAAGAGGAAGCATAGCACTTGGTTATGCTGTTTACCACCACCTGGCATGTGATCACGCCATTTTTTGTGACACCCAGGCCTCTCTATACAATGGTCCACCCAAGGCCTTCTCACAGACTGCCCCACCCAGGGATTCCCCGTAGGCTGACCTGGTGCTGACTATAGCTCAGTGACCAAAGTAGGCAAGTCCTGCACAGTCCCAGCTGCCTGACCCTGTTAACTTTAAGTATCCTGAGTCAGAGTTGGTGTTGCCCAAGCAAATTTTGTGACAGGTGACCTTTGTGCGCCACTACTCAAGGAGCCACTGAAAATAATCAGAATCAATCAATAATAAACAACTAAAACCTGCTTGTTGATAGGACTGATTTTACATCTATAGTTAGCCCCATAAGCTTTGGGACAATTAAATATTTATTTGCAGTTTTACTTCTTCACTGAACAACAACATCATTTTAAATCAACAAAAAACAATCAAGATGTAAAGTCCAGACTTTTAGCTTTAATTCAATGGCTTTAACATAAGCCTATTATTTAATGAGCAATTAAGTAGATAAAAAAGCTGGGAAGTTTTGAACTTGTTGTCGGAATAATTTTTGCAAGAATTATCAGTATTAGGTACAAAGAGAAGGAGGCCATCATTAGGATGAAAAACCAAAACCTAATGTTATGGACTTAATGCTACAATGATGGTGGTTTGATCTGATTTAGTTTGGTTTATGTTTTATTACTTTTTTTTTCTTTTTCTTTTTTTTGTCAGGTGTAGAGATATTACTGTATAGGCCTGTCTTATTCCTGAACAATGTTGTAGTTCACAACACAGTTTTCACTTTTTTACATTAACACAAAAAATAGACGCCTTTAAAGGAACCTTTTGGTACAGTCGGACTTGTTGCATGTTATGTTGTTTATCTGCATTACACCTTAACCTACCATTGAAAAACAATCTGCAGAAGCAGGTTTGACCAGTCCAGCCTCATGCTGATCTGTGTCACATGATAAACCTTTACCTTGTTTACATCTTATGTCCCTTTTGTCTATTTTTCCATCTAACTAAAGTCTAACTATAAAACTTTGTTTTGTCTTGAAAGATATAATTTCATAGCTCTGTATTTGTTCACCTGTGCAGTTTTAATAATGGAATTTAATAATGTGAAACTGGGATTTGTATTATTATAGGTTATTTGTATAGAACATAACAAATTTAGTAAACGAATTGTCATGAAAACAAGATAACACACAAACAATTATATTGCCATTAATTAATAAAATAACAAACAGAATTCATATTTTTATATCCAAATTGAACAGGCACACTGTAATTTCAGAAATCAGTAATTAATTAAGCATAACATGCAACCACTAAAACAATTTTTTCTGTTCAGGATTGCAAGTGAATAACTGTAACTTGGCATCTTAATCAAAAAATAATGTGGTCTACTAGTTTTCTGCTTTTTTGTAAAAAACTAAATTTGAAAACTAATGGATAAAAATTATAATTATCTTTTAGCAAAAACATTTGATTAAAGATTTTGGATATAGTGGTGGATTAGCCATTACAGAAACATGAAAAAAAAAGATTTTGATAATTATCAGTACTGTTAATTTAGGGGAAAGGTACCATAAACGTTACATTTGTAACAAGCTGTTCATTTTCTGTATGATAAATCTTCATATAGCTGCATAAATTGATTTAGTGTAAATTAGTTTTGACACCGACTTTTGAAATCTTTTGTAGAAAAAGATTATTCACACCAGTCTCCAGCTCAGACGTAGTAAAAAAGAAACTGAAGCTAAAAGCACTGGAACATGATTGAAAATAGTTTCAATAATTGAGAAAGAAAAACACGGCAGAAAGTCTAACAAATGACAGTCTGTTTGTTGTCTCACACGGATGACACATACGCAAATCATTGTGATGAGTCATCATCTATTTTGACCCCCAGATTACTGGTAATTACTTGTAGCATACGGCAGCATATGAACCGAACAGACACATACGCCTGCAGTTGTTACAAAATGTGGGGATTTTGAACAGATGGCTTTAGTCATCCTCAGAGTAGTACCTAACTTACCTAAATTTAATGTACTGTGTTTGTTTAATGTGAAGTATGGTTCCTAAATTTACAAGTGTTTCATATTAGATTCACAAGTTTCTGAGACCCTTACTTAATCAGTAAGACTTTATTTTTCTCTCAAAAAAAAACTAATAAAATAACACAATAGATTTTTTTTTTAATGAATTGCAAAACTCAAACTAAATACATTAAATTAAAAGTCATACATGCTTTTTTTTTCTTTTCTTTTTTTTTTTTTACAAACAATTGAGTTTCAGAAGATTTCATGGTTTAGGCTTTACTTGTTACTTGCTTTGTTATATTCACAGTTTAAGTCATACACTGGTACAGTACGACATCACTGTGGAATTTAACACTTTGTTGTTTGTAGAAATGTATTATTAACAGTCACCTGTGAAGCATAATGAATGAATAAATAAATAAATAAGACTAAAAAAGAAAAACACTAACAAAATGACCCTATAGAATTATCTGGCAAAACCAATTATGTTTGGCACATCAGTCAATTCAGATCATGATTCTGATTGTAAAGCTGCCAGACAAGACTGTCTTTTAAAAAAATACAAACAAACAAGAAAAAAACAAAACAAAATCACACACAAAGAAACCTCGCCTCACTAAGGGTACAAGAACCGTAAAGCAGCACCAAAACAAGCACAAACACCACAGTTGTTTGAATCCATAAATCTCAAACTCTAACAAAAAGTAGCACTTACATTTTGAAAGATGTAAAACATATTGGCAGATGACTCATGAGTGATGACGTCACACGCTACAGTCAACATTTACTACATTACTGGTCTGCCGTGTCAAACTGCATGCCTTCACACATAATTCCAGGTAACGACCTCACACTTTTGCTTTATGGGAACATTTCTGCATGTGGCCTTCAGCTATATTCTCATTCACTGAGACTCCCTAAACTGAAAATTTTGTATCCATTACACGTTGTCTCTGTGGCACTGCTAAGTGACACTAAGCCCAAACCCAGAGTAAAGATTATGAGGGAATCTCTGGAAAATTTTGTCATCCATAAGAGCTCCATAGAATTGCCTGGGTTTTTTATCCATTTAATATTTATTGTTCTTAATTTTTTTTTTTTGCAATCTCTCTTGATATAGGGTATCACTTTGGTAAAAATCTGGTTCTTTAGTGCATTTAGCACTTGTTTTTTTCTGACCTTTGGCAAATAAATAATTATAAATGGTTAATTAAATAAATATGAAGATAATCCCATGAAAAACATGAACAGTTTCATTAAATTTGAGAGAGAGAGAGATGTATATATATACTTTTTTAATGTAGCATATTTAGCATATTGAAAACAACCTCAGTACAAGCTATGCAAAATACAAAATACACATTATACATAAAAGTCAACAATAAATATACACTAAAGTACACAATTAAGTTATTAAAAATGAATGTCAATTAAAAAAAACAATAATAGAAGTCAATACACCTGCGTTTGCACAATGAAAGCAAAAAATAAAACCTGCTAGGACTAGAATCGAAAGCAGGCGAGACTAAACAGGTTTTCGCAGTGTGACTAAGTGATTGGGAAACTCTTATGTTAAAAGTTGTTGTTCATTGTTTACAGTGTTCTGGAGATTTTAAATGATTTTCATGCACCACGCTGTTTACCTCCTCAGCTCTAAATCAGCATCTATAGTCTGACATTAGTCAGGACCTTTTGTTCTTTCAGTTCTTATAAAGACCACTTTTGTTAAGTCAAATGATCCTCATTTTAACACGTCTTTGCATATTCTCAGTACACTGTGGTACTGTGTGGTCAGTGCACTTCCGGTGCACCCCACACAGAAGAATCCATAATTGTTACATAGATAAAGATGGAAAAACAGTGCGTCTGGGATTCATTTGGGGAGACAGGTACTTTCCCTCATCATAATGTCAGCAGCTAAAATCCCTTCCTCCCTCCCTTCTAATGCTCCTATTTCTCCTCTTCGTTCGCAATTCCCTCCGTGGCCTTTCACCGTGATGAATCAGCTATTAAATTTAGAATCAGGAGCAGCTTGGCTTCATCATATTTCTGTGTCAGCCATATTAGCTTTGCAAACCTGCTCCACAGCTGTCGCTAAGTAACTGCTGAACCTGTGCCCATTTAGGCGTGCAATGTTTGGCATGTCACCATAGCAATGTTATGGAGGGCATGATTAAATATTTGCAAAGTATCTCTTATTAGAGAGACAAGCTGGCCAGAGCGTATTTATCGGTGGCTTTACTTACAACTTGACCTAAGACAGAGGGACAGAGGAAATGAAAGGCTAAAGAGATAAAGCCGGAGAAGCTTCTATGCAAATAAGTACACAGAGGCAGTATGGAAACCATAGCAGGTTGGGTGTTCCCATATATGTTGACCTCACCTGCCAGTCATCTTGAACCACATGATGATGACTTGGCAGTTCACAGCCATCCGTGGTGAGTCAAACACCTAAAAAGTTCCCTCCAGTTTCCCTCCTCTATGTTGTTTCTTGAATAATGAACCTTGAGGAATAAAATACAGCATGTTTGGGTGTATTTACTATTCTTTTTTTTTTCTTTTTTTTGTGTATTTACTATTCTAGTATATTTTTGCCAGCTAGAGATATTTTCAAGATTGAAAATTTTCTCACCAGCTCTGTAATTAGGCTATAAATTATCACCCACTAAGCTGCAGGGATAACATTATCTAAAATTCCCCCAGGAGACTTTCTATATATCTTTAAAGAGTGATCTATTTTGCAAAGGCGGGTTAATGTAAAAGCCAATCGTATAGGGGATGGTTAAAAGGGTAAACACAGGCCTGTTTTAGTTAATGACCCATCTGTACATCTAAGTGACCGGCAAAGCTAAAGAATTAAGAGCTGATGTGGGTACAGAACTGCATAAAATTCATACTGCAGCACATTCCTTTCATAAGGCAACAAATAAAAAGATAAAAATCATATTGTAAAGATTTTCCATTTCATAATAAATTTATATTAGGGGATACGGGAATAATACAAATATGCATATTTGCATTGCATGGTGGATTTTCTCCCCACATATATTGAATGTTTGCTTTCAAGTCTGGGCTTTTTACCTGTGGAAAATGACCTACTGGCATTACTCGATGTTTAAATAAACCTCATGAGCACTCAAAATCTCATTGGTACTTAACTTATTTTTCTGTGGATTAGTCCCAATCTTACAAAGTATTGTCTTCATTTCTCATATTACAATTTTCCCACAGTTTCCTGCCTCATAGGGACAATTTCCTTTGAATTAAATGTGCGATCATGTTCTAACATGTTACAAGACCTCAAGTCTGCTGGTGTGTCACTAAAATCATCCTAGTGGAAAACTTGGCATTGGGCACAGACTCTCTTAGTCACCAAGGAAAGAAAAAACACAACAAGAACCTGGAAAGCACCATCAGCATTTTTTCTGAATATAACTCTACGTGACACTCCCTGTTAAAGAGAAAATCTATGCAACCGGGAAGACTTTCATTAGAAACCAGTAGAGTAAGGTAACCCACACTTAGACATACAAACAAAGGAAAGATATACATATACAAGATGTCAGTGCTGGTATTTTGCATCCCTCATGTCTGTGCCCGCTTACTTGCCTGCTGACGAACTAAATTTTTCAGCAAAGATGGGAACAATTGTTGCATGCCCTCTTGACAGACTTTTTTGTATCAAATGCAGCGGGGTTATTTATATGTAGCTGCAGTTATTAATAGCTGAACATGAGAGGCTCGTTTGGCTTGAGTTGCACTGTTAGTGTCGGCGTGCAGGTGAGGCCTGTGAGTTGTGTACATGATATAGATTGCGATTCTCACCAAACCCTCTTGCACATTTATACAACATGGTACCCAAGAATGATTTAAAACCAAAATAAAAGCAACTCATCTCAGTAACTTAAAAAACTCAAACATTATGCATTTAACAGTGAGAAAACTTAGGCTCAAAAACATATACAGAGAGCTGTTGTGAGGGAGTACACTTAAGAAAGTACAGTGAGAGCAAGAAGAGCATCCAAGTGTTCTGGCGGTAACTTGTAACGAAACTCTATGGTTGGCTATGGCTCAGTGTTTCTTGAAACAGAAGTGGGAACTTTAATCACGCTCTTAAGTTACTAGCAATGTACTTCTGTATTTTCATTTTCTGCTTTGGTTTAATTTACTAGACTTATGTTGTATGTGAAGATATCTTTTGCAAGGTTAATCCAGTCTTACCCTTTATGCATTAATAATTCCCCTGTTTAAGCAAAACTCTTTAATTTCAGTTGGGAGCTACGTTTGATTTGGAGTGAAGGATTTGCTTAGTCTGTTAATTTTACCAAAGTGTTTGAATACTTTTGATTTACAATGCAAAGTTGTTGGGTTTTTTTTAAAAATCCTTGTGGCTCTTCTCACGGCACCCACCTTCTGTTTACTGTGACTTTTCTACTGTTTCACAACTGTGATCAGAATATATTTGCCATCATTTACTAGACTAAATATGACTCATGTGACTTGATGACGCAGCAGTAGCGACAAAAAAAATCTGGTGTTTCATTTGGCTGATAACAGCGTAGCAGTTTCGCAGAAAAATAAGAAGCTATTAGATTTACTGACATGTGTGAAATGATGTACAAGTGCGTCTAAAAAAAACCCAAAAACGAGCATTAGAGATGCACGTGATAGTGTGTTCACTTATGCACTCAGTGCTTAACTGGGGCGCCTTTATTAAAAATTACCAATGTGTTGAAGCTTGTAGCAGTGCTGAGCTGTAACTAAAGCCCAGGTTGCTTTGACAGTGGCCTCCAGCTCTTGTTAATTTTTTTTTATTTTGAGGTGGATTTGGAGGGTGAGGGAGTCTCATCTTCTGCCTTATGATAGCCCACTTTGGGGGATTTCTAAGATATCAGGAACGTGACAGCTCTTGTGGTGGCTCCACTTCCTGTGAAGCTCTCCAAAGTTCTTGAGTTGACTTTTCTTGATAATCTTCTGTATGCAATCATCCCTGTTGCTTGTGCACCTTTTCCTATCATACTCTTCCCTTCAAGTCAAATTTCCATCAACAGCTTTTGATACTACGCTCCGTGAACAGGCAGCCATTTCACCAATAACCCTCTATAGATTACTCTCCTTGTAGACAGTGTTAGTGGTCATCATCTGTTAACGGTCTTCACCATGGCTGTGGTTGAATTGACTCAACTAGACCAAGAGACATGTGATATTTATATTTTATCACAGTCTTAATCAGCAAAATGCAAATGAAAAAGGGCTTGAAATCTTCTGCTTCATGTGTCAGGGTACAGACTATATGAACATTTATTGTTCACACTTGACACTGTGTGAAACCGATCCATGCAATGTGTGAATCACAGAGTGTTTCTACAGTCGTACTATACAAAAAAAAAAAATCACCCCAGAATATTATAAACAAGTTAAGTGTTAATGTAACATGTTTTTAATGCCTGTGAGAAAGACAGAAAAACATAGCTAACGCAATGCTCACTGTGGAAAGAAAAAATGGTTAAACACTAATAACAATATGCTTCTGGTAATTACTTTTGTTTTGTTTGTGAAGTTTATGTGTCAGCTTCATTTCCACTGTGGGCCATCCAAAGTGGGGTATGTGTGCAAACCTTGCATTAAAACAGCTTTAAAAACGTGTGGCTACACATGACGTGAAGGAGTTATTCACCACATTCTACTACCAATAAGAGACCACTATTGGTTTCTTTCATCTGTAATCAATGCTTCTATTGTCTGTGTTCTGGTAATGGTTAGACTCTGCTGGAGCTCTGGTGCACAGCAGAAACCAGACCACAGATGGGGAAATGTCTGCATGTATTCTGGTAAACAAGAAAGCACAGTGATGTATATGTAACGTAATGTGAGCAAAAGATATAGTGTAGAGGCGACACGGGATTTGATCAGAGATGATTGATGGCACTTCCAGAAAGCTGGGCATTAGTCATATATGAGTATATGGCTGCATATGTTTATTACTATCTATTAACTACTACAGACTATAGAACAGATGTGCCTGTACTTTGAGATGAAAGGAGTCAGTGTATTCATCTTAAATAAACAGCCTTCCTTGCCACTTTACATTGAGCGCTTTGGGTTTTAAAAAGTATCACAGAGTTTGTGCGGTTAAAAATCATTCACACTAATTGGTACAGAATAAGAGCAAAAACAGCAAAACAAGTGTGCGCCGTTCTAGGTTTGGAGTGGGTATGAGAGCTATGTAAATAGGCCCCCTTGCCTACGAAACTGACACATTTCACGCAACTAGTTAAAAATACACTGTTTTCTTTCTTCTCTTCCTCTCTCTCTCTCTTCTACCGTTTAAGTCCCGCCCATCTCTTAGCTCATATGAAACTTGAGGCAGCAGCAGCGTCATCCCGGAAGGGGGAATGGAAACTCCTCCCAGTATAGGAGGGGCTTTTAAATAGACTTAAAAGGAGAGGCTCGACCATTAACTTTTAAGACTGGACATATATCCAACAGTCAACTGGAGTTCAGACCCGAGTCCTTAACTTGTTGCCAAAAGGATGTCCGAAATGCTCGACGATATCTTAACAAAGGTGAGTCAAACTACTTCAGTGTTTTGTTTTTGTTTTGAAAAACCCTTTTTCTAGTTGGTGGGTGGCGTGGCTTAGGCGCTCTGACTGTAACACTTTGAAAAGGTGTTTTGATGCGAACACCTTTTGAAATGACAGAGGGCCTCCTCACTTTGTGATTTAAGACATAATGAGGTGACTAAGACGGTCAGCTGCTCAGTTGGTTGTGTGCCCTAGTTTAATCTTCCTGTATCAGTAAACTAATGGAAAATCACAAACTATGATTTTATTCATTTATATTATTTCAGTTAATCTCAATTTAATTTGGCTACATTATTGTTATTGTTGTTGTTATTATTTGTTTGGCATTTATGTAACCCAATATCCTAAATAAAGCTTTATAGAAAGACTTTGAAAATGTTCAGCATTTCATTAATATTAGACATATATTGTTTTGGATTCTAACAGTCTCCTCTGTCTGTTACAGAACTTGATCAACCTGGCCTTGAACGAAGTCTCAGGGCAGAGCCATCGGTCTGCCCCCTTTTTCACCCCTTCCCCTCCTGGCTCTCTGAGCCTCAACATGAGCACTGAGCATGTTAATAATGACGACACTGGCAGCTCTCTCTGGCCAACCATCTGGGGCCCGGCCCCTGTCTCCACAAAGAAACAGCTACCTTTCCGTCCCGATCGCTCCATGAGTCTAACTGAATCCAGCAGCAGCCTTCTCTCTTCGTTTGGACAGCTGAAGAACTCAGAGCTGTTTCCCTCAGGCCCTACTGCTACTACTGTGCCTCCCCCACCAGGCTTCCCTCCCTCATCTACTGTTTCTGCCCAGACCCCACCAATGGTGTCCTCTAACCGTTACAAAACTGAGCTGTGCCGTGGCTTCCAGGAGACTGGCAGCTGCAAGTATGGCAGCAAATGCCAGTTTGCCCATGGTGAGGCAGAACTAAGAGGACTGTACCGCCACCCCAAATACAAGACAGAGCCCTGCAGAACCTTCTATAACTTTGGCTACTGCCCCTATGGTTCACGCTGCCACTTCATCCATGAGGAGAAAATCAGCGATGGTCCGTTACTGTCTGCCAAATTCCAGCGGCAGCAAACTACCACAACACCCAGTGTTCACAATCCACGGCACCAGCTCCGCCAAAGTGTCAGCTTCGCTGGGTTTCTGGGCTCTTCTCGCAGCTCCTCCCCTCCATCATTCGCCTCGGTCTTCGGTGATCCTAACCAGGGTTTCAGCCGTGCTCCCTCTGTTTCTCCACCTCCTGCTGACCTTCTCTCCCCAGTGTTTGACTCTGTGCAGCGTGAGGCAGCAGCATTCCCGTTTGGCAGCCAGCAAACCCGTATGAGCGCTGGAGACATCCATAACATTCCTCTCATCTTGGAGCCACAGGTCTCACGTTGCGTGTGTGGTCATGGAAATAATTTCAGTAGCAACAACAGCAGTGTCTTCACCAACGTGAAGGACGGGCAGCACCAGGACAGCAGTATGCTGTTTCCAGCTGCTGGAACATTCGTAAAGCCTTCACTGCAGCGTTTCTCCTCTGAGGACTCCCTGGAGGAGTCCTACAGCAGCAGCAGTTCCAGTGGAACCGAGTCTCCGACCTTTGATGGCTCAGCCACCAAGAGGCTCACTGTGTTTGAACGCCTATCCCTGTCTGACTAAATGGATCCAAAGGGAAATAACAAAAGATAAATGACTTTCTTTTTAACTTTTCTGTCTATCTGGACTTTCATCAGCACCAGAACTGTTCAGAACAAGTCGACAATAACACTTAAAGTTCTTAATTTATGTGTGTAAAGTTGAGCTCATCTTAGACTAACTACACATACTGAGATGATTTAAGTACCCAAATGTTATCAATCTATTTTTATACATAACATGTAGCTTATAAGACCTATATATGCGGTCTTCCGTCAAAATTAACTCATCTGCAGGTCTTGACATTACCGGTGAATGTTGGTAGTGATCAAAATAGCTTTGGTGATAATCAGTGATTCCTGTGCCTTGAATATTTTCCCTACCTAATAGGCTATTTATGCTCTGTGCCACAAACAGTATGTTTGATTCAGTAGCCTTTACCAGTGAGACCTGACATGTGTCTGTGATATGCACTTTACAGCTAATTCTAAAGGGAGAACCTGTCAAATCTCTCAGTAGCATTCAACCAAAGCTTCGTTCTTCACTCTGTCTGTGTGTGGACGTGTGTGCGCGTGTGGGCCTTGTACAGAATATGCATGTGAGAGTGTATGTGTGTGTCTGTCGTTTTGTAGACGTGGAAGCAAATACAACTTGCAGAATGCACAAAGATCAAAGTGCTCTAATACAAATAAGGTATGTCCGTGAATTCAAATCTGAATATATACACTTAATAACATTTGATTCTGTAAAACATTCTGTAATATTTGCTACTTTGTAAATTGCACACTATCTTTTATTTCCCCCCTTGTGTTTGACAGCCTGGTTCAGGGAACACCGCAGTATTCCTTTTGGGTATTGGTTACCTTGTGTTGTTTAACTTAAACTGATATATTTATTATGATATTTATTTGCATTTAGAGAAAATTGTATTTTGTACTTTATTTATGGAAAAAAAACTTCACTGTTTGTGAAATGCAAATGTGAGAAAAAGCAAAGTAGAAAAGATAATCTTATATTTTTGATTGCCTGAAAATAAGAAAAATACATTTTAAAAAAAATTCTCAATAAAGAAATGATTGTACGCTGATGTTTTGGACTCGTGTTATTTACAGCTTATGCATTCACATGCGGAGTTCAGGAACTTCCTGTAGTTACAGCAAGGAAAGAAGATGTGTACCGATGAAGGCCCAGTTCTGTTAAGTGTTTCAGTTAGACACATTGGAGCTGGGCTTCCCCTTAAATGGAAGCAACCATTATTAACCTCTGGGGGGTCCTAGAAAAATGCATACACTATTGGTCTTAGAGCCACAAATCAACCACGCCATAAAAAGTGCTATAAAAAGATTATATATTAATATTTTTTTCCACTTTAAATTAGCCAGTCTGTTAAAACTACTTCTCCCTGAAATATTCATACAAAGTTTTAATTATAGTTTCGTTGTTTTAAGGGTTAGGGTTAGGGTTAGCACCAACATGTATTTCGATCCACTTTTATTTTTTTTTCGCAGGAGCATAAAAAGCCCCCCAGGCGGCCAGCTGCTGGCAAGCTCCCCACAAAGACTGAAGGTGGAACGATCACGATCCCTTTAACCGTAATTAATCTGCAGTGAAAAATAGCGTTTATAATGGGTTTCAATGGGGCACAAATCGACCACTAAGACCAATAGTGTAAGTTTGTCTGTAGCTTAGCCACTGAAGCTAATTTCCGGAAGTCATACTGGAATTTTAATAGTAAATGTGACCAAACTTTTTTTTGCAGACTTTCGCTATATTCCATTCAACACAGTGCGAATGGCGTGTATACGAACAATGAAAAATGGCACAAATCGACCCAAGACCACCCAGAGGTTAAAACACCACTACTTTGACTTCTACGTGTGTTGGTAGGAAATCCTGTGTTTTCAGTAGCACCAGATTTTAAGAAATGGAGGGAAATTCACCTTTCCAGTAATCTGCTGAACCTCTGAGCCCGAATCACAAATACTTTTTGAGGATTTTTTTCTACATTATTTGAAATGAGATCGAGATTTTGAATGCGCTAAAGCCTATACATGTTATACTTAAATATACATTCTGCTGCATTACAGCTAAATAATAACTAGTCTCCTGAATATGGAACCTTGACCTTTTGTCCTCCACTTTTTCTCTCCCGATTCTGTTTTGTGCCATACATCTTTGTTGTGTATACAGTCAGGTATTTAGATTACCGTGTTTATACGCACTATCACGCAGCTTTTTATTTCCAGGTAAAACCTGCAATGTTTTGGCAGCTCTTTGCAGCAGTGCATTAAATTGAATTTTGGATATTAGGGTATTGCTTTTAGTGTAACTGTTCAAAGCAAATGGAGAATTGCTTTTTACATATCAAAAAAGCATTTATCGAAAACTGAGCAGTGGGAAATCTCATGGAAGAAAAAAAATGATCTTTTTTCTGTCGTCACTTTCTGTAAGGCGCATTTACGAGTTAAGGAGGCGTTTGTTAAAACACTCTGTTGCAATTTCCATGTTACATTCCCCTTGAGACTGTTGCGCAAACTGCCCCCGCCCTCATACTGTCAAAGAAGTGTACACTGTCTAGCAAGATTGGGATCTGGAATAATAAAAGTCCTCCTTACAGTAACACCCAGAATATCTGAGAACACACACAGAAGAAGCACTTGTGGGAGATAAGTGTGAAATTGTCCGACACATTAACGAGATTAGGACAATAAAAACAACAAATCATTGATGTATCTGATTACAGTTTTGCAGCTTGTTGAGATAAATACGATGTGGGAATTTTTCCCATTTGATTTGAGATCTTTTGAATCAGGATTTCCAAGAAATGTGGGACGGTTCAATTCCCCCTCCAAGTTAAGAGCTTAAGAAATCAGTTTTGGAGACACTTCTTCCTACTAACTCGTATTACTGGTAACACTGTCATTGCTCTCCATCTGCTTCCACAAAAATTCTGGTGAGGTTTGTTTGTGGTGACCATACATGTTTATCCCAGCCACAGGATTATATGATAGTGACACTCGAATGACTTGAAAAGCTATAATAAAAAGAGTTTAGGCAACTTGTTTGCTGTCCGTCTCCTACATACTACAAATAACCAAGATCATTTAGTAACCAGAGTTACATGTAACCACATCACGGTGTCATGTGGTTATATAGTGTCGATACACATGATACTCCCAATATTAACAGAGTGACAGATGCGTTGCTTGTGTTGACATTTCCTGAATAAAAGTGAGTAAACTTCATCCACATTTGCAAACTTCACTAATCTGAACAAAACACCGCAACCTTAGGAAATCATGAGTGAAAAACGTATGGCACACCTATCCCTAAGATAGCTCTGCTATGATCCTAACCCACACCCTTTATGTTCAAACAATAAAATCTAATTTATGACTGAAGCTCCATTTTTTTGTCAATTCTTTAGATTCTTTAAGGGCTGGATTTCAGACTCCAAGTGAACCTCATAGCCTTGTGCCTTCCAACTTTGTTCCCCTTCTGATCAATAGCAGGATGTGTTGCTATGGTGATGGACAATGACCACAAAGTGTAAACAGTAAGCCAAAAAAGCAGGAATGAGTGGGTGTTTGTGTGCTCACAATTTCACAGCCTGTTCTATAAGGCCAGACTGGTTAAAGTCCATTAACGTGTTCTTATGAGACCAAATAATGAAGACGAAAAAACTGTTTAATTTATTATTAACATAATTTTCTGTGAAAATATATGAAAATACAGAGAAGCTGGCCATTGTGGTTAAGTAATTTCTAATAGCTCACATGTGCAGCGAAGTGTACTTTTCCTGGAAGCATTTTAAGTCATAGTAATTAATCCGTTCAATTATTTCTTCTGTGTTTGTTTGACTCTTCGTTTCACGATGTCTTTAAGCCTGTTACAGTCATTTGAACTGCAACACACACACACGGCTAACATAACCACTGCTTTCTGTGAAATAGTTATTGATCAACCATGGCTGTTACTGTCAAAACTGACCTTACCCAAGTCACCTGATTCTGAGCACTATACACGTAAGGCACGTACGCATGCATAGAGGAACACACAGACACACACACACATACACACTGAAGCAAGGTCTATCAAAGCAATTGTATGCAATACAGTCTAAAGGTAAAACCATAACTGAGATAATCGTATCCCAAGACACTTGAGCAATAGTTTCAAAAGGTCAAAACAGCCTTTCATTCTCATCATAAACACAAGCAGACTGATAGTAAAGTCAATGATACAAAAACTTGGTTCCAAAGGTATCACTCAGTATGAGCTTTATAAATCATTTTAATAGTTAACTTCAGTTCAAGGTGAAACTTCAGGGACTAAAGTTGTAAAACTAAAAGAACTTGAATTTGCTTTTATTACATGTATTAAAGAGGCTCTTTCAGTTGCCTGTTTTCAACTTCAACCAGTTTGGTAGGAACTTTGCAACCTTTGGCAATCAAATCCTTTTTGACCAAACTGTCTGGAAATAAAATGAAGTAAAATTTCTACCATCAAAATGTTCAAGGTTCAAGGTAACTTTATTTATACTCAAAGGCAAGGTAAATTTGCTTTACAGAAAAATGACAGCATTTGGCATCCCTTTAAAAAAATAAAAATAAAAATAAAAAAAACCACACATACCTAGTAAATATATAAAGCTCACTGTGACACATATATAGTAATTGCTAGTATGCTAGTATGAGTCTCTGCATGTTTCAGTAAGTAAACTCAAGTAGAGTATGATTGTAATTTACTAATAGCTTTGAAAAAAACGGCCTCTTCCCTCCCTATCTGTCTGTCACAACATGCAGATTAAGCATTGTAGTTGAGTAATATTTCAACCTCAAGCCTTCGTCAACCATTCAGAGCGTGACGGAGTACGTTATGTAACTTCTACTTTACCAACGAGGTCACTAAACACTGCCTTGTTTTTTCCTTCTTGGAAAAGATAAAGCCCGAAGGGGTTAACGTGCATTAAAACACTTTAAAAACACTTATTTGATGTTTTTAAAGGCACTCCCCCTTATAGTTTCCAGCATTTAATCGTTGAAGCAATAATATTGAAGCAACTGAAGTTCACCAGAAACATACAGTAAAATAGCTGGTTTATCAAAATCTATATAGACAAGGTCACACATTTTGTTATCCTACTTGTATTGTTGAACAATATTTCAGTCCACTTTAATGCTATATTACTGCCCTCTACTGTTAAACATCCTGTGCTCACAGTGGTGCTGATCCTTGCACAGAAGCGTGAGGAGTCAACCTTTGTTGAATCATCGCTATGATTCACTTTCACGTGCAATTTGAAGGGGGAGACCTGAAAAGATTAAATAGATTAAAATAGTGCAATACTAGGTAGAAGTCATCTGGAACACCAAAGACTTGAAAAAGCACTGAAAAAAAGCATCTAGTAATTTCAAATGTAGTTAGTCGTATTCAGGAAGGTGCATGAGCTGCTATGTCGATGATGTGCTTTTTAAAAATCACAGCCTGACTCTTTACATAGATGAATGCTGAGCACAACTAGCTTCACATATTATTAAAAACTCATTATAATCTAAAGTTCAATACGCTGCCAATTTAAATAGCCCACAATGATTACAAGACTTTATTTACAAAGACCTAATTACATGTTTATTTCCCTCAATCATCACTGTCACTTTTCTGAAATACTAATGAGCTTTAAAAAAATTTATCCAGCTCACCAAATCCATAACAAAGAAAATAATGAAGCTCTTATGTACTTAAAGAGCACAACCAATTACTTGGTAAATTAATGTTTAAATGACAGATCCAGATGTGTGTGCCAAGAAAACAAAATATAGTATAGTTTATGAACCATGGATGTGAAATTGTAGACTAAATGTACATTCCCGGGCCTCGTGCATAGGAATTAATTTGCTCACATTGCATGTAAAATAAACATTCCTGCTTATGTTAGTTTTGGAAAATAATTCTAACAAATCCAAACTCCATAGTTTGGAATTTAGCAGGAAGGAGAACTGGAGAAATTCAGAGAAATTAAGGTGAAATAGCAGCATCCGTATGTCAGATTTGGAGGCAAAGGAAGGAGGAAATATCTTAGTAGTGACATCACAGCAGTGCAGGAAGTGTTGTCCTTTTATAGCCATCTTCTCTCTCACTGCTACATTCCTCTGCTAAAGACCTCAACCACCCCTCCTCCTGCTCTCTACTCTTCTGTCTTCAATCCTTTGACGCAGACAGAGGGAACAGGGGGTGGAGACTGTAAGGGAAGAAGGGGGAGAGGAGTTGGTAAGGCAGAAAAATTCCCTGAACTCTCCCTTCACAGCCCTCACAGCCACTTCTCTTTTCTTTTCACTCCCCTCTTCCTCTCTCAAGTTTTACTTTCACCAGCCGGTTTGATTTAGCCCTAAAGGCATCCAACATATTCAATTTACAATTTACAGGAAGAGCATTTATTTATTCATTCTTGAATGTGTCTTGAAAATCTCACTCAACAAGGTCTCAAAGGAAAATTGACTGATTAGTGAAGTGTTATTCGAAATTTAATGCAGAAATATCTATGGATCCCTATCATTTTTTTCTAGTTTAGTTTTGTTCTTCATACAGAAAATGTGAAAAACTTTAAATGTGGAAAAAAAGGCATTGCAGCTGTAGCGAGCCAGGAGTGGTAAAAGAAATGGTTTTTCATCCAGCAAAAATACTTGTTGTGATCCTAACCTATGAAACTTTTCTATTTCATAGAACAAGAAGTGAATCTAGATGAGTTTGTACAAAATGATCTGAAAAGCAGAAATGGCTACTTTGGGTTGTGTCACAAGAATGAAAACCCAGAATAACAACCTGGAAGGTGGCCATCTCCATGGATATGATTTATACAGAAGTTAAACAGAACTGGTCCATCAAGTCATGAACAGTGCACAAATAAACCTTGCTTACACAAATCATTTCAGCTGACTTTGACACAAGCGCGCCTTTAGATGCAGGTATATTCACATTACTGATGTATTGGAACTACATGAACTCTAGAAAGAGGTAATTTTGGCCTATTGCTAGGTGGTTTCCAAGTAATGTGACATCATCATAGTGTGTCATATATAACTCAACTTTTGTGGCTATAAATTATATGACGTTTTTATTAGGTGTTATAGGTGCATAAATCCTAAAAACAGGTAATTGTCGTCTGTTGCTAGGAGGTTGCTAGGCGGTCGCTAGGCAACACGATAACGTCAAATTATCTGATGTAGATAAGAACCTTCAGGGACCTAAGATTTACTCATATGCCAAGTTTGGTTGGCATATGATGGTCTAGGAGGAGTTTGCAGACAAGGAAACAAACAACCACACTGAGACGGATATCTTGGCATGCCACTATACCTGTGGGGACTAACAGTCTGTTATGGGGATGAAATGCCTGTTCCCATGAGTTTGAAGGCATTTTTGAGGATTGTCAAGGTTACAATAAGGTTGTGGTTAGGTATAGGCCAAGGGTTAGGGTTATGCATTCATTTCTGATTGTCAGCATTATGTCAATTAGATGTCTTCACTAAGATATGAAAACGAGTGTGAGTGTGTGTGTCTGTGTATCGTATCAGACAAAATCTTTGTCTCAATGAGCTTGTTTGTTGTTCTTTATTTATGTATACATATACAGAGTTTTCACTTCCCATTTTTCCACATTTCTTCGTCAGTCATGTGTGCTGCTCCTGGAATGCCTTCCCCCTACCCCAGAGGACCAGCTGTCAGTTTGAGCATGATTTCAGGGCCCAGAATATGACGCACATGTGAGTAAGTGTAATAAATCTATTTTAGTTAGTTAGGTTTATATTCTTGTGTGAGAACGGTCAGCCCTTGTATAGACTCTGTAGCCTGGTCTGATCTGTTGCATCGGGGTGTTGGGCATAAGAAGAAAGTCCCTTCAGACAGTTTCACATCTGTTTGTGTTATTAAAGCAGATCTTTCACAACAGGCCAGCCCATACATATTCTCTGCACGCTTCCTGTTCATGATCACACTCAGTATGTGCTTCTCCTTTTAGACTTCACACTTCCTGTTTTTATGTTCTTTCTTATTATGGTATGAAAAGAAATTATCACTGAGTCGGTGAGTTTATTAAGGACAGATGTGTGACCTGCACATGAGGATAAAAACAGCTTTCTATGTGAAAGGCCAAATGGCTTAACACTTTAAACACTGGCTGAAAAGAGGTTTACTTTGCTTTTAGACTAGTTTATGTCACATGTGAGTGATTTGTATTTGAATTAGTATGATAATTATACATTATAGGCTAAATCAGTGTACAAAACACATTTGCTAAGTCTAGTAAGGCTAATAGTGACTTAAAAATGTCATGTATCAACCCAAACAGAGCAAAAGATGCACTTTTATCTCTAACCCAACAACAGTTCACAATAGATTCCAGTCTTTAAAGCTGGTGCACCAAATAGCAATCATCTTGAATTAAACCACAATTGTCTGACAGTCAAAAGAATAGATATAGTTTCATTTTTATTTTTGTGGGTTTTCAACTAGTAAATATAATATAGAAGTATTTCAGCTTGTGATTTTAGGTATCCTCTGTCAAATAAAGAGGAGCAGAGACACAATCAGCTCAAATAGCATAAATCTAAGTTTTTTTTATTTGATTACCCCCAACAACTTTTGTAGCTAAAGTTTGAAAATGGGTCCCATCAAGGATATCATGTTACAGTCAGTTATAAATCCTATTAGCATATATTGACATTATAAATGTTATGATGATCCTATTGTTTTACAGCTTTATAAGATGAGATCTCCTTTATTAATTCCAAAATATGGGGAATTATTTGTTACAACAAGGCTAAACACAGCAAACATGTACAGTAACACAGCTGTAGAATTTCTTTTGTCTGATCACATCTAAATAACAATTCATTTTAAATTAATGAGCTGCATGGGAATGAGGAATACATTTCAATACAGTAGATGTCTTTCTAAAAGTGCTGTAAGTTCAAAGATGTAATTCCTCCACTGTTACCTTCAGGGCCATGTGCCACCACATTGCAAAGCATTGGTAGCTGGTCTCCACCACAGTGTAGAGAAGCTGCCTAAACTCTACTCACAGACAGGCTTACATCCTCACTGTGTACAAGCCTGGTTGCTGTGTCTTCTCTGAAAAAGAAAACCTTGAGTCAAATGTGTTTGACTCCCTGATATAACTCACAAATGTGTACCTTGAAGCAGATAACTCATAGGATGAGTTATGGTGTCAGTAATTTAGAAAACCTTCATTTAGCCTGGAAAAATACTTTTTTGTGGTATATTTACCCTCCTTAAAGCTAGGACTTCTTACTATTTGTTTATTTTCAGCTCTGTAGCCAGGTTGAGAAAGAATCAGGGCTTTATTGAACCCAGCCACAAATAAAAATTTCACCATTAGAGAGAAAATCATTCAAAATCATCCCATTAGCATGCCATTATGCGCAGCAACTATAAATATTATTATTACTGTATAGACCAATGTTCAACCTTTCTTTTATCTCAAAATTTCTTAAAAGGGTAGCTGTAAAATAGCTAATTAATTATCTGCAGAGGAATGGTTTATTTGAAGCATTTCAGTCAGAATTCATCACCGTAAAGAAAGTGCACAAGTGAAGGCTAAAAAAAGATCTTTTTATGGCCTTGGACAGTCTCATCTCTATGTATTTACTGTTAAACTTCACATGATATTTTAGTACAGAAATTAGAACAAGCCACTTTATTGTTTCCCAAGGGGGCAATTAAAAAGAAACATTGAGCATCACATGAGACACAGAATAACAAACAAACAGCACTGTGGTGCAGTGGTTTGATTCATACCTATTTAACAGAGTCCAATTTCTTCATGTAAAAGGGGAGTCTTCTTCACACACTAACATTAATCATAAAGTTTCACAAGGCTCTCTGGTGGGACCAATTCTATTTACATTATCCATACTTTCTTTAATCAGAATCAGAATACTTTATTAATCCCGAAGGAAATTAGGGCTACAGCAGGCAGCACGCTAATGGCGCATGCGCACTTACAAGGTCTGGGATACATTTTCATTGCTATGCAGATGATGCCCAGCTTTATTTATCCATGAAGCTAGATGACATACACCAACTAATTACCAATTATGAAAAGACATAAAGACATGGAAGACTACTAAATTTCTATTTCTATATTCAGATAAAACTGAGGTGACTGGCCCAAAAAATCTTAGAAATGTGGTGTAACAAGATACTTACTCAGGGTAGCATTATCTTGGCAACCAGGAACACTGTGAGTCCTTTTTGACCACGATATCTCACTCAGTGTGCATATTACACAAATATGTAGAACTGCTTTTTTGAATATCTCTAAAATTAGAAACATCCCGTTTCAAAGTAATGTTTGTGATCTCAAACTAGTTCGTGTTTTTATTACTTCTAGGTCGACTATTGTAATTAATTATCAGGTTGTTCTAAAAACTCCCTGAAATCCCTTCAGTTGATTCAGAATGCTACAGCAAGAATACTGACAGGGACCAGAGAGAGAGACCATATTTTTATCATATTAACGTCTCTTTAAGACAGAAACCCTCTACTTGCAATCCTACTTTGAACCCTCCCTTTGTTACACTGCAATAGGCCTAGCTGGGGTTTCCCATGGTGCACTGAGCATTTCTTCCTCATTCACCTCTTTTCACACTTTCTGTGTATTCATATGCCACTTTTTTTAGTCATTAGCTATTATTACACTCTGGCTCTCTTACACAGTCTGTCTTTTTTTTTTTTTACTGTCTCCCCCCTCTAACTCATTTGATTGTAGGAGTCTTTTCTCTACTGTAGGGCCTTTATTTGTAAGACCCTTGAGGCAACTCTTGTAATGATTTGACAATATATAAATACAACTGAACTGAAATGAATTGTGTATTGTAATTCATTATTATCAGGATGTTAAAAAAAACCTCTCTGAAAAGCCTTCAGTTCATTGAGAATGATACAGCAATTATACTGACGGGCACTAGAAAGAGGTTCCTTTTTAAGAACACAGTTATGTGTCATTTTTAAGAGGTTTCTTCCTCCTAAAAAGGACAAAAGACATATCCAAAGAAACAGATTCGCAAATTCAATTGTCCAGCCAGTTTTCTTTAGTGCTGCTGTAGCATGAGTTGTGCAGAGGGTGGTATTCATGTGGCTTTATGTACAATAAATAAAAGGTTGCTCAATGACATTTTTTCCACCACAGCTTCAGATGCCCTTCTTCACATGCCCCACCCCCCACCCCCTCAACTCACCACAGCCAAGTACACTGCACTTACAACAACATTTTGACATTTAGTCAATACTATACTTCAGAAGTCTTTTTTGTAAATAACTATTTTTAGTTCCATTTATAAATAGTCAAAGATTTAGCACCACCCTCTTTGGTGAGGGGTGAGGGAAGACTTTTGCTCCATCACGCATAGTTAGAAAAGAAATGTTTAAAATTAAATTCAGTTTGTCAGGTGGTGTTAGGTGTTTCCAAGTGTCTGCCAGATGGCCAAACAAAATACCTTTTGCTAACATGTTCACCATACTAACTGCACAGAATCATGATGACATGATGATGATTTTGTACAGTCATAATGACTTATTGTGGCTGTTCATTTTTTAGTCTGTTTTCTCAGAATGCTGTCTTCAGCAGGCTGAAGAATTTTCATTCATTAGTGCTGAAGCAAAGGATCCAAATAAAGTATTGTTCATATCACAATTCTACCACTTTGTAACAACAAACAGCGATAAAAGAGGGGTCTGTGCGTTTGACTCGATGGGGTTAGAAAAATAAAACTATAAAAAGAAGATAATGAATGAATGCATGAATCAAATAATGTGACTTTTTAAAGGATTTGTTTAAAATTAAAACGCAGGTCTCATTTACCGGCATTACAGAAATATATAAAATATTTTCGTTTAAAATAATAATAATAGTAGTAATAACAACCTCAAAATGTAAACTCATTTCTAAGTAGTATTCTCATTTTTCACTTACAAAACATTGTGATTTACATCCTGACCCTTAAAGCCACGATGCTGAGGTAGTAGCATTAAAGGTCAGCTGCTTCTTGTGAGTGGCCGTGTTATTTTAGGTCGTATGTTTTAGTTTTAAGCTAAAATCAGCAGTGGTCTTTGTGGATGCAGAGCCAATTCATGACACAGCGCACACATTACAGCCAGGAGGACAATAGGCCTCTTTATGAGGAAGCACTTGCACACGTACGCACATATACATATACACACTGCTATGTTTAAACAGGTGGGCAGAAAATTGAGTGGTTAGCTAGGTGGGTGTGTGCGTGTATGTGCGTGCACGTGTGTGTGTTTCCCTGGGTGTTAGCTGTGTGTGAGGAGTTTGGTTATTAAAAGGAAAGGAATGGATATTGCATATGTGTGTTTAGGCTTGGCTGGCCTCCTAGGAATACATACCATGGTGACACTAGCAGTGCCGAGACCAGCAGAATTCCTTCTTATAAAAATAAGCATCATGGAAAAAGAGAAGAGAGAAAAGGAGGAAGAAAAAAGACAGGAAAGAAACAAAAGAAATGAATAGTGTGCATAATGGACATCTATGCAAGAAAACCACAAAAGGATGAGTGTTATGAGTGTCTGACCCAAGTGTTCTCATTTTGACCTAAGCTTGGACTGTCAGTCATAAGATTGCCACAATTTGATTCATATATAGCTAAAGGGGATTTATTATGCTTTTCCTGATTTTCTGTTATGTACACGTTGCTGCAGTGGTTAATGTTTATATTAAACATAGCAAAGGAGTCATATTCTTATAACCCAAAAGCACAGGCTTCAGACTGCTTTAGACTGTTTTCTCATTTTGGCTCTGTATGATGTCACTGAGAGTTGATAGCCTTCATATGGTCATCTCAGACACAACAGCACCACCCAGAAGTTGCATAAACCTTGTGTTAATAAGAGGCAGTTAACAAGAAAATTATCAGGTAAAAGTGCACCAAGACCCGGCATAAAATAAAAGGAGGATTAGTTTGAACTGTGACTTATGCAAAGTAAAGTCCAATAATAAAAATTATACACAACTGTGTTCTTCTTCATTACAGTTCATCAGCCCAATAATAATTATGTCTTGTGTTGAAAAACAAAAATTAGCACCTCTTTGTCTCACAATTACTGCTTTCAGGTGTACAGATTAGAGTTCTCCTCACAGCCTCCTCCCATCCTACGGTTAAAAAAATTACAGACTTGATGCAGCAAAAAAATGCCGGTACGGGAGTGGACCAAGTCTTGTTTTTAACTGCTACTGTTCAAATTGGGAAGTAGGCACAAGTTACATGCAGACATACAGATGGAGTTAAACTTTAGGGAAGTGACTAATTTCATGAGGTATGTTTAATTTGGTGACGGCTGTCAAAAAGAGGAAGCAGGAGACTAGATGACGCTTTGCGTCAAGTGCTTAGCTAGCAGTGCAAATACATGCTAACTGGCTCTGGTCAGTAACAGAAAACAATGTTCTTTCTCAATAGTTCTTCCAGAAGATGCAGTGACATCCTTATGTCTCTACCACAGCACACCCAGCACACACATATACTAGTCACCTTGAGCTGATGTATCCATGATTACTATTTTTATGTAATGCTGAGATGCAACTTTTAGGTGCAAATAGAAAAGAAACAGCAGCCTTTTGAAAAGGCTTCCATTGTGTTTCAGTGTTTTAGTGACCCATTCATAGACTGTGAATAAAAGCTGGTTAACATACCTAATATGATATCACTCATTTGTTTGTGGAGTCTAATTTTTAAGCTTCAGACTTTATGTGGTTTTGATGAGAAACCAAGAGCACTGCGTACTCATATGGTGGGGACCTGTCAATCACAAGTTAGCCACGCTCACACTGTGTCTTAATTATCTATTTTACTGTTAATGGGACCATAGTTTATAAAGTGAATATCGTGCAGAATTCAATATCACGTAACACTAACAACTGAGATCACAAACAGGATAATGTTTACCAAAGCTGAGTCCACACAGGAAGTCATTTCCCATCGCTCATCACTTTGAAGTTGACTTTTGGTCTCTTGTGGACATTCCAGGCTTCAGTTGCCTAGGTAACCCTGTAATGTATTTACCGCTAGCTCATATGTCAGTCAGTATTCTGCGCTGCTCACTGGCAGTCATTTCAGTGACTTCATATTGGGTCCTGTCTGCAGTTATTTCAACTGTATTTATTTGAACTTGCATGTGATTCTCTTGTTTTGGTCACCACATTGCTGCAAAATGCTTCCTGTGTGGACACGGCTTTGAAGACAGAAAGTAAGTGAGAAGCAGGGTCATTTTCTCATAGGCTTTGTGGCCCCTTGTTGGCTATTAGAGAAAATGCAGGTCTATGGCACTGTACTTAACTTTTAAGACCGAGAATCTGTGCCCATCTTTCATGTAAAGTCTGAGGGTTCTACCAAAGACCTTTGACCCCACCTTGTATGGCGGGTGGGGTCAGGTTTTGTTGGTTCCAAAACTTAAATGCAAAGAGGAGACAAAACCAATGCTAATTGCAAGTGTGGATGATTATTTTGCTTATACGTGAGAATGTAATGTAAACTTGCAACACATAATCAATATTAAATACTTTAGGAAACCAGCAAGAAAACCATCACACAGAAACAGCTCAAGGCTACCCATACAACAACAATTGAATTGCAGTTGTAAATTATATCAAGTGCTCCATTACTCCATCTTTGAGAGAATACAAGCTATATAAAAATTCTCGATCAAAGACAGATATATAATCTCTAATCTCTAGTGCCTTGATTATACTCTGTTGCAGCCACAAATACAGATAGCTGAAGACCCAACCAACGAGTGCTTGTACCTGTTATACATTTCTGAAGTCTGCTTGAAGTTCACCACCTGGGACACACGCGTAGTTGGTGGACTGCAATGTGAATTCTCCACAAATGGTCTAGACCTTCTCTCACAGTAGCTGATGATGAAATTTATCTCAATCAAATCCTAGCAGACCCGAGCAAACTCATAGATGTGGAAAATACAAACAAGGCTTAAGATGAGGCCATTACAATTATCTCTGAACTAATAAAGATTAATAATTTTTTGAATAACGAATATGAAAATGTGTGATCAGTGAATCATAATACAAGTATTTGCTTTATTAATCCAGGTAAGACTATGAAAACATTTTATTCTGTACAGCAACTACATGTGAATACATATAAGATGCTAAAAATGCTTTCAGCAATACACTGAAACATCCTGAAACAACAAGTAACATCATCTGTATGATTCAAAGACATATTAAAAGACTTGCTGTCTGGTACAAAACATGGAAACTACAGGGGGAAGTTATGACAGGAAACAGTGTGGTAGACACTCTTCTCATCACGAAAAAACACATACAAGGATTATACATGCAGACATGCAGTTACAGCTCAATTCTTATAGCAATAAGAAGTAGATGGACAGGACAAGGAAGTGGAAGTAAAAGAAAATAACACCTGAATGCATGCAGGTGCATTCAGAAAGGACTGTATTTCTACCAAATTTACGATATACCAACCTATAAATAAATGTTAAAAAAAAAAAAGGTGAACGACATCATCTGGTATGTGGCTTGAGATCCATCAATATGCCTCTGATCAAATACGCTCATCAATATTATGAGCCGTTGCCTGGATACAGTTGGACGGGAACACGTGTGAGAATATACAGACGAGTATTCATCATCTTTTGGCACACTTTTAGGTGCACAGAAGAAGAAGGAGAAGGCTTACAATATATTCACATCAACCTCCCACAGCTGACGTGAATAAGAGACTGGAATGCAACGGGAGTAAAAAACACTGCTGAATTGCTCTGAGGGAGTAATAAATACACATTCTAACAGAAGACCTGCTGCCCCACTTCTGTCTACATTGGGTCAAACACTGGAAAGTACACACAACTATGTGTAAACACACAAAGTTAGCCTTATGACGATAATGCTATTTAGATGTAACATAAAGTTTTGAATTGTATAGTGCTGTGGCCCATTTTCAAACTCTATTTCCAGTAGTCAGTTCTGTTCAACTCTGATTAGCAAAAATTTGCACACCACACATACCAATCTTTTTACTTACCCTAAAAGGGCATTCTTGGTGCCTGTATCAGGCCATGTCTGAAACTGAAACAAATAGCAAGTAAAACCAAAAGAAAGCCACTGTTGTATGGTTTTAATGAAAGTTTATGTTGAATGGAGGGGGCATTTTAACCTGGAAAAAACTCCGGCCATGACCTCTGCTAAGCCGATGTAACAGGAATGAACACTGTTTCCCCACAGCACGTCAAACCCTGAACATTCCCGTTGTCTTCTGGTGGCCACAAGAACTCCAGTATTGATGACATGGGTTTATTTTTCACCCGTCTTTACCAGTCCTGACACAAAACCAGTAAACCAAAGAGCAAGGGAATTTTGCAAACAAGAACGCCTCACATTGCAGGCTAGCAACAGAGTGGTGTTTTTATCTGTCCTCCTCTTTAAACAGCTTCAATAAATAAAAACTTCTCACCACTTATGACGCTCGTTCTAGGCTTGGCTGTGCTTCATTGCCCAAACACCTGACATCAATCTGTACTTGTTTTACGTTAGTGGTCTTCTTCCTGTCTGGCAGCTGCGTGGTGTTTTGCATACAACAAAATCCCTTTCTAAGGTTTTAGCTAAAGTACATTGTTCAGAAAAGGCTACTTTACACAAGTATTTTTCCACTAAGGCCTACATTAGGATTTGAGCAGCAAACTTTTCAAGTTACATTTGTTAGTCTTTTATCATTAATGTTAAGGCACTATATTTTTTTTTATGCAGGTGAATTTTAAAAATAGACAAAACTCTGTGAAATTACCTATGGTAAAACTTTCATGAGAAGATCTCTCTTTGCTGCTTTCTATTTATGTTTTTCTCACCTTTGTCTGTCCTTTCCGCCTCCCACGCCTTCCTCTCTGTGTGTCGAGCACACAATGTTCATGTTAGTTTGACTTTTTTTTGTCTCATCAAAATGGCTTTCTTACACTAAGATCTGATGAAAGTCAGTAGATTTGGAGCTTTAGATGCTGCGCTCAGGGGGCTCAGGACGCATCTTTGATGACATTGCTTGTACAGTACTGTGCAAAAGTCTTCAGCCACCCTTAATTTATTCTTTTCTTTGGCATGGGTGCATGGATTTATTGAAACACATTCAAACATAAAGGGTGGGCCATTTATATGGATACACCATATTAAAATGGGAATGGTTGGTGATATTAAAGTCCTGTTTGTGCCACATTAGTATATGTGAGGGGGCAAACTCCTCAAGATGGGTGGTGACCATGGTGGGCATTTAGAAATCGGCCATCTTGGATACAACTTTGTTTTTTCAATAAGAAGAGGGCCATGTGACACATCAAACTTATTGGTAATGTCACAAGAAAAACAATGGTGTGCTTGGTTTCAGCGTAATTTGATTCTTTCATGAGTTATTTACAAGTTTCTCTTTGTTCACAGCCATTGACATGTCGAAGAGGTTAACACGTGAGGAGCGGATCGAAATCATGTTGATATCTGGTAAATGCAGTAACTGGGTCATTGCAGCAGATTTCAATGCAAGACACCCTATGAGACAACCCATCTCCCATGGTACAGTTAGCAAACTGCTTGCTAAGTTTCGTGAAACTGGTTCAGTGTTGGATTTGCCAAAATGTGGACGCAAGAAAACTGTCACTGATTAAGAAACATCAGTGGCTGTCCTAGCTTCATTCAGCAAGCGCCCACAGCGTGTCAGGGTTCCTGGGTCGGTGACCCAGTATTTTCAGTTCACGTTCACTGTTTATCTTCTGCCTGTTCCACTTCCTGTTTTATTGTGTTAGCCTTGGTCCATGTGCATTATGTTCCGTCCTCTTCCCGTTTATCATTAGTTCATTATGTTCAGCTGTGTACTCACCAGGTTCTAATCTCTCATCACTCAGCCTGTGTATTTATGTCCCTCAGTTCAACCAGTCCAATGTCGTGTCATTGATGTTATTGTGATGTTGTCTCTCCGTCTGTATGTTCCGTTAGTCAGTCAGTGCTTCAGTCAGTCGTCCAGCCAGCCATTTTCTCCCTTTGTTCTGTTCATCCACTCCTTATAATAAATCGTCACCTACCTGCGAGTCCTGCGTTTGGGTTCCTTCTTCCTCGCCTCCACCCAACCGCTGACAGAATGACACGACCCGTGCCACGAAGACACGTTTGGAACCCAGCGGACTCGGACCTCTACGAGCGGCAGGAGGTAGCGCTCTCCTTGTGGGCGGAAAAGCTCAAGGAGAGACAGCGGCTCTTCGCGGAGCGAGAGCACGTCTTCGAGGGCACTCGCTTGGCTCTGGGCGGGCCTCGGAGACGCCGCGTTCCCCCACCTGCTGCCTCACCTGTACCGGAGCATTTGCCGTGGAGAGTGGACGTTCCACGCCGCGCTTCGGCCACTCCCTCTCTCGCCACTCCGCTCCTCGCTCCCACACACGCCGCCTCATCCGCCGGACCTCCACCATCGCCGCGGCACAACGGCTACGCCTCCCACCTCGGCTCAACGGAGGCTACCGTGCCAGAGGCTCTGCTGTTTTCCCCGGCCGCTTCCGCTTCCCAGAGAAAGCGGCGCACACGCCGCCATAGAACGGACTACTTTCAGCCACTCCCGATGGTGAGCTCCAGTGACTGTTTTTCGCACTCACCATCTGATTATTCACTTAAAACGCACAATAAACCCATCTCTCATTCATGGGATGTTTCCCTCCTGGAGGATTCTGTGGACTGGGAAGATTTGTTCTGCTCTGCTCCCCCAAAGACTGTAAATAGTGGTGGCAGAAAAATCAGAACAATCTCCAATAAACCTGCCAGTAACACACACACCGTCATTATTTCCACACCCAGTATTCAGCCATTTCCCACCAGCACAGGGGCCCAGTCTACGCCCACACCAGTGCCAGCTCCCAGGAGGAGGGCAGCTGCGACCCGGTCTACCTCCACACCCGCTTCTGTTTCTCAGGTGGGGGTGACTGGTGTCCAGCCACCTTCCGTGCCCGTCCCAGCGCCCAGGTTGAGGGCAACCAGAACCCAGCTTGACCTCCCTGGAGGCTTGGAGGAGCTAACCGGTCCACCTGCTACTTCACCACTTCATCCACCTCCTGACCCAGCCTTTCACGCCCTCGCACTATCCCTAGTTAGATTAGCTGAACTGTCCCCTGCCCAGGCACCAGCCTTACGAGCCCAAGCCGTAATTTTATCTCCGTCACTAGCTCAATCTGTAGCTCAGCCAGCAGCCACGCCTGCCTCTGTTCCTCCCTTAGCATCTCCACTCCAGTCAGTTCCCTCACCTGCTGTTCAGCTTTCCCTCCAGTCAGTTCCCTCACCTGCTGTTCAGCTTTCCCTCCAGTCAGTTCCCTCACCTGCTGTCCAGTCCCCTCCTGTCCTCAAGTCACCTCCTGTAGCTCAGTCCCCTCCTGTCCTCCAGTCACCTCCTGTAGCTCAGTCCCCTGTCCAGTCAGTCCAGTCGCTTCGCTCCTCAGCCAGGGGCCTCCGCGCCCGCTGGCCCGGCCGCTCCTCAGCCAGAGGCCTCCGCGCCCACTGGCCCGGCCGCTCCCCAGCCAGAGGCCTCCGCGCCCACTGGCCCGGCCGCTTTCCAGCCAGAGGCCTCCGCGCCCACTGGCCCGGCCGCTTTCCAGCCAGAGGCCTCCGCGCCCACTGGCCCGGCCGCTTTCCAGCCAGAGGCCTCCGCACCCACTGGCCCTGCCTGCCTCCTGCCAGAGGCCTCCGCGCCCACTGGCCCTGCCTGCCTCCTGCCAGAGGCCTCCGCGCCCACTGGCCCTGCCTGCCTCCTGCCAGAGGCCTCCGCGCCTGGTCCGGCCTCTGCCTCAGCTGCACCCACGCCCGGTCCGGCCTCTGCCTCAGCTGCACCCACGCCCGGTCCGGCCTCGGCCTCTGCTTCTGCTCCGCCTGGTCCGGCTCCAGAGTCTTCGTCCTCGTCTGGCCCAGCCTCAGAGTCTTCGTCCTCGTCTGGCCCAGCCCCAGAGTCTTCGGCTTTTGTTTCGCCTGCTGCAGCTCCAGCCTGTGCTTCGCCTGGTCCGGCCCCGCCGTCGCCTGGTCCGGCCCCGTCGTCGCCTGGTCCTGCCTCGTCTGGTCCTGTGCCCACCAGGCCATGGCCAGCACACCTAACACTGGAGAGCCGCCGCTGCCTTCCGCGCGGTCGGCCCCCTGAACTGCTCCGTCGTCTCCTTCGCCGCCGCCGTTGCCTTCCGCACGGCCGGCCCCCGGACCGCCTTCGCCTGAGTGGCCGCCGTTGCCTTCCGCACGGCCGGCCCCCGGACCGCCTTCGCCTGAGTGGCCGCCGTTGCCTTCCGCACGGCCGGCCTCCCGAACTGTGTCCACGTCGCCGCCGTTGCCTTCCGCGCGGTCGGCCCCCGGACCAGTGCTGTCGCCGTTGCCTTCCGCACGGTCGGCCCCCGGACCAGTGCTGTCGCCGTTGCCGTCCGCACGGTCGGCCCCCTGAACTGTCTCGTCTCGGCCACGGGCCGCGTGGACGCCCACCTGAACTGTCTCGTCTCGGCCACGGGCCGCGTGGACGCCCACCTGCATTGTCTCGTCTCGGCCACGGGCCACGGGGGCGCCCACCTGAACTGTCTCGTCTCGGCCACGGGCCACGGGGGCGCCCACCTGAACTGTCTTGGTGTGGACTCCGTCCCTCCGTCCTGGGCCCCCTCCGCCCGCCCTGTTCTGGTTTTTTTTCTTTCTATTTTGGCCGTCGGGTGCCGGCCTTTGGAGGGGGGGTACTGTCAGGGTTCCTGGGTCGGTGACCCAGTATTTTCAGTTCACGTTCACTGTTTATCTTCTGCCTGTTCCACTTCCTGTTTTATTGTGTTAGCCTTGGTCCATGTGCATTATGTTCCGTCCTCTTCCCGTTTATCATTAGTTCATTATGTTCAGCTGTGTACTCACCAGGTTCTAATCTCTCATCACTCAGCCTGTGTATTTATGTCCCTCAGTTCAACCAGTCCAATGTCGTGTCATTGATGTTATTGTGATGTTGTCTCTCCGTCTGTATGTTCCGTTAGTCAGTCAGTGCTTCAGTCAGTCGTCCAGCCAGCCATTTTCTCCCTTTGTTCTGTTCATCCACTCCTTATAATAAATCGTCACCTACCTGCGAGTCCTGCGTTTGGGTTCCTTCTTCCTCGCCTCCACCCAACCGCTGACACAGCGTAGCACTCGCCGCATGTCGCTGGAGAGTGGCATTAGTCAAACATCCCTTCGGCGGATATTAGCTACTCACAAATGGCACCCTTACAAACTCCAGCTACTGCAGCATCTCAACGAGGAGGCCCACAAGGTCTCCCGATCTGACCCCCTTAGACTTTTATCTTTGGGGTCATCTGAAGGCAATTGTCTATGGTGTGAAGATACGAGATGTGCAGCACCTGAAACTACGGATACTGGATGCCTGTGCTGGCATTTCTCCTACGGTGTTGCTATCAGTGTGTGAAGAGTGGGAGAAGAGGGTTGCATTGACTATCCAACATAATGGGCAGCACATTGAACACATTTTATAAGTGGTCAGAAACTTGTAAATAACTCATGAAAGAATCAAATTACGTTGAAACCAAGCACACCATTGTTTTTCTTGTGACATTAGCAATAAGTTTGATGTGTCACATGGCCCTCTTCCTATGGAAAAAACAAAAGTTGATGGCCGATTTCTAAATGGCCACCATGGTCACCACCCATCTTGAGGAGTTTGCCCCCTCACATATACGAATGTGGCACAAACAGGACTTTAATATCCCCAACCATTCCCATGTTATTACGGTGTATCCATATAAATGGCCCACCCTGTAGATAGAGATACGGCAGGAATACAGTTTGTACAAATTCAATATTTTCACTATCTTTTTTCTTCAACACAGCCTGAACTCTCTTAGGCAGCTTTCTTGTAATTTCTTTAAGTCTTCAGGAATAGTTCTCCACGCTTCTTGAAGGACACTTAAAGCTCGTCTTTGGATGTTGAGGGCCTTATCTTCTGTTCTCTGTCACACACACTGCTTCAATAATGTTGAGGTCCAGACTCTAGGGAGGCCAATCGATGACCAATGCTGTTCAATACTGTGTGTTTTTCTATCCAGGTATGCTTTTCCTGCATTGGCAGTGTGCTTGGGATCTTTGTCAAGCTGAAAAATTAAGCTGTTGCCATTCAGACTCTTTGACTCAGTACTGCATTCTGAATCAAACTCTGACAGTACGTTTCTGCATTTATAATTCCATCAATTTTGATCGTCAACACCAGTCGCTGCAATGCAGTCCCAAACAATGACAAAGCCTTGACTGTTTTTTATAGATGACTGTAGACACTTCCCAATGTACCCTTTTCTAAATTACTCTGTGCGTATTAACAACAATTTGAACCAAAAATTTCTGATTCTGAATCATTAATCTGTAAGACCTGTTGCCAAAGACTTTCAATCCAGTTCTTGTGTCATTTAACATACCCCAGTCTCTTCTTCATGCTTGGCTATTGCTCAAGACCATTGTGGGGAAAAAAAACTAAACAAGAAACCCTGGCTCCTTGGAGGCAAAATATTATAAGAAATGAGAAGCTGCTCAAGACTGCTTCCTGAATGGACCATATTTTAACTCACTGCTGTTCCTTCTGGTTACACATTAGACCGACAAATACACAGAGTGATAAACCACCCCTCTGTTATCGAAACAAAGATTTAGCTGTTTGTTTTGCTTTGGGTTCATAGGGGCTGTGTAACATGCACACACACATGCACACACACCCATACACATATTGATGTCTGGAGGGTTTCCAGGTACAAGTTCCCCTTTCTGTCAGTCTCTGTGTGAACTCAGCAGCCTTAGTTTCCTGCTATGGCCTTTTCATTGTGTTTATCAGAAAACTGCGTGTTTGAGTCATTGAAATAGTATATGCAGACTTTTAAACAAGTATTATATAAGGAATAACATCTGCCAGCTTATGGATTGTACATGAGTCATGTTCTATACTCTATATCGAAACTGATTTAGCCAAAGTAATCTAATGCACTCAGTTTGCAGTCCACCAACACCAACTTGGAAATAGTGCAACATCTCCCCCTTCTGGTGAAATAGCAGAAGAAGCTGCATAAACAAATTCTAACCCTGTTGCGAAATATAAGATTCCACAACTTTTTCATTCATGTTACTGGAACAATCTGTCACAAGGGCATAGCTTAACCTACGAACTTTCATCATTTGTTTCTTTTCTGGCAAATAAATCATATAAAACAAAGCTACACTATTGTATGGAGTCTTTACGGATCACATTAGAGTACAGGTGTAATCTTGAGATTATAATAATTAAAAAGATTTTTTGAGACCTTTTGTATTATCATCCCATATAATCAGTCTGATTTAATGTGCGAGTATTGAGGGTAATATCAGTTATCAGTCTGGTATAACTGGTATGCAGTTATTCTTTACTTCTGCAGCCGTCAGCAAACACCAGCAAGCTTATGGTAGGTAAATATCAAATTGCCCTCCTGTCTCTGCAACTTTCCAAACAATGGGATCATCACACAAGTTTACAGATTCTACATGTAACAGGGCGCACAGCTAATGCTACTGAGGTGATAGTAAAATCAATTCATGTTAAGTTACTTTGGAATGAGTGAGACTAAGTGTGCAACAGATCACCACAGATACCTCTGTCTTGCTATTTCATACAACTTGAATATTATTAATTAACACAGCATTTTAGATCTCATTCTAAAGACAACCAACACAGATCAAAAGGCAAAAACAGGAATAATAATAAATAACAATAAAACTGTAAGAACAAATGAAAACTATAATGAGACAGGAGGTATAGTGCAGCTACAGTACTGCGGTTAAAAACATTAACATGAGTCAGATCTGACATGTAATATTGTATTGTGGTTATAAAAGTTCCTTTGCCTGGAACTAGTAAATCCCAATGCACTGAAAAGTGCACCAGTTAAAGGGCAAAGATTGTGACATCACTGTTTGCAGACCTCTGTCACATGATATGCCTCAGTTTGTATGCTAGTGGTACTGCTTGTGTACATACAAATACAAACACAGCTGACTAATTTTCCTTCCTACTTTCCCTGAAAACAAAGAAGTTCAAAGAACTTGCATCTGAACTCTCCACCCTCACTCATTGTTTGTGCAGACATGTGTGCTGTTATCTTGTTACTAAACTTTCTCCATCCTTCTTCTCTTGCTTCCTAACTCTTGCTTCCTAATTGTATGCACATGAGTGAATTCCAGCGGATGGGAGAGGTAGAGAGGGAGGGTGTGATGTCAGAGGTCAAAGTTTAGATTCTGACCTTTGACCTCTTAGTAGAACCCAACTGTGTGGTAATTCTGTGTGTGTGTGTGTGTGTGTGTGTGTGTGTGTGTGTGTGTGTGTGTGTGTGTGTGTGTGTGTGTGCGCAAACCAAAAGGCTCTCTGTAATCACAATCACAAATGCACACACACAAACACGCGCACACAAGCAAGTGATGCAGGGGGTTACATTGTGAAAATGGGAGGGTGGCGAGGTGGGGTGGGGGTGAAAAAGGGGGAGAAAAATGGGAGCAGATGTTCATCAGGTCTACAAACCCCTCCTCCCTTCCCTTTATTTTTTTCCACTAGTAGTTGTAGCCTCTTATCTGAAGGAGGCTGTGTGGGGCTGTGGAGGAATGACTTCACTTAATCATGAGTTTTTCAATAGGCTGAGTGTGCGAGTGTGTAGAGGTTGTAGGAGCACACACAAGCACAAAAGTGCATGCGCACAGACGTCAGTGTAATGCAGTTGTTTTAATCAGGAAATCCACTCACATCCAATGGTGATGTTGTAATTATGGATTAGTCAGCTCTACTATCTACCTCCTACTCAACCTTCCATTCAGTTCTTATAACCCGCAGACAGCTCTTAGACGTCCTTCCTACTCACTGAAAACCAATATTGTTTGATCATCAAGGGGTTTGTTAAATATATCAGAAAACATGAATTGTTTTTACATCATTTCCCTGGAAACATCTTATTAGACTTGGCGTGCAGTATAGCCTAAAGTCAAATATCTCAGGCAATACAACCTCTGGAAACCTGTTCTAATATCTAGTAGATGTTGAATAATCACAAGCTTTCATGATGACTAATTACTCCAGTGCTGAAAGATTACGTGACCAAGCAACAGAATGCATCCTGTGGCACATTTTTATGCACCTGGTGGAATAATCCCAAATCTCTGGATGAACCTCGCTGCAGATCCAGCCTCGACAAAACAATCTCCACTTTCCATCCTTTATTGCCTTCTCTCTCTCTCTCATTTCCCCTGTTTCTTCTAAATAACCCCAATCCTGCCCCTTCATCGTCTCCTCTCCCCCCTCTTGCATCCATCTCTTTCCCCCTACCCAGCCCTTCTATCCCACACATTCACCTTGCTCTGTTATTTCCACACTGTGTGTGTGTGCATGGCTGTAGTCACAGAGGGCAGGCCATTAGTTTGTTAGTTGGTTCTGCAGCTCATTGAGCTCATTGTGCTCCAAAGGCCCTCCAGCCCAGCTGGACTCAACAAGAAGCAAGAACTCCCTTTCAAATCTCTCACCTCCTTTCTCCTCCCCTCCCCCTCTCCTTTAACCCCCACTGCCAGTAATCCCCAACTCAGCCCAAAGATTTAGTTTCTTCACAGAAGTAAACTGAACTTGCTAACCAAATAGCCAGCTTATAGCATTTGTTTGCCAAATTAACAAATTACCTCAAGGAACTTGTGTTGCTGACATCGTGCTAATGGTTTGTTGTTTACAGTGTCAGAGGAGGTAAAAACACACACACAGTGCCCACCTCTTAAGATGTAGAACTAATTAGAGCAACTTCTAATGTCACTTTCTGTTGAAGACACACAGCTGCATTAGCACTGGTTTTGTTTTATCCCGGGACAATACACATTATAATCATTGTGCATCTAAAAGTTCATTTTCATGCCCTTACTGTGCATCTTATAAATTTAAAGCATCACAGCAAGTTGCGGTAAATTTATAGTGTAGCAGTTTACACATTCGCCTAGGAAGCAAAAGATCCCTGGACCGCTTGGAGGTTGAATCAGCAAGGCCATCCAGTGTAAACAATTGCCAAATCAAATGTGTGAGTGGTGCTTCCTTAAGAAGGAGTCACCACTCATATATTTGATTTGCCAAATTTAGTAGCCCAAATTAAAAAATATTGTTAATGTGTTAAAGGATTTTAGTTCATGCGATGACAAAGTGCACCGAGACAATAGCGGCAGGAGACAATATTTGGCAATGGTAGCAGTCTGGTGGTTATGACAGTGTTGCCAAATCGACCTATAGGATCTGCTTGGCCATGAAAGCCCATGGCATGAAGTTCCCCGGCTCAGTTTTTATGCTGACGTTAACTCCAGAGGAAGTTTGGCACTCTGTAGTTACTGAATAAGCAAAGCATTGGTGGCTTTTACACCATGTTCTGTAACTTTACATGGTCTGCACTCTGCTGTGGTTCAAACACACTTTGGAATAACCAGTTAAAGATGATGGACGAATATCTATGGGTGAAGAAATTTCATTAACTGACTACTTGCAGTGCTGGCACCCTGTTACAGTATTACACTCAGATTTATTGAACTCTGTATAATAACCAATTCTTTCCCTATGGCAATGGCACTGAAAACACCTGAATGCAAAGATTAAGAGGTATGGACCAATACTCTTGTCCATGTATGTTTGGACATTACTTCTAAAATATCTGCTAATAAAGCATCACAACAAAAGCAGGGACATAACTCAGAATTACACCGAATCACAAAACTAGAAATCGCTATGAATTTGCCAAAAATTGCAAAGCGATCTACAACTTTTGAAGGGTGAAAGACATACATATTACTTACAATGTGGTACGTGAGATTTAAGAATCTGTGTGGGCACACACACAGTTTATTATCATACTGTTTAATAGCAATTATGTGCAAAAGCAGCCAATTCATTTGCTTTCTACGGGAAAGGAAAAGTCACAAATAATGTGCAGTTTATTACTTATGTTGAGTAAACCCCCAACCTTCAGACTGTAGAGTGGGCCTGTACCATTACAGCTCACTGGGGGTGGAATAGATTGAAATCCTCTGTCAAACACACACAAACACGTTTGCACACAAAAAACACACACTTAATGGTGACCACTTGGCTGGAGCAAAACAAAGCTTTTCGGCAGGCTTTGTTCTCAGCTGAACTCATCTTTCAAAAGGGACTCAGAGCTACAACTTGGACTCAAAAACTTCTGAGGCAGACTGAGTCATTTTTGTCAACCTTTTAAGATGTTCCTCTGGTCCTGCAGGGATTTCATGTGGGCTGGATATCATTGGGTTGTTAATACCACTTGTTTAAACTTACAAATGAACTCAAGAATTTTCACTGATGCCACAAATGAACCTATTCTAAGGTAAACTTAAAAGTCCTAATCAGAATCAGTTGCAGAAGAAACTGAAAGCAGCTCACTAAGGTTGCAGCCAACAGTTTGCTTGCTTATGAATGCAGTCAAAATTGGTACGAGGTGTGACAGCCGAAGTCCTGGCAGATGTGTTTGTGCTTGCGTGTTCTTGATGTTTTGTCTTTGTGAGGACTGACTTGTCTTACTGTTGACAGAAGGGCTTGAATTTATGATTGTAGTGTCTAAGGTAAGGTTTAGACTCCCTGTCTTTGTAAAGGTAAAGGGACTAAACCTGTTGTTTTGTGTGTGTGTGTGTGTGTGTGTGTGTGTGTGTGTGTGTGTGTGTGTGTGTGTGTGTGTGTGTGTGCGAGAGAGTGGGACTAATCATCTCAAGGCTCTGCTCTGCAGTGGAATTTTTCACACATCTGTCTTCACCTTTGAAATCAACGCCTTCGTTCCTTCTTGTCTGTGTCATAGGGTTAGGCTGTCTCCACTTTTCTCCTTATCCACATTTAGTGCCTCAGTTTTCTGTTTCTTTGTTTTGTCTTTGAAATGGCCTTTTCTAGTTATGAGTCAGAAGCAGCACATCTGCAAAAGAAACCATCTGCCTGCATTTTCATTTCCTACTATGCATCAACTGAAAACAAGTATTTCAAGAGAACGGTGTAACAGTTGTCTGATCAAAGTAAACTCAAAAGGCCAGCCCTTGTGTACCAATGAACTAGAGATGTCATAAAACCACATATTCACTATAAGGAAAATACAGTGTTAGCAAATTAGTAAATTACTAACATTTGAAAAAAAAATGTACAAAAAAGACTTTCCACAATTAACAGATTTAATTATTAAACCAATTAAATATTAACATTTGTTTTTTGTAGGATAGCCTATCTATTTACAGCTTTCTAAGCTTGTGGTCATGCCCGGATCATCAAGCTACAGCTTTCCTACTATTTCTTAAATTCTTTTTTTATTTTCTTTTTGGTTGGACCCCCAGTTGTAAATATCCTCAGAATGCCCATTCATTGTGGTGATAACCCCAGACTGTCTGCTGAAATGAACAAGGGGGATAGTGAAAGACAGAGGTACATGGAGAAGAGAAGAGAAGAGAAGAGAAGAGAAGAGAAGAGAAGAGAAGAGAAGAGAAGAAAGAGCAGTTAAAAAAAAAGAACTATTAAAAAAAGCTATGAAATACGCAAAACTAAGAAATCTAGCCTATATATTGTGTAATACCCAAATCAGTGAAGCTAGGCGATAGATAATGCATATTATACAATCTTATAATCAATTTTCAACTTATAGTCAATAAATGTATTTATTTATTTATTTATTTATTGCATATAATCCCTCATTCTCATCCTTCTTTAGAACCGCAGGATGTGGAAAAACAACTTTTTGCAGAATCCACAGAGGCGTGGGAGTGGCCAACAGTGGTGCTAGGTTTTAAATCCACACGTGGTCCGGGTCTTGGGCTTGTTTAGCACCCATACATAACTAGAAACTTCTGACCATCTCATGCCAGCGAGTTGCCCACGTCTATCGCGGCAGGGGCAGACGGGATCGGACGAAGGTTTTGATAGCTCAGCAAAATGCCATCTTATCCCCTGAACCAGTTTGCTGAGCTGGAAGAAATGATGTGCAAGGTAAACCAAACCCCCATAAGAGCGCAAAAGAAAGTTTAGCGGAGAGCGAAAGTTGGCTAGGTCGGGGAGAGGAGGAGGGTGTTAGCCTGCTAGCTGCGCTGTTACGGAGTTTGCGGTCTCCATGTTATCTTTTCGAGTCTGCTTTAGTGGATAAAATGTGTCAGGCTTTCTCTTTTAAGACTCTTCGTCTGTCTTTTGACTGTTCTGTAACCTGAAAGTTTAACTCTGACCAGACGTTAAGTTGCCAGAAAGCAAGTTGTTGTAGTCCATCGCAACTTGGGCCCATGAAATTATCGATTTCATTATCGAGCCTAGTTTGTGATTTTCTCTCAACGCCGGTTAATTAACGTCATTAATTATTAAAGGTCGCTGTTTTCGTGCTAATAGCTTCTTCGATAGACAGTTCGCCAGTAAAGCATCTTATTTATACACATAACCCCAACAAGTTAAGTCACAAAAGTCATGGCTAACAGACTAAAGTCCCCAGTTAGAGCTGTGTTGAAGTGTAGAGGTCCTAAACTTGCTCGAAGTGGGGAAAAAAAGTTTTGTAATACTTTTGTTTGTTTGTTGTTAAAGTTAACATTGCGTATTTTATTCCGTGCACTGAATGGAAACATTGTATAGCTCGTCTTAGTTATCAGAGCAAAAAACGTGTCTTGAAGGTTTTTGTTTTTTTTTTTGTTCCTTAGGTTTAGATGGACGAATCCAAAAATCAAACGGAAAGAGGGGTGACGCTACGTATTACAGATTTGAATCTAAAATATCTGAATTTGTCGTGCCAGTACAATGCAGCACAAAATAAGCATATGGATGGATCGATGTGTCAAAAATTTATTTTGACGACACAAGTTGGAAAAAGTGTGCTTTTTATGTACTTGTATACAAATGCCCAGTACCTCCCCACCCCCGAAACTTGGTTCTTGATGCTTGAATCTATCAGGGCACCTGACTCAAAATATTTCCAATGAAAACATTTAACAGAAATGTGCAAATAGAGCAGAAGATGTAACCTTTAGTGTTTAGTGGTAATAACAAAAACATATATTAATGTCTAACATAAACTGGCATAAACTAGTTAGCAAATGTATAAGTTTTAAAATTGCTGAATACTAATAGTAGCTTGTACAGGCTAATGATGTGGACTTTTTGTTTTTTTTAAATACAGCATTTACTGAATCTCAATCTGAGGGAGCCGAACAGAACAGTGCCATCCCTAAGTCTGGCCATGAGAACACCAGGTTACATCGGCGAGCCATGTCGAAACACTTCATTTTCCCTCTCCTCCCTGTCTTGCCTGCCCACTAATGCTTTGGACAGTGCACTTCTGACCTCCAACCAACGGGGACAGCAATCAGAGAGTGATCTACTTTCCCAGCTTGGTAATTCCACGCAGTGGGAGAAGCCAGGCTTCTTTTCCCAGCGCTCTCTCAGCATGGTAGAGACCAGTGGTGCAACAAGAGCAAGTCTAGGCTGGCCTGTGACAGGCACAAAATCCTCCCAAAGTGACATCAGCTCCGCCACACTGAACACCAGTTCCTCCTCGTCTGTGTCTGCCTCCTCTTCGTCGTCGCGCTATAAAACCGAACTGTGTCGGTCTTTCACCGAGAACGGCTTGTGCAAGTATGGGGGGAAGTGCCAGTTTGCCCATGGGCCAGAAGAGCTACGTGATCTAAACAGACATCCAAAATATAAAACTGAGCTGTGCCGTACGTTTCATACCATCGGCTTCTGCCCCTATGGGATCCGCTGTCACTTTGTTCACAACAGCGAGGAAGAAAATAAACTTTCATTCTCTCGTTCTTCCTCCTCAAGCCTTCCTCAGCAGCTGCCCTCCACCTCCTCCTCCCGCTCCCATCGGCCACGTCTTATCCGGCAGAGTTTCAGCTTCTCTGGGTTTCCCTCAGCTCCCCACCAGGCCTTTCAGTCTGCCCTCACTCCTCATGTTTCTCTTGCCACCACCTCATTCACATGCCCACCAACGGCCTCTTCTCCTTCCTGCGCAGACATTACTGATCTTCTCTCCCATGCCTTTCTAGAAATGAACTCTGCCTTTGAGGCCTCCCCCGCTCAGCAGCACCATCCTCCCGTGGGTCCGGATCCCAGGTCTCCATTCATGCCCTCCCCTGACTCCGGCTATTCTCCGAGTGGGTTATCTCCAACGAGCTCCCCTTCCTTACAGCAGAGTCCCAGTGCTGCGGGGGTCCTTTCAGGGCCACTTGGTGTTAGATCCCTGTCCCACACTTCTCTCTCAGACCAGGACCAGGATGGGATCAGCTCTGCTGGTTCACTGAGCGGCTCCGAATCATCTGGTGGCATTAACGAAGCTAACGGCAAACGTCTGTTAGTTTTCAGTCAGCTCTCTCTTCCTGAGGATGCCACTGGGTTCTGCCTTTAAGCTGCAGATTGCTGGAACATGTGTACATGAGTATCCATACGCAGAATATCCACTGCGCACGTAGCCATACTTAAGAACACAGACCCTTAAACGCACACTCCCCGCTCACACACTGACTGACAACTAAGACATTTTTAGCATTCTGTGTGAAAAAACGACTGGGTGACCTAACACGCTGTCACACTGCACGCCACTGTCATTTGCACAAGGCACAGTGATGCTAAAACTCCAGTTTGTATGTGGCGGATTCACCAAAACGGTATATCTCAAAACAGATGTTTTAATGGTGTCCTTAAAAACCTTTTGAAGCTTTATCAAAATGATATGCTAGGATGGCAAAGTCCAACAAAGAATTTTGTAATCACAGTGTGAATTTAATTTCCTCCTGTCAGCATACTGCGACAGATCTAAAGAATGTGAGAAAGCCAAAGACATCTGTTTGTTGCTCGTTCGTTTCAGTAGGACAAACACGATGTGACGGTATGTTTAGGAGTTCTTCCATCTAATGTACACTGTATTGTTTATGTAATGTTTATAAGCTCGTGAAGTAGTGTTTTTGTTTTTCGCCCTTCCCTCTTGTGGTTGTACCATCTGGGGGCTGTGTTTAGATCGCTGGCCTCGAATCTGAATGTTACGTTTTTAAACAATGTATACCTGTAGTGTTATTTACCAGGTCTTGTTACGTTGTTGAACCAAGATTTGCTGCTGTGTTTGGAGAGATGCGAGCATGGGGTGAGAGTCTTCTTTTATATCAGGAGAGTAAGCTAGTGTGAGCGGAGGCGTTGCGTTTCTGCGGCTACTGCAGATGCTTTTTGGGTTCTCGTGCATTATTGACAAACCTCAAGCAGTCAAGTGTCAATTTGCCAAATTTAAACCACTCTGCAGCAGAGTGAAAAGTGACTCAGTCAGGAGAGCTTGGGCGCATATGGGTTCATATTGCACGGTTGGGAAAGCACAAGGTACCAGGCGCTGAATATCCATGCCGGGAGCTAGCCAATTAGTTTGATATGAAATGATGAGGTCAGAGCTTGAAGCCAGGTGACTATTTTCTGAGAAGTTGTCGTTTGTGGTGCTGAAGTGTTCGGGGTTTTCTTTGTTGTTTTTGTTTGTTTGTTTTTTATCTCAAACACAAACATTCCCAGTAAGTTTTTGTAAAGTGAGACTCTCACTCCGTCACTCCATCTCTCTGTTATTCAGTATTAATCTTTTTCTTTCTCTTTTCTGTTGATGCCTTTGTTGTTAAGACTGAAAAGTATCCTGGTCACATGCATGCGTAATATGCTCCCAGGTCTTTTTTTTTTTTTTTTTTTTTTTGCCTTACGACGCTAGAGTCAGCCTACTGTAGGGTTAGAGGTATGTGTGCATAGTGTTTTAGAAAATGTTACTTGGCTGTTTATTGTTTTTTCTTGTGTTAATGATGTAGTTGGTCTATTTAAAAACAAAAAAACCTTTTTCATCAGCGTGTTTAAGGCCTGTTTAGTGGTAAAGATGATCTTTAGTAAATTAATTTCTTTAATTTATTTTTAACATATTTATAGAGGACTTTTGAGTTGTTAATGCTTGCATCAAGTTTAATATATTTTGCTTTTTTGTACTGGAAATAAAGGAGTTTGTTTTGTTTTTTTTAACTGTCTTTCTTTGACTTCTGTTTGCCACCTGCAGGTAAAAAGTGAAGATTTTAACATTTGATGTGCAAACTGCTTTTATTGAATAATGCAGATGTTTAAAAGGGAGGGGAGGGGTTTAATATATGCTATGCTGGCGTTAATGTAGCGTTGGCAAAAAGGCTCACAGGATGTAAGGTTTTAGGTGCAGGAAACCAGTGAACTGTCATTTCTGCTTTTCGTTTATCACATTTCCCCAGTGACCTGTGCCGTTGAGGTTAACCGTATCTATACAATAAAATAATTCCATTTGAGCTCTAAACCTCATTCATGAAGCTCATCTCAAGTTTATTTCTTCTAGATGGCTAACCTTTAAAGTATTCATGCAGTAGTTTACACTACACAAGTATTCCCTATACTTCCAGGATTAAGAAGTATTCTGTGATGCAGTCTCAAGGTGAAGAGTGTGAAAGCAATACTGATGAGAGCCTTTGAAATCCAGGAAAAGTCTTGGCTTTTTATTTTCCCTACAAAGCTTAGCCTTCGCTTCTTAAAGGGAAAAGTGATACTTGTGGATTTTAAAAACTCAGTGGCTGCTGGAGTCTGAAGCGAAGTCTCGGGGTTAAAAATGAGGAAAGCACTGTGGTCTCTCGCATCCTCGAAGTTCAGGTGCCGCAGTGTGTTTCTGGCAGCAAATTTGCAAATCAAAATGGATTTAAGCGAGTTTGGCAGTGCAGTCATGGCTGTCCCGGCCACTGCGGTCGAGGGTAATACGACAGTGGGGTGTGAATGTGGGAGTGTGGAGCAGTGTCACTAAAATTTCATGTAAAGATGAGATGTCTTTTGTTTGGGGTTTAATCTTACCAATCTTCAGTTTCTGCTTATTTCCTTTCTGCCTTCCCTGATTCCATCCCACATCCCTCACTTTGTGGTTACTTACATCTCCCTTCCTTTTCACCTCCTGCCCCCTCTATACCAGTATAATTGGAGTGCAATGCAACAGTTCCTGATATGAGACAATCTGACAAAAACACTTTACAAAAAGGCAGGCTTGATTAAAAAAATTAAAATATGATTTCAGGGCTTAAGATGCCTACTCACCCCTGATACTCAAGGAATCTCTCTGTCATGCACACACACAAGGGCTATTATTTTGTCACTTAACATGAGATGGGCCGGCTGTCTGGTAGTGATTAGTGGCCGTGAAGGGTTTAGAGGCATGCATCTGCTGTGTGTGTGTGTAGGCATTGTGTTCTATAGATATTCTCCCGGTTGCCCTGTGGGACATAGGAAAGACAGGCAGATGGCTGTATTCAGGTCCACCGCAGGTCAACATATGGCTGTGAGAGTCTTACTCATACCATGCTTGAGTGGAGGAAGTTGAATGCGCTGGTGTGACGACAGAAAAGTGATAAAAGGGGAAGAAGAAAAGTGGAGATGAAGAAAATAAAGGGAGGGCAGTATGAGAGGATGAAAGCGGGTGTCATCATGTGAGATCATACAGATTAAAAGCAGCAACATATGTTTTTAGGTTTCTCAGATGAAGTAAAACGCGGCCTTTTGCGTTTGTGAGATGTAATGATAATAATAATAAAAACAGAAAAAAATACCTTCACACTTCTTTGTGGACGCATGGAAGTGACACAGCTTACTTAGATTGCTTTGAACCATATTTGACTTTGAATCAATACATAGTACACATTTTAGGGAGTTAAACACAGATTTTAAATTGCAGCTGGTGATGTTTTAGTTTTCTTGTACTTATTTCAAATAAACTGAAACAGGTTCTCTCGCAGCTTCTCACACAACAAAAGACTTCAGTCGGTTTGTGTGGACAGTGTAGCTGAATTGTAGCAAGTCATCAGTTTAGGAATACGAATGCTGGTTTAACTTGCACACCCCCCCCAACACCTTTCTTTTCTCCAGCCATGAACACACCCCCTCCTTTTCTTCCGCTCGCATTCACCGTTCTTCTTTGTGACCGCATTTGGTGACATTGTGATGCGAGGTAGAGCAGGAGGAAGGGAGGCCAAGCCGTGTGGCGCGGCACAAAACGGCTGTTGCTCACCGTCCTGAGAGCCAGTCTCAGATTCCCTCACTCCTTATTGTTTCAGGCATTTATGTACAGACGCAAGGTACTTCTCTCACGCTCACTCTTTCCTCTCCTCATCATCACGCCCCCTCCATCTTTCTCTTTTCTGCCTCCCTCAGCCTCTAATAAACTTCTCCTTTCCACTTTTCACCCTTCAGCCTCCTGTTGAGGCTCTTCATTCTCTCTCCATCTAATTTTCCTAAAGCCCACTCTCTGTCTCCTTCAACTTTCTACAATTCGACCCCCTCCTAGTCTTTTTTTTTCTCTAATCCATCCTTCTGCTCCCCCCTTCTTTCCAAATGGTATTTGGACTAAGTGTTTAATGAGTTGCAACAAATAGGCAAAAGAGTGGGCAGTAGGCAGATGCTACACATTTATGCAGACATCTAACTCAATGTCTGTTTTTTTTCTTTCACGTCCAGCCCTTCACTCAGGTAGCTATTACCTAAGATGCACAGCAAGGGTCGAAAGGCAGCATACTTATAAGCAGTGACCTTATTTAGCTTTTTATTTTTTGGAATTTTAAGCTCATTCAAGTACCCTTATCTTTAGGGCCTCCAAAATAAGAAGATAACCCAGTTACAAGTGCCAAAGACAAGAGAGTCAAGAACATACGCTCACTGGCCAACTCATTAGTTACACCTTATTAGTACTGGGTTAGACCCCCGTTAGCCTTAATTCTTAATAGCATAGATTCAGGAAGGTGGTGAAAACATTCCAGAGAGTTCACTGCATGTTGACATGATAGCATCACACTGCTGCTGCAGATGTGCACATTCATTACATAAATCTCTTGTCCTAACACATCCCAAAGGTGCTCTATTGGTTTGAAATCTGGGCAATCTGGAGGCCATTTGAGTACAATTTGAGTTTAAGATGATTTAAAGATCTTAACAACATTACTACGCTACAAACATACTGAACCAATAATACAAGGCAGGATGGATCCATGCTTTCATGCCAAATTCCAGCACTACCATCTAAATGTTACAGCAGAAACTGAGACTCATCAGACCAGATGTTTTTCCAGAATAATAACTGCTGTCACAGCAGTATGAACAGTTGTGGAAATTAGAATCAACACTACAACCTCTGAAAGCCCAAGCTTGAGCCAGACACACCGAAGGGAAACAAAGTTGTATGTAAAGACCTTTATTGAGTAAAATTTTCCCACCAAAGGCAGTGAAATACTGGAACACAACAGGAGGTATTTTCCTTAGATTGGAGACAGAAACAGAACCAGATGAAAACCACAACATGTGCAATAATGTCAGTGTTGTGCCATATCAAAAACTGTACCAACTTGTGTTTTGACCAACCTTGGAGGTATAGGCAAACAAGGCTTCAAGTTAAGGTTGATCTTTTTGTTATTAAAAGTATAGACTAATCTTAATGCTTAAGAAGTAGAGCAGAGTAAAACCACTTCCTATCTTTTTCTTTTACCTTTCACATGAAAAAGCCTTGATATAAGCTGTAATTGTCAACTTCAAGTCTTTTTTTTTTCTTAAATGGAAATGTTCAAATGTTTTCTATCATAAATTAAAAAAGAAAAAAAAAAAGAACTAAATTTATGTATGGATCAGGTATCATGGAATAATTACACCAATGTTATTTGAAGAACTGATGAAAGTAACTGTGATGACCTCAACACTTGGGGGGGGTCTGCATAGCCAAATCTGAAGAAATTACTTGAAAAAGACAGAACGGACAACAAGATTCTGGACATACCTCAACAACATGGTGAATCTAAACTCAAAGTATCAGACATATTGTAATCCGATTGTTAAGTGATGACGTGACGAATCCTACTTCCGGGCCTAAAGTAGTCTGCGTTTAATATGGCTTTTGTGTTGTTAACATGTTTAATGTTATGTATTTTCTTCTATATAATCTCAAAAAGCTCCTAAAACAGTCAGTGATCACTGTTGACCTCCCTCGGCTTTTATTACCACTAATGATTTATTTAAGCTCAGTTTTTAAAACCTTAGGATGTAACTACAGCCCAGCCCATGCAGCAGTATATGAATGACTAACCTCGTATTGTGGATGGATTATCTCAGTTGTTCTCCTGGCTGAAGTTTGGTCCTTTTACAGCATCCTGCCATGCGATTACATTTGTTCCTGACCACCGAGAACACTCACGTTAACTTTTATCGAGTGGAAAAAAAAGTTAGCTTGTTTATATTATGCTAACATAGCTGAGTCGCTAGCGGTCACGTAGCACATCATTATATACCAGCTAGCCCAACTTCAGTAACCCTACAAACGTCACAGCTGTTTTAGCTTTCTGTTTTCATTTATGTTGGAAGTGATAGCAGAGCTGTACGTTTTCATTTGTTTCCAAAACCCCGCAGTCAGGACATGCTATATTGTATTTAGATAGAAGCTAGCGAGCTAACTTCCTGCTAACTTTAACTCTGTTAAATGTCATAAATTCCATTTTTATGGATGCCTAGATGTTAAACTCAATTGTTACACCTGGTAGAGCAGAAAGCTGATCAATTTATTAAAGATGAAAGACTTTAGACAGTTTTTCAACTCTCAGTAATGCCATAGTGATCGTTTGATATATGGACCTGCAGCGGAGTTTAGGCCCAGACACAGCTAGTGACATCAGACTGAACAACCAGATAACAGCTGTATGTGTCCCCCTAGTGGCAGCAACAGTAACAGCCTTTCCCAGAGAAGTGATCATTTTATGGTCTTACATTTTATGTTTAACAAACCTTGTTTTGTTGTTTTCTTGTCACAGCATTTTAAATCCATTCAACAAAGTGGTTTAGTCGGGGGGGAAAAAAAGAATAAATAATAAATATTATCCAACTGCCTGACAACTGTATGATTAACTTTCATTGTAAACCCCAACATGTTTTACAGCTTACTTACTAAATTCCAGGAAAAATGTCACATTTAAATATCAATGCTCTAACAAGAGAAAACACATCCATCATGATGAAAAATAACATAGAAATACATTCAAGTCTACTCCACTCTTAAATGTGAGACCACTACATAGAACAACAAATAAGCTCGTATCATTCCACTTGGAAAAATTGTACAAATTATTGTTCTAGAAACGTATTACATTCACATAACTTGAAGAAACTCAAATATTTCTACCAGTGTATTATTCTAGATTTGCATTTTGCCTTAGAAAAAGTCTAAGTGATTCCCACTACTACATGAAAGACTTCTCTCCTGAAGTCAAAACTAAAAACCAGAGCGAAGCACCAGGAATTGGATACAGCTTTTTCTGTAAAGAACAGTAAGCACTGAATAATGAATGCAATCAGCCAGATGTAATGATTTGCAAAGGTTCATTAGCCACCAATGGAATGGATGCTGAAAAAGATTGCATTAAATGCCATCCACAAAGATGTTTTCTCTTGACTTATGCGGATTGTCCTCCTGTAGTATTTTTGTTTTTTAAACTTTTTCCAATTTTCAGACTAAGCACTGCAACACATTACAAAGAATACATATCCTGTTAATAACTACACATTCACTTTAACTTCATAGTATTCAGTTGGAAGCCAGTGCTTAGCAGATAAAAAAAATAACTTGAGTTGAGAATGTAAAATAAGCAAAAACCTTCAAAACCAGAATCAGTATCCAAAAGGATTTATATTTGAGCCCTGGCTACCTGTTTTTACCAATCAGTTGTACCTGGTGGTCAGCAGAACGTCAGCAGTCCTGCTGGACCCTTTTGTGGATGTTTGATTCGCTTTATGGCTTCACTCATCAGTGGGAAAACAGGAACCATTATTTTCTCTTTTGGCACCATGTGGGCAGAAGATTAGGGCAACTTCTGGATGACCACCTGAAACTTACCTGAGAAGATAAAAATGCATAAAATATTATCCATCTGTACTGTCCTTTAAGGTACAGGACTATGCAAAAGTCTTGAGCCACTCCTCATTTCTTTATATTTTCCTTCCAATTAGACAGACTTTCTTGTAATCTTTTGAAGTTGTCTTGCACAATATAGTTGCCCCGGGTTTTCTCAAGATCTTACAAAGGAATGTTTTTTGTTTGTTAAGCTACTTAAAAGTGACCTGTGACTCATTCAAGCATAAAAATAGCACCTAACTCAACAGATGAATCTGTGTTGTGTCTACACATAACAGCTTGGGAAAGACTTGAAATTGTATTATTCGACACTCTGTTACTAGCAGGCTGTCGTAAAAACTCAATTTAATCCAGTTTCTTTGGCTTAATCTACAAAAAAGTGTTCAAAATAACACAGTTTGACATAAAAAAATAAAAATAAAAAATAAACATTTTTAATTCACACATCACCAGCTGGTAGTATCTCCCCCTTGAGTTTTGAATGTCTTTCAAGAAGCCTGGAGAACTATTCCTGGAGACTACTTACATAAAGAAGTTACAAGCAAGCTTGCCTAAAAGAGTTGGTCATACCAAACTTTGACTTTGCTACTGCACAAACTGTGTTTTCGCTTTATTTCCATGTATGTTTGCACAGGTTTTGCTGCAGCTATTTCCCATTTTCCAAGCAAAATATGAAGAAATGAGGGGTAGCTCAAGACTAGAACTGCTAGTTATGTGTACATTATAAATCTAATTAAACCAGACCTAACAGAAGCTCACAAGTACAGTAACAATGGTTGACTGAAAGGTAATAAGCATATTAGTCTGACTAACTTTTCCTTACAGTAAAATAATTATGTTTTCACAAAGCACTTACAGGATGGCATGACGGAGACCTCAGCTGTTACCACACTCTCCAAACCCAGATTAGATAGGGCTCCTCTCACCACACCACATGAAAAAGCAAGGTACTGAGACACACACGCACAAATTAGTCTCTATTGCATTATGACATTCAGGTTTTGTTGGCTGTATGCCAAAATACAAACCCTTAAGCACCTAGTGATACTTGTTCTATATGTAGTCTTTAGGAATGCAGGAACATGAGTGTGTCTGTGACTATTCTAACCTTAGGAGCCTGATCAAGGTACTGCTTTCCATTGGACAGCTGGGTCAGCAAATTAAACTTGTTATCCTGCAGAACATAGGTCCCCTGGTGTGGAAAATAAACAAGACATTATATTAAAAGATAACTCATTTTAACCAGCAATACATGTGATTGTATTTCCTGATTGCTGGGAAAGGTTCCTAAGATTTAAGAGTTCAATTTAACATCCATATGAATACAAGGACCCAACAGAAAACTGCACTGTAACAAAATGTTCAATGTTTAGGGTTTTAAAGTTGCAACAATAGCGGATAGACATGAAAGTAAAAGATACAGAATTTTTCAGAGAAAGAAATCCATCTAAGGCCTTTGTTAACTCTCAAGCGCTTTTGTTTATTTACAAGAAAAATCAACAGGACACGTTTAAGTCAACTTTGACACTAAACCTTTTAGAGACGTTTATGTTCTTCATCACAGTAATCATCCACTACAAACAGTGATGCATTGCAAAGTCTCTGTTTCACAAGAGATCAAATTTCCTGTTGTGAAGGCCAAAAACGTCTGTTACAGGATATATAACTGAAGCTTGAACAAACACTACACAAAACCTACTTACTAATTTGGTAGTAACATACTGCATGGTGTAACATTTTACCTGATGATTTGTTCTGAGGTTGTCCACCTGTCTCCTAAACACCTTAGTCCAGAAGTCTTTACAGATAAATTTCATTATATCCAATTCATCCTTAAAGCTGGGAGAGTCCCTGGTCAACCTAGAAAGAGCAAACAAGTGATGAGACACTCACTATAAAGGAAGACTCCACTTAACTCAGCATTTACATGTGTGACTTACCTCTCAATAAGTCCTTGTCCCACTCTGAAGCCCATACCTTCCAGGACAGAAACACAGACTGCTCTGTCCTAAAAAGATAAAATGCAAGCGATTAATTTGAACAGTATATCATGTAAAACTGTGAACATGACGTCACAATATTATAATATAAGGGGGAGCTGTGTTCTAAAACCGGAAAAAATTGTTTTACTACATGACATTATAGGCAACTCCTTAACACACCTTGTTGTCCATGGTTCCTTTGCTGGATTGCTGCTCCTTGTAAACATGTGACACGATCTCCATGTGGAGAAATTCAAACAGAGTCTCGTCCGCCATCCCTGGTGAACACACAATAGTGACAGTCCGATGGCTTAAATGTGCTCCAACAGACAAAACCAGCAATAAATATGAAAATACCGAGCAGCAGCTTAACGGAAGCTAAGATGGTTAGCGCCAAACAGCTAGTACGGTTCACTAACACTGCCCCCCACGATAAAAATAACTATTTTTTATTACTCCCGTATATGGAAAGTTCTGGAGAAGGAGGTATCATATTAACGTATGTCATACATTTCTTTAATCTAAATTAAACCAGCTGAAATTGTAAATTGACAGTACCTGTAAAGTGACTGTAGCGCACGAAGTCTGCTTCCTGGTTGGCGCTCGATATAACGGCCAGCTCATTCCTTAAGTTGTACACACGCGGAGTTAGGAGTTTCTAACCTAAAACTGGTAACATGGAGAAAACATATGTATTTCATGTGCCACAACAACCAAAATTGTGTGATAAAATTGTTATTAATAAAACAAAACAGTTGTTTTCGTGTAATATGTAATAACAAACGTCCAGCTTCTCCGAAAGCTATTACCAGCCGGCGCTAACTTTCGACGTACGCCGGTGTGATGTACAAACAGACTCGTGAGCGCTATCATCCTATTCTGGGCTGAAACGTCATGTCTTGAATGTCCAATAGGCATGAAACGTCCGTTGCTACTTCCTTGTTGCTCATGTGATTTGTGTTTTGGTCTTTCAGGGAAGGTTTGTGACTTTTATTTTCATTTCAATGAAGTCTGCATTATATAAGACACATTTAATGGCATTGCTATTTCTAGCTGAATAAACCTGAAGTAAGATGTTGTTTATGTTTTCGCAGTCATGGCCGGCAGGTACCCGATAGTGGTCCAGGGCGAAGCGTCTGAAACAGACTCCGATGATGAAGTCTACATCACCTCTCTGACTCCCTCGGTCGGAGCCAAGGTTGTCCTGCATGCGTTATCCTGTATGCGTGGTTTTGAGAGTGATTTATGCACTTCAGCCAGTGACTTAAAATTTAGATTCAGCCATGAATCTACATTTTAATTTATTTTTTGTATCTTTTTTATGGATGCTTTCAGGTTCCAGGGGAGGCGTCTGAAACGGACAGCGAGGGTGACCCGGAGCAGGCTCCTGGGACCCATGACAGCGCTCAGATATTAAAGAGAGACCTCCCTCCTCTAATTGTAGTTAGAGACCACCCTGACATGCACTCCATAGTGGAAGACAGACCGAGCCCCTCACACAGGCCACACGGTAAAGATGAATAAAAACTCCAGTGCTTATTGTGTGAAAGTACGGCCAACCCAATCCAAGACTATGCATACTAGTCTTTTCTTACTAGTTAACAATTTCAAGGTTGTCTCATATGTATCGGCTTTGTTTTAACAACACTGAGATGTGTTTGACAGTTTTGAGAGGATTTGGAAGTGGGCCTTTACAGTGTCTCGTCACAAATTTAAAAGTGAACTTAAAGACCAATCTAGTTTTGCTCTGAGTAACTTCAGCACATAATTCTGTTTTCAGGTGAGACCCTGTTACAACAAAAGCTGCAGGAGTCTAACAGCCGACTGTATGCTGATGTGGGACAGACACTACAACAAGTCTATGGCAGTGCCAGCAGGGAGGTAGGTTGATATTTATCCATCCATTCGCTTCCGCTTATCCTTTTCAGGGTCGCGGGGATATGTATTTAGACAAGTAAAACAAGTAAAACTTCATTTTTCAAATATTCCAAATATCAAATAATGCTATATACAGTTTACAGAAGACATTAGAAGTGAAACTAGTCCATATCTCATAAGGAAAAGTTATGAAGGATGATGGTCACAAGTTGAAAGGACTTCCTATGGAGTTCTGTGGTGCATAATGCTTAAAAGTGTATTTTACTGAACATGCTCCTGTGACTCTTCAAGCGCGATATGTAGAGGGTGCTAAAAGACTGTCCATTATTGACTTTAACTTGGCCTGCCCTCCTGGTTTTTTTTCTAAAACCTGTATCAGAGAGTCTCCACACTCAGAACATTACTGTCTTGGTGGATCCATTTACTGAGTCCGTCATTATCCGCTACCCTCAAACCAACTCTGCATCACACCACAGAATAGAGGATGTCACTGGCCACCACAGACTTATAAAATATCCTGAGCTTTGTCCAGTAGATGTTAAAGGGCCTCAATCGTCTGAGAAAATAGAAATGGCTTCTGTCCGATTAATTGACAATGTGAGCACCGTGGTGTTGTTCATCCTCTACTGTTTCGGCACAGACCCTATGAAGGGGAATAGGGTTGTTTGCAAAGGTAAGTTGCAGATGGTTTTGCTTACACGACGTCACAAGGTTCTTCAGTTCTGTACTCTTCCTCATTGCCGTCTATTACCCATACATCCTACTACTGTAGAGTTATCAGAAAATTTCTGAAGGTAGTAGATGTCTGTGAAGTAGGGCGAAGAGAAAGGGAGAGAGGACGGTCTCCCGTGGATAATACAGTGATACTTCAAATGATAAAAAGTAGAACAGATGTAAATATTTTGTCTGACTAGTAGTTAACTCGCTGATTACATAGATTCTGCAAATTCAGAATATTAAGTTATCTGGCTTTTTCTTTTTTTTATGTGAAAGGTGCGCAGTGCAACATCACAGCTGAATGCATCGCAGAGCGCCATCATCAACGCGTCCCACAGCATCAGATTAATCCTGGACGACCTGAAGGCTGTTTCTGAAAAGATTGACATCATCACCAGCTATCAGATATTGCCTGATATAAACATTAATCATTTAAATAATTCTACTGCTCCTGCACCTTAAATTGTTTCTTTCAAAACAAACATATTGTGATGTTTGATCATTGTTATGGGTATATTTTCTCCGAATACCAGAGTGAGCTGGACAAAATAACACGCTGGCTTCTTTATCTAAAAAATGCAGTACGTGTACATACATGGATTTAACAATCACACACTACACCTGTTCTAATGCTAGCCGTCCTCGTTAATGGAGTTACGATAGTTCTGTCATTTCTTGATTTGCAGAGTTACACTTGGATTTATATTTTACATAGAACTGGAGAGGATCCACTTGTTCCCTCCAACACTGTTTTTATGTCACTATTTGATGATTTTTTTATGAGGCACATCCTGTTCTTTCCCTGCTGTTTGCCAGTCCTCTGTGATGGGTCAAAGAAGTAGGCTTGCAGCTATAAATAAAAAATTGGGTTATTTCTTCCTGTGTATATAAAAAATGAATGTTTGCTTCAAAAAATAAATGCAAATATACACCAGAATACTGCTCTGTTGGTGTGCAAAGACAAATTTATTTGCAAAATTCAGTTTACAAAACCACATCAAACAAGCAGGAAACATCCATACAGTATAAAAGCAATGTTCTTTGATCCTGTTGATTTTCTAATAATTGCAGTGTAATTCTCTACAATTCTTAATGAATCTGGAAATAAAGTGGTAACATTGCAGACGCAATTTGCAAAGAAAGATCATATGCGGAACATCTGTCACTTTGTGCAATTGAACTTCTGTAATTACAGCTGCGGCTTTATATAAGTGATTACCAGTAAATTATTCTCCTTAATATCAATAATGTAACACAAACATTATCAAAAGACAGGACTCTTGCAAGAGCTATAAATCCTTCTGTTTGGTGTGTTTGTAGTTGCATCAGACAGGGGTGTAGATGTACACTAACACCACAACCAGCAGGTTGAGCACTGTGCCCACAATGCCCACAAGGCCGAGCAGGTGATCAGGGTCAACCTTGCACATTACTGACTGATGATTTGCACATACAAGATCGTCCGACACCTGAAAGACAGAGATGTACAGTAAAGTGAGTCGCCGCTGTGCAGAATGGAAACAGAGTAGGGAAAGCACAGGTATGTGTGGGGTTTTTATGTTTAATATATTTACTGCTATTAGTCAGTTGACTGTATTGAAGAGGATTTATGAATGGGGTTATATATATATAATAAACAAATGATCTGTTTTGGAAGTATTTTTTTTATCTCTGCATTATTGTACCCACATTATCATTAATATAGTCCTTTTTTTTAAATGCTTATAAAATTGTGATATATTTGTTATATTTGTTACAACTTTAGCCGCCCTCTTGGCCAGATCTCTCTTAAAAAACACTTTTAATCTTAAAGAGACTTTTTACCCAGATAAATAAAAGATATAAAAGTCACTTTGCCAAAAACCGATTGCAGCTTCTACTTTGTGTTTGGGATGTTCTCTCTGGCTCAATCATCATTAATAAGAGATATGTTGGACTTATTTTTGACAGATTGTAGGCCATCTATCTATAGAATAGAATCTACCAGTAAGGGTCTTATACTATGAGATAGCGCAGGAATTTACATATTTACAACAGTTGTAAAAAACGCAGAATGAAAAAATAAAGTTACTTAAAAACAGTAAACAGCTAGCACTGTGTAAGAGAGAAGTGCAAATTGAATAATAAATAATTTGTACACTATAAATCTATGACAAACAGCTCCATGAAGGTATAATACAAAATTATGTTTGGGATCCGATGCTTGACAGCTGTTCACCAATCAGAATAAAGAGTTATTATACAGATTTATAGAGAACAGCAGGAATGATTTCCTGAAGCATTCATTATGGCAGCGAGGTTGAATCAGCCTGAAGGAGGAGTAGGAGCTCTTCTGCCTCAGAAGTCTGGACTTAGATTTAATTATACCCAAAATGTAACACTTTAAATTCCTGCACTAATTTTGGAAGATGTTAAATTTTTGATAGAGCTGAGCTGTATTTATTTTACCTTCTTCTCCCACAACGAAAAGTCAAGATTTCTATTGGATGTGACATATATCAGCCACCAGATGGCGTCATTGTCACATGCATTACACCAGCCACAAACCAGACCTCTGATCAAATAAAACATTTCTATTCGGTTCTATTCCGTTCCTTGTAATTAGCTCCACATCTGGACACATTTCATGTCCCGAAAAGTTTTACATTTGATAAAGTTGTATCTAAGTTTTTTTGTTTGTTTTATTAGACATGCAGTAAGAAGTATTATATTCTTTTTTTGTATCTATGATTTGTTCACATGTAGGTTTGTATCTGTACACATTTTATGTCCCACTTGTATTGAATATAATAAATATGTCTCATGTAAGTTATTTGACCCATATGAGCTATTCAATTACATTCTGTCATTTGCACTCAGGTGCCTATTAGCACACACTTTAGTTTCTTTCTCTGTCTTTTAAAAGTGATATCTTAAAAAAAAAAACAGTCTTGAGGAGTTAAAATTTTTATTTATTTAATATATTTTGTTCTTAAAGTTTATAAACATAAGTCACCTTTCCTTTGGGGAAAATAAAATACTCATAATTTTGTGCACTTTACCTCTCTGGTGTTTCTTTCTGGTGTTCTCTTTCCTCTGTCGTCCCTTGGCTCCAAACCGGGCTCCATTTTTCACGCTTCAGAATCCCTCAGAGAGCAATAAAAACTACTTCGACGTCAATGACAATCCACTCCCAAAGCAAATAGATCCAAATGTTCACAGAGATGACGACTGGCAGGACTGCGTGCGCGACCGGTTGCTCTCAGATTTAAAGCCACTTGTATCCTCCTCTCCCAGGGCTCCGAGGACCCACAGGTCTTGTAATGTGAGCGAATAAAGAGATGCTGGTTTTTCTGGTTTTGTTTTGTGCGTCGTGCATCACAGACTGCTACACAAGGCCAAGAAGCTGCTCAGCTGCTCTGCCACTATTTCTGTGTCAGGTCATGTAAAGTTGGCTTGCTGCTGCATGAGTGTGTGGATGTGTGTGTCCACTGGGTAATGTTACCATGGGAGTGAAGGGCCTCAAATATTTCATGGTGACATCACAGATTTCACTTGCATTCATGTATGAGTATGATAGATAAGTCTGCTTTTTTTATCTGAGGATTCGTGAATGAATAATGTTTAAGAACACTTTAGAAATGCAATATTTTGGGGATGTTTCAATCTACCAGCTGCTGTTGCTTGAAAACATCCCCTTCTTTAAGTGCCGTTGCTTCCTTAGTACACTGGTCTTCATTTTGCACCTTAAACTATGAAGGTGAAAGGAGCAGATATACACAGCCTAGTGCAGATTGCCATCACGAGCAGTTTTTGCCGCTGATGAACCTCTGAAATAAAGATCCACTGGGGGTGTATTTCAACCTGAGGTGAGGTGTCAATTAGGGTCGTGGTCTAACTCCTTCAGGCCTTGTTACTTAAACCAAATGCAACCACAAGAGACAGTATCTAACCAGTCGCACGTTTGGTCACTGATTCTGCTCTTACTTAAATCAATCCTAAATAAATTCATATGCTTTAAATGTGCAAGTATATAGAAATCAGATGAGTGCTGACATGAGAACACTTGCATTAATAATTAATCATCTGGATCTGGTTAACAGTAATGCAGTCCAACCATAAATGTATGGCAACAAAGAAACTGAATATGCCTAATAAACATGCTATTTTGTGTAGACAATGTGCACTTTTCTTCTATTTTATCGTATCAATCTTTAACAAATTTACAATACTTGACTAAAAATGTTGAGAGTTGTTACATCTTTCACATTTATATTTTTCCTGTGGCCGTGTGTCCTTGCTTCCCGATTGATGGCATGGATTTTATAATGGGCAATGACATTGCAGGTGGGAAGGTTTATCCTACCCCAGAGGTCACGAAGACTCCTGACCTCAGGCCTTTGTCAGATGCTTTAAGCCGGCACCACCCGGATGTATTTCCTGTAGGTGTTCTTACCTGGTCACACGCCCATCGGCAGGGAGAAGTGGTTGACTTGTCAGAGTCGGTGGTTGGCTCTATTTTGGAAAAGGATGTGATGCCCTCCGAGGAGGAGGCAGGTCCTGATGCCAAGGAACTGGCTCAAGAGGTAGCTGAGCCTGCTCCTGAACCCGCAGCCCCCCCCCCCCCGCTCCTCACGCGGGAGGCCCTTATGATTGCTCAGAAAGAGGACCTGTCATTAGCCAAATGTTTTGCTGCCGTAGATGAGAGTGATGGTCCGACAGGAGACAGGAAGCAGACATTTTTTGTTTGTGATGGATTGTTAATGCGCAGGTGGACCTCAAAGCCAGGGGAGGACTGTAGTGTGGTCCAACAGATAGTGGTCCCGGCTAGTTTGCGTCAGCATGTGTTACAATTAGCCCATGATCATTCATGGTCAGGACATTTGGGGATAACTAAAGCATATGACCATATTCTGCAGCACTTCTTCTGGCCGGCAGATGTTGCAAGGTATTGTAATACCTGTCACACGTGTCAACTAGTGGGCAAACCAAACTGTGCCCCCGCCCCACTATGTCCAATACCTGCTGTTGGTGAGCCATTTGAACACGTTTTGGTCGATTGTGTTGGTTCGTTGCCAAGAACACGGGCAGGTAATCAGTTTTTATTGACCATAATGTGCTTATCCACGTGGTTCCCTGAAGCAATTCCTCTGCGGAGGATCACCACTGCAAACATTACTAAGGCACTAATCAAATTTTTTACTACCTTTGGTCTCCCAAAAACAGTACAAACAGACCAGGGAACTAACTTCTATCCCGAGCATTTAAACTGACTTTAATCTCCCTTGGCATTTCTCATTCTGTGTCCAGTGCTTATCACCCAGAGTTGTAAAAAAAAAAAAATGTTTATCATTAGAGAAAAAATTACCAGTAATCATCCCACAGATGTAATATTATCTACAGCTACTCTTAGTACCATTGATGTTAAGTTAGACTCTTTTTCTCTAATTGATCTTTCTGAGTTAACTTCAATAATTACTTCCTCCAAGCCATCAACGTGTCTTTTAGACCCCATTCCTACAAAACTGCTCAAAGAAGTCCTGCCATTAATTAATTCTTCGATCTTAAATATGATCAACCTATCTCTAATAATCAGCTATGTACCACAGGCCTTCAAGCTAGCTGTAGTTAAACCTTTACTCAAAAAGCCATCTCTAGACCCAGCAGTCTTAGCTAATTATAGGCCAATCTCCAACCTTCCTTTCATATCAAAAATCCTTGAAAGAGTAGTTGTCAAACAGCTAACAGATCATCTGCAGAGGAATGGTTTATTTGAAGAGTTTCAGTCAGGTTTCAGAGCTCATCACAGCACAGAAACAGCTTTAGTGAAGGTTACAAATGATCTTCTTATGGCCTCTGACAGTGGACTCATCTCTGTGCTTGTCCTGCTAGACCTTAGTGCAGCATTCGATACTGTCGACCATAATATCCTATTAGAGCGATCAGAACATGCTGTAGGTATTACAGGTACTGCACTGCAGTGGTTTGTATCATATCTATCTAATAGACTCCAATTTGTTCATGTAAATGGAGAGTCCTCTTCACACACTGAGGTTAATTATGGAGTTCCACAGGGTTCAGTGCTAGGACCAATTCTGTTTACATTATACATGCTTCCCTTAGGCAGTATCATTAGAAGACATAGCATACATTTTCACTGCTATGCAGATGACACCCAGCTCTATCTGTCCATGAAGCCAGATAACACACACCAATTAGTTAAACTGCAGGAATGTCTTAAAGACATAAAGACCTGGATGGCCGCTAACTTTCTGCTTCTTAATTCAGATAAAACTGAGGTTATTGTACTCGGGCCTGAAAAGCTTAGAAATATGGTATCTAACCAGATTCTTACTCTGGATGGCATTACCTTGGCCTCCAGTAACGCTGTGAGGAACCTTGGAGTCATTTTTGACCAGGACATGTCCTTCAATGCACATATTAATTAATATGTAAGACTGCGTTGCTGCCGGGGATTCCCATGATGCATTGAGTTTTTCCTTTCCAGTCACCTTTCTCACTCACTATGTATTAATAGCACTCTCTGCATTGAATCATATCTGTTATTAACCTCTGTCTCTCTTCCACAGCATGTCTTTTATCCTGTCTTCCTTCTCTCACCCCAACCGGTCGCAGCAGATTGCCGCCCCTCCCTGAGCCTGGTTCTGCCGGAGGTTTCTTCCTGTTAAAAGGGAGTTTTTCCTTCCCACTGTTGCCAAAGTGCTTGCTCATAGGGGGTCATATGATTGTTGGGTTTTTTTTCTCTGTATCTATGAAGCGCCTTGAGGCGACTTATGTTGTGATTTGGCGCTATATAAATAAAATTGAATTGAATTGAATTGAAAGTTGTAGGGTGCACGTGAGCGTTGGCACCAAACACTTAAGGCCATGCTGAAAAAGTACTGCCACGACTCGGGCAGAAGTTGGGATGAGGGTGTCCCCTTTGTGGTGTTTGCGATATGCGATGCTAAGCAGGAGTCCGTGGGGTTCAGCCCAGCTACCCTTGTGTTTGGCCGTGATGTGCGGTGCCCACTAAAGGTGTTGAAAGAGAGGTTCCTTAGCGGGGGTGTCCCAAAAACTAACGTGGCAGATTTTGTGAAGACGTGTAGGGATCGCAGGTAACGTGCTACCTCATTAGCAAAAGAGGCCCTGTGTGCATCCCAGGCAAGCATGAAGAAATGGTATGACAGAAAGGCTGTGAAAAGACATTTTCAAACTGGAGACAAAGTTTTAGTTTTTCTACCGGTTCTCGGTTCTGCCCTTTCAGCCCGTTTTGCGGGACTATATGTTATAGTAAGGAAGGTGTCTGAAACAAATTATGTCCTCAGTACCCCAGAACGCAGGAGGAAAACTCGCCTGTGCCACATTAACATGTTGAAACCCTACTATGATAGAGAAGTCCATGAGATTGTTGCCAGCACAGCAACCTACAGTTCTCAAAGGAGCTTGCAAAGAAAAGCGTCTGGAATTCTTTAAGTTGCTTGAAGACGTTTCACCTCTCATCTGAGAAGCTTCTTCAGTTCTAAGGTCAAATGGTGGAGAGTCCCAGATATAAACCTAGTGGGAGTTTCCCCCCACGGAGGGACAAAAGGACCCCCTGATGATCCTCTAATCGCCTGAGCCAAGGTGTGAAACTGGGTGTGGGTCCCATCAGCCAGAGTTTCGGGTGTGTTAACACACCCGAAACTCTGGCTGATGGGGACCTGGGATGGGGACCTGGGAAAGCAGGTGGGTTTTGGGCAGGTTTGCCCGGTGGAGGCGAAAGTCGAGGCTGTCCTCAGCTACCCGGCCACAACCACTAGGAGGGAGCTAAAGCGGTTCTTGGGCATGACTGCAAACTATCGCTGTTTTTGCAAGAACTTTGCAGTAGTTGTGGCCCCTTTGACGAAGCTATGTAGCCCCAAAATCCCTTTTGAGTGGTCAGGGGAATGCCAGCATGCATTTGAGTCTGCAAAATCTCTCCTTTGCAGCGCCCCGGTTCTGGCAGCCCCCAAATTCTCTCAGCCTTTTAAACTGGAAGTTGACGCCAGTGCCACCAGAGCTGGTGCAGTGCTGTTACAGGATGACGCAGAGGATGTGTGTCACCCAGTCTGCTACTATTCTGTAAAGTTCAAGCGCCATCAGCTAAACTATTCCACCATAGAGAAAGAAGCTCTAGTGCTTCTTCTTCGTCTTCTTCAGTCAAGTTTAACGGCAGCTTGCATCTAAGCTCTAGTGCTGCTCTCCTCCTCCGTCTTTATTGCCCCTCCCCTGTTTCTCTCTGTCCCTGCCTTCTCCTTTAGAACACACCTGCTGCTCATCTGCCCTCGTTTACCACCAATTACCCTCCAGAGGTGATATAAGCTGGAGGAGAGCAGTGTGGGTGTGGGGTGCTGGTCAGTGTGTGAGTCTGGTCTAGGTGTGGAAAAGGCTTGCTGTGTGTGTGACCAGCCCCACCGTGCGTGGCTTGTTGTGAGTAGGTCAACTGGGCAGTGGTTTTGCTTAAGTGACGGTGGCCTCCATTTCTTGGTTTGGCCTGCCTGGTTATTGCTAATAGCAGCGTTGCTGTCTTTTTCTGTTGAATCCTTGTTGTTTTCTTAGTTGAAGTTACTGCTTATATGATTATTGGGTTAATTAATTATAATAAAGATTTATTTTCTGTTAAACTCCTCTGCCTGGTGTCCTTTTCATTTCAACCCGGATCCAACTGTTACTATCTCCCACCCCCTTCGCGTAGCTGTCATGTGGGGACGTAACTTTAGCATAATTACTGTTTACCTTTTCCTTTGCTAAGACAGACTTAGCAGACCTTACAGGGAGTGAGAAAAGCGATCCCATTAATTGATCAGGGGCTCTCCTAGGAAACAAATTACACAAGAATAATGAGACCCAAGAGATGTGAAATCTGCAATCTTTAGGTGAGGAACAAGCTTTACAGCGAAAGACTCATTTCTTCCACCTCTAAATATCTATTATCTGTCTCTCCTCAGTGTGCGTGTTGGTTTGTTTGAGTGTGTGTATTCATCAGTCACAGCTGTGCTGACTGAGCTTCAGGCTTTGAAGACTCATGAGTGATAAGTAATTTGGAACGGGGGCAAACACTAAAAAAACACCACAAAACTGCAACTGCAAAGTAATGAGAGAAAAACAGCATTACCGATGAGCGTCACGTCCCCCTATAATTCCTGCGACAGCTCACTGCATTATTAAACCAAATGTGCTAAATAGCATTAGAAATTTGAACCTTTTAAGTTTTCTTTCCGTAACCCTTCTGATAACGCTTTATTATCAGCTAACAGTGTCGTTATGTAAGTTCGAATACGAAATAGCCTTCTCAATTAAACACTCTTTTCAAAATGACAACATTGCAATTTTACAGATTGGAAATTTAAACATGAAACAGCTTTAAACATTTAAATGTTAAACATATACATTAACAATACATTAAAATCCTGTACTGTTGCACAGGGTTCTGTAAGGTCAAACCAAGGAAAACTGTTGTTTTATGACATTTTTAAACTTTGAAACTGTACACAAAATGTGTATTTTTATGGGACAGTGGTGACAGAGTCCAAAGCTGACCTTTCAGAGGTCAGAGGGCGCTTTGACACAGACTCAATATCCTCACCTGCAACCACAAGCACCTGAAATATGACCAAACCATCTAAACATTAAGGGCTCATCATGTTAGCTAGATTAGCTGCCATTTAAGTGGGTTTGGGAAACACAGTTCCACACACTAAAGGTTTCCTACCACAGCTTTAAATACGCTGACTAATTTCCACTAAAGAAATTGTTTTTGTTTTCCGTTTAAAGTATTCATTGAAGTTGAATTTTGGAGAGTAGGTCGGGGGAATTCTCTTATTAGGTAGCACTGAGGAAAGGGTTTAATGGTTGTAATGGTCATACACGGTTATGTAATAAATCCCAGCAGTTCCAAAATGTTCTGGTGAATTTTACTTTCAATAAAATATATTAAATCATAATGACTGTTATGTTTGTATGTCTTAGGTTAAATGTGATAATATATGTAAGAGTTTAAATAATGCACTCTCCCTGTATTGTGAAACAAGGCTTTGACTGAGGATTAATCATCAGTTTGGCTATTTACTCTCTTTAATTGATCTGTAGCTTAAAATTCAGCACAGACTCTTAGTATGAGGAAATTCTTGACCTAGGTAAACGCTGATCTGTACTCCATACTGTGGTTTGTGTGTTTTAAGAACAAGAAAAAAGAAAGGAACTCTGTGTGTTCCCCTATTGGTTTAGAGCCTCGTAGCAGTAAAAGTATCAACTCTTGATTTTATCTGGGGGAAAAGGACAGCAAAGACGCCCTGGGCCAGAAAAGGGCCTGTGAAGATAAACACCATAGGACCGACCTGATCATGAAGTTTCTAAAAGGTAATCAGTAAGTGTGTTCTAAGAAATATTTATTATTATTATTATTATTATTATTATTCTATTATTATTCTATTATTTAAATAGAAGTAGACAAAGTAGTAGTATTGAGATATTAACATCATGATCATAAGTTAGTAATGTTAAGGTTACATTTTCTGATTTTTACATACAGAATGTATAAGCTAATCTATGCTTTAATTACATGTACACCCAAATAACTATTGGTATATTAGCATTAAACACGAATGAGCTACTGTGTGACCCCTGTTAAGAACTGCATTTTATGTTAGAGTTTTAACAAATCAGTTCAACAATAGCGATTAGCTTACAATAATCTGTTTATTTCTCTTCTTGCTCCAAGTGGGAAATGTTCTGAAGTTTGAAAGTAGAATATGATGTAAATAACTTAGATCTTGTCAGACACACTGTAACTTGCACATTAAACAGCAACCTAAGTGCATTCAAAATGGCTTGGAGATAATAAACATGAACCTAAAAGTACATGACTCAGTGGGTATATTCCTTCCAGGCTGGGTGAATTTGTGAAGGAATTGTTACACTCAACAGGCAAGTAGGACATTATATTACTGTTTACATAAAACATCTTTTCTTGTTTCACTGACAATGGCTTGAGGCTCGCAGCCAGAGATGGGGTTCATGCTTGAACTGGCAAACTAACTAAAGGCTAAAATAGGAACACATCAAACAACGGACCAAGGCACTGAGGAGAGAGCATAAATGTTTGTGGTGCAGAGGGTAAGACAGAATGGTAACAGAGAAATCAGACACTTTATTATTAGATCACACTGGATTATACATTGGAGCTGTGGTCACAGCTATGCTGGAGACCACAGACTGGTGTGTATGAGACTGTTAGGGCATGTATTGGTGTGTGTGTGTGTGTGTGTGTGTGTGTGTGTGTGTGTGTGTGTGTGTGTGTGTGTGTGTGTGTAGAGGGCAGCACCCATATTAGTTAGCTCAGTGGCTGTCTCATGGGGTGCCCGAGGACACACTGTTAGTTTATATGGCTGGCTGAACATGGCTGCACACAACAGCACAGGTCTGCCAAAGCAGCTACTTAAAAAAAGCTCTACTATGTGGGTGATAACCTTATTTTCTGACTCCTAGTGCATTTAAGGTAACACAATTAGGATGCATCCTACAGACAAACCAGAAGAATAAACCAGAAAGAAAGAAACCCAGAGGACCTAAAGTTAACACAGTACCAAACCACCAAGCTGAATATGGCTGATAAAAAGTGAAACTTTAAATTCACAGCCAGACTAGATTTTTCATTTAGTTATTCCAAGTCATTTAAAGGAGCCTTACTAAATTGGAAAAAAGAATATGGAGGAGTTGCGGTGGCCCCTGACTTTCTTTTCAGATTTCCTATTACAAGGATAGATTTTAATCGAGTTATCCAGAAAACATCTCTGAGTATTTAGGAATGAACAGAAATAATGTAAAATTATTTTGTAAAAAAAAGCTAAATCATTTAAAAGCAAGGTATTAAATATGTAAATTAAATATGTAAATATGATGCATTTCTCACTTCTGTTCTTCATTCCAGCATTGGAAAAATGTCTGCAGTCCCTTCCAATTTTTTTCCAATTTCCATGGTCTAGTGAATCCTACAGATAGACTCTTCTTCTGCAAAATGTGTAGCCCCTCTTATTTTGCTGATTGCGTATGTCATGGGAAATTAAATTCTCAAAGATTGTATCATATCTTTCTTTTAACAGTTTCATCAGAAATTTGCAAAATGGTGCAACTTTATTTCTTTTATTTGATGGTTTAACTTCCTGATAAAAAGCCACTATGAATTGTGGGGTAATGGTTCAAGACGTCACCAGTTTGAATGACCAGCAATATCTTATTTGAGTTCATCAGTTAATTCACTCAGAAAATAATTTGCAGTCAAATGATTATTTACCCATGCACCAGGAGCTTTCTCACCCTTTTCCTCTGGGTGGAGTTGTGCTGCATCTAACACAGAAAATACTGTACAACTGCAATCTGTTATGCACAAATGGGCAAAGAAATTCAGCTTGCCCATGCAAATGTGTGTGTATTTTTTATTTTTGTCTTCAGTCAGTTATTTTGGTTCTAACATAACCTGACATTCTTCAGCTTTGCTGCTCAGAAATAACAATATCATTTCAGTGATCCTCCAGATTATTGTCTCTTGTCTAGCCTCAGCCAGCCTGGATACAATGTATTCTGAAAATCAATTCAGCTCATGCAGCATAAAAAAAAAAGCATGAGATCAGTGCTTGCAAGTCAGTGACGAGCTCAGACTCAAAATGAGCATTTTTTGAATATGGACTCATTTGCTTGTCTGAACCTCATGGTTTTCAATACTGAGTCAACAATTACTGCCTGGAGCATTAGACAGAAGTCCCACTTGTTTTTCCTATGGTGCTGAAGAGTATTCCCATTCTACACTACAAGCAATAATGAGTTTGAGGTGCATTGTTAAAAAGAAAGTGTGTGCATATGTGCGCGTGTGTTTGTACATTGAGAAGATTGTATGGTTGTCTGTAGGGACAGCAGATGGCCAGGATTCACCCTCCAGGCTCTACCCTCTCATTGGTCCACTTAGCAATCAGCCTGTCATGTTAAAACTGGTCTCAACTGAGAAACTGAACTGCATTCAGACACTGAAGATAAAGCCCAGCTACTGGACCAAGGCATGGCCACTTTCCAAATATAAATTTTTTACTCTCAGTATATTGTCTTCATTAGTTGCTGCACACTAACAGTTAGATTTTAAATCCCAATATGCAACATTTCAGTATTATATGACATGTTAGGTTAAATATAGATATTACATATATTTCATCTGTTTGAGTCTTGTGCTATTTTTGTTTAGAAGGACCCTGAAATACAGGGTGGGTCATTTATATGGATACACCGCAATAAAATAGTCACGGGAAAATGTTTAAATAGAGATTACTAACACATTTATATGTAAATATATATTAGCCACCTAGTTAAAAAATGTTTCTGCCATAGAACGACGGTTTGAAGTATACAGGGTGGGCCATTTATATGGATACACTGTTATAACATGGGAATGGTTGGTGATATCAAAGTCCTGTTTGTGGCACATTAGTATATGTGAGGGGGGAAACTCCTCAAGATGGGTGGTGACCAGTGCTGGTCAAGTTACTTGAAAAAAGTAATCAGTAACTAATTACTGATTACTTCCCCCAAAAAGTAATCCCGTTACTTTACTGATTACTTATTTTCAAAAGTAATTAATTACTTAGTTACTTAGTTACTTTTTAAAAACACGATTTACAACCTGAATAGGTGATAAAGCGATAGATCTTTCAGCCCAATTCTACTTTTTCTGCTTAATCCATCATACAAAATGTAATCAAATGGAAAAGTCTCTTTTTTTAACTTGTTTTATCAGTTTTAATCTTTTAACTTTATGCATCAAGCAAAAATTTAATTATATGCAACATTCTCTGACTTGAATAAATTAGTTTAACATTTAAACCTATTTTCTGCACATTCCAGCACATAAAATAAAAATATTTTTTGTGTTTACACTCAGTCTTTCAAATAAATGCAAGTAAAACACAGCAGAAAATAAATAAAGTCAAAGACTCAGCGGTCCTGTTGCTCTATTTTCACCTGTAAAGCAGGACTGCGGTAGGTGGAGGTTTACCCTGGTGCAGGTGTGCCGCGGTCAGTTGAAGAATCCGCGAGTTTCTCTGTGAATTTCCCATTACGTCATAGCGCACTCGGTGCTTGCTTGGAAGTTTAGGTTTTTTCGCTGTAAAAAGAAGTTTTCTTCCCACGCACGATGGACGCTAATGTTTTTGTCACTTTTTATGGAATCAAACTCAAAGTAAGGTCAGTACTTCCACGCTTTAAACGCTGCACGCTCATGCTCTCTCCCACAATCGATATGTGATCCATTGTTGATCTGCAGACAGCTGTTGTCACTAACGGCGCACTGTCGTGAGACATTCTCGCAAAAAATCACGCAGAAGATTTTGTTCAGTGATGAGGCAAACTTTTATGTGAATGGTGAAGTTAACAAACAAAGCCACCGCTATTGGTCTGACACTAACCCACATTGGATGGATCCCTCCAAGACTGTTGGAACAACAAAAGTGATGGTTTGGTGTGGTATATGGGGTACAACGATAGTGGGTCCATTCTTCATCAATGGAAACCTCAAGGCCACTGGATATTTGAAATTGCTACATGATGATGTGTTTCCCTCTTTGTGCACTGAAGCTGGCACGTTCCCTGAGTTTTTCCAGCAAGATGGTGCACCACCACATTATGGGTGCCAGGTCCGAGCATTCCTAGATGAACAGTTTCCTGGAAAGTGGATTGGTCGTCGTGGGCCAGTTGAATGGCCCCCAAGGTCTCCCGATCTGACCCCCTTAGACTTTTACCTTTGGGGTCATCTGAAGGCAATTGTCTATGGTGTGAAGAGACGTGATGTGCAGCACCTGAAACTACGGATACTGGATGCCTGTGCTGGCATTTCTCCTGCGGTGTTGCTATCAGTGTGTGAAGAGTGGGAGAAGAGGGTTGCATTGACAATCCAACACAATGGGCAGCACATTGAACACAGTTTATAAGTGGTCAGAAACTTGTAAATAGAAAGAATAAAGTTACGTTGAAACCAAGCACACCATTGTTTTTCTTGTGACATTAGCAATAAGTTTGATGTGTCACATGGCCCTCTTCCTATTGAAAAAACAAAAGTTGTATCCAAGATGGCCGACTTCTAAATGGCCACCATGGTCACCACCCATCTTGAGGAGTTTCCCCCCTCACATATACTAATGTGCCACAAACAGGACTTTGATATCACCAACCATTCCCATGTTATAACAGTGTATCCATATAAATGGCCCACCCTGTATACTTCAAACCGTCGTTCTATGGCAGAAACATTTTTTAACTAGGTGGCTAATATATATTTACATATAAATGTGTTAGTAATGTCTATTTAAACACTTTCCCGTGACTATTTTCATGTTGGCTTGAAATAAAATATCTAACTATGTTGGTACTGCAGCTTACTACAACGTACTGCAACTTCTGCCTAAAAAGTGAAATGGAAATGGTGGACCGTCATGTCTATTACACTCTTGCCATGATACTGGGTTGGACAAGCAGTGTTTCCTTTGCATGCTGTGATGGGCACAGCAATGCTACTTTTGCATTGTAATATCTTTATCTTTGTAATATTTGTAATATCTTTTTTTTAGATTTTGCCCCAATTCCACCTGCACCTACATTTTACTTTTACCTGCTGATCCAATATCATTTTTATTTTCTCTTACTGCTGGATTAGGTTTGGGTTAAACATCAACCACTACACAAACAGCTAGATATAATTAAGTCACCTAAAGAAAAAAAAATACATAAATTAATGAATTAATTGGCTCATCAATCAATCAATCAATCAATCTTTATTTATAAAGCACTTTTCATACAGAAAAAATGTAGCACAAAGTGCTTTACATAGTTAAAAGCAGCCCACCCCACCCTCCAACTCACTCCCCACACTCTCAATACACATATATCCCCCCACCCACACACACATACACACACGCGCACACTTAAAGAGTAAAAATTGGGCTGGGCTCGCATGAGCCAAGTGAGGAAACATTATAACAGAGAGCCGTCTGCACCGGGAGCCGGTCACAGACCGCAGCCTCCGGGCTGGGCACACAGCCGGAGGGAGGCAAAGGAGCCCCCCAACCAGGCTGAGAGGACCCCAGAGACCCAGCAGCCACGGTCAATAACAGCCCCGGTGCAGAGAGCGCCCTCCGAGGAAACAATCATGAGCTGCTTTTGGCATTTTGGCATATTACTATGTTCACACATTGTTCTGCATAGTTTCCTTGCCACAGTCCACCCACTGCGTGAAGTGATGTCTTTTATATGTGAATTTTGGAGGTACAATTTTGGTCTACTGAAGGGGTTGTTTTATAATGCCAGACCTTTCTTTCGATGTCTACTGAACATCTAGTGCTGTCATCCGTAGGACCTCCATGTACAGGCTATTTATGGTCCAAATGTGGTTGTTTTTTCAATGTCAAACTCATATATAGATCTTGTTTTTATAATGCAACTTCTCTCAGTCCTGCTACCGATCACAATCACATTCACTTCCTTTTACAAATCTCTTCACAATAAAGCAGGATACTTGCAAAGTACACCAGCCAATGCTATTTAAAAATTTCACAATACATGTGCTTGAAAGCAAATATGTTGATTAATTGAAATAAATAAACCAGTTAAAGAAATCTGGAAAATGTAGAATAACAGAAAACCCCCCACATGTACTGAATAAATCAATAGGCTAACACATAATCAATCATGCTAGTGTATATATAATCTGTATTTATATGTGTCATTTGGATAACAACAATGTTGATATTTGTAAACACAAAAATATTATATTTATTAATCATGTAAAATTCCCGCAGCATGTCCACATGATGTTTAAAAAAATGTAGCCAGTCCAAAGTTCAAATGTTGAACATCATAATGATGTCCAAGTCGGGTCGTGGTTGGACACCCAAATTGTGGACCTAGTTTGGAAGTCATATAGATGTCCACAATTGGTCATGGACCAACAGACCCAATATAGACAAGTTCTGCACGTCTATCCAATGTCGAATGTTTAGTGGGTTACAGCAGATTTCCATCAAACCAAAGGTTTGCCTCATTCTGTGTCTCAGCTCACACTTGAAATACAAACTAAATTATTAAATGTGACAGGAAATAAAGGTGCAAGTCTCAATGATCTAAGTAGGCTAGCACTAAAATGTTCTTATGTGCTATAAAAGGTGGAGATAAACCCACAAACTGATATGAAAGCAGCTGGTGTGTGAGCACAAAAGTGAAGACTTTTTGGTTTATACTTTATACTCTTTGCCAGACATAAAACTTGAATTGTTCAAAAACAACGACAGGAAAAAAAAATCAGTTTATTAAAATGTAGGTTTTATTATTATAGGTAGTCCATTGATTCCATTGATTACACAATGAACAGGGCAAGAAACAGTAACATAATTAAACAGGTTATAGGTTATAGCCTCCAGTTATAATGTTGCAGAAAGAGTTTGATGTGCTACTTGAGGTCAGGGGAAAATGCAGTGAGGGGTTTGCAAGAAAAGACATACTAATCATAATCTGTGTAAGCGTAAATGTGCAAGTGAGAAGTTCAGAGAGTTCTCATGTGAGTTGCTTATGCATCTTTAAATGAATTTTCTTCACCGCATGTGAAAGATTGATGTAACCACCATGAAATCATTCATTGGTTCGTGAAGTTCCATTTTAAAGCCTTGGTTTTAGCTTTCTGGTTGCCAACACATACATTTTCCTTGGCCATAAGTGACCATGTTTGGATGAGAGGGTGGCGTAATACAGCTAAGGCTAGCAAGCTTGGTTAGCAAGGTGCATCCATAGACTGTATGGGTGCATAACACATACACAGATACTTGCAAAGTAGTGCATAGTACAACAAAATGCTAGAATATCGCTCACTTAAATTGCAGCGTGGATTTCTTTGACAGCTGTTAGTAATCAACTTCTCAATAAGCCATGTTATTTGTCAGATAGTTGCATTAAAAATATTCCAAAAGGCACCAACACCACATATACTTTGAGAGGTACTTTTCTGTGGCTAGCAGAGGTGAAGCTTAGCATACAGCTACAGGATACAGCAGCAAGTGTCTGCACACACCTGCCAATCGAAGTGGCTGTGCCACTAATAAGCCTTTAAGCCTTAATACAATTTAAAACAGGTAAATTATATATTTTTAAAAAATAACCCCTATGCAATTACTTTTTTAAAGAGAAGGGTTTTTTAAATCCCACAATTCAGACATGGTCATTTCTGTTGTAAATTTGGTCATTTTACCATGGGACTCCCTGGAGATTAACTCAGTTTTGGAGCTAGTCTGTGGTGGCCACTTATTATCCAGTATTTAGTATAGGCTGTGGGCACACTTGTCTGAACCCTGTACAATTTATAAAAATAGACTGTGGTCAACAGAACCATCTACACTGAGTTTCATTCCAAACATTTTCTTGTATAGTGATTGTGACTTTTGGATTTACTTGACAACAAACCAAACAAAACACTCAATGTCAAATTGCTACTAAACCTAAGAGCTTACATACACAGTGTAACAAGTAATCATATGCAGAAATTATAAAATATCAAGGTTTTCCACACAAGCCAACAGAAATCTCAGAAAGTTAAGAGAGCACTCAGAGTCGCTGGTCATTCATTTTGGGAAATAAATGGTTCCTGTGCTCTATGAAATGACAGCAGGGACTCACGTGTTACTATGTCTTCTCTGGTGTCAGCTTGTTGGTGGAGAAAAGAATGATGAGGATAAAGTGTAGATTCGAGCCAGTCCTCCCTGCTTGCTTGTCAGCTTCATTTTGCTTTGCTCCTCCAATACAGTCACAGCTCTTAAACCTAAAATTATATCCATAATGACATGCAGCTCCATTGAACAGGTTGTAACCAAATCCCGGGGAGTTTTTTGTGCCTTTCCGAGTTTCAAGATAGATGGTGAAGCTTTGTAGAGAGATTTGATGTCCTCTTTTTTCTGACAAGCCATGCTGTTTCTCACCAGTTTGTTTATCACTGTTGTAGTCCTTTGTGTCGCACTGCAAAAGTACACAGTCTTGATTTGTGTGACATTGTCTCTTTTTCATGCTTTGCACTCTGTGTTGCTGCTCTGTGCCTGGTTTCCATATCCAATCACAGAAACATGGCAACACAACACAGACGATCATTTTGTGGCCCCAATTATGCACAGAGGGATCTTTGCTGATGTACAAAGCTTCTGCAAAGGCTAAAACGTCATCCAGTTTCATGTCTTTGTGTTTTTAATATCGGTAATCGTGTGGAATGAACAGAAACACTTCAATGAGTTATATTGGTCAAAGCGTTATAAAGAGTATTTCAATACAGCAATATAAGCTTAAGTAAACATCTCGTGATTCACACATGTGTAAGAGTACTGTATAAAAAACCAACTGTAGAGCAAATATTTTCACATTTTGTATTTCCATTACAAACTAGAATGAGATGCAATCTCCATATGCGATATAAACCATGTCACAGTTTACCAATTTAGACAAGTGCAATAAAATAACCTCCTTAATGCAAGATGTGATCATTGTAGTAAGTTAGAGGAATGTGATCATAGATAAACAGCACTGTATTCTGACAGAAAAACTGTGATGTATCAGATAGAAGTGTATATATAGACAAAGACTAGAAGCAGGAGGTTAAGGACAATGCCAATGACTCCTAGCACAGCCAGGAATCTTTCTTCTGGTGTGCTCAGGTATGGACACGTCAGGTCCATGTAAAACTTTTTCAAGAAATCTGTTAATTAATAAAAGTGGTATTTCACTGGACGCTTGGATTATTTGTGTGTTAGTATCGATGTTCTGTTCAAGTAGATTTATGGGTGTTGGGAGCAGATAGGCTAAAGGATCCCGCTGTTGATAATGATAATAATTAGTTTAACAATCTTGGTCCCAAGTAATAGTTTTAGGAGCATATACCTTTCTTATCAACTCATTTGTTCTGGTTGAATCAAAAGTGTCTTGTTTTTGTGACCTTTTAGATAAATGGCAGTGTTTTGGTTTTTTTTTAAGTTTGCACAAAAGTGTGGAAGGAACATGGCTTTCAAATTTGAACACCATTAAATCGAAGACAATCATGACCTCCTCTCCTGCTGTCTGAGACATCCCATAAATGTTAGCCCACAGTCATGGAGCAATATAAATACAAGTATATCACTGTTGCCATAATGGACACACTGTGGGGAAAGAAATGACACAGTTAATATGAACAGTACAGGAACGTCCAGGCAATTCCACATGAAGCTCCTCCTCTGTGACTGCAGGCAGTCTTTAGCTAGCAGAGCAGAGCTGTCTTAAGGAGTAAACAGTGTAGATGCAGGTGTAGATAAAAATAGTTACAATCCAGCTGATCAAACTGCCAACAATCCTCATAAGTCAGCGCTTACGTCAAATAATCAAACCCTCTTAGTATAGAAATACTTAAAGAGAGGGATGGCAGTGTTGGTAAAAGTATTGTGCCAGCATCTCCATGCTCAAGTCCAGCAGAAAGCCTTAGGTGACGGAGGTGTAGATGTAGACAAATATGACCACTAAAAGATTGAGAATGGTCCCAATGATGCCCAGCACTGCTAAGATTCGCTCTTCACGGTCATTCGTGGAGTCATCCTCTCTTGCGTGAGCGCTGCAGACATAGCGGCTGCCCGGGACCATTGTTACCATCACAGAACCCCACCCCCACAGGGCGTGACGCCTAGCAACAGACACAGTGAAGAAGAATTAAGAGACAGCAACAAAGCTGAAAGGAGAAGAGGAAGAAACAGGTTCATTACTTCTAACACAGAATTGCTGAAAACTGTTCCTCTCTTTCCCCATCACAACACAAACACATTCATTTTTCCTGCATTCTTTTGATATTTACTATTTCTTGCATTTGCTAAACACTTGGTGAAATTTGACAAATAAGACACAACAGTTGGGTCAAGCATCTCACCTCAATGTCAAAATTAAACTTCGACTATATCTAACATTACAGATACACAAAGAAACCCTACAGAAAGAGAAATAATAAGCGTGCACAGCAATAAATACAATAAAATATTAATATTTACAAAAAATGCAGTGATTTGGTAAAATAAAAAACACTACGTGTGATGTATGTAGTGGACAGTTACAAGCAACCTGCTGTTTGTTAAGCTCTAGCTGATCTGGCTTGATCTAGCTAACTTGTGTATCCTTGTGTATCTTGTGTGTGCTGTATCCAACCCTTACATGACCCCACTTCATTGTCTTTGCATGTTTATATCCTTACCCTACTCCTCCCTCCTCCACCTAATTCATCTCTCATTCTCATCACTTCAGTGTTCAAAGTACCAGAGAAAAACTAATTAAATTAAAGCTGCAAGCAGCGTTAAGAGGGCCCTCGCACACCGCGCGTTCAGCCACGCCCAACACCTACACCCAGCACATCCGATCTGATGTCACATTGATGGAAATCATGTGTAGAACCACAAGCTAAAATTTCATCTCGTTCGATGATGATTATAGTCGTCCCATTAGGTGGCGTTCTAACCATGACTGACAAATGGCATATCGAACATTTACGAGCTCGACTCTCGACTCATGGCTGCCACGTTTGGGAGAGATTGGACATTGTGCTTTTGAGTGACAGCAGATTGCTACTTTCTGGCTAGTGAGTGAACCTCCATGTGGCACCATGACCACCCCGTTTCGCCAAACATTAAAAGCTTTACAATTCATTATCACAAAGGTCTATAGACTCCATGCACCAGAGATCACGTCATTTTGATGAAATCATGAGGAGGAGTTTGTCAAAGTATGAGGCCTGAAAAGAGGGGAAAATGTTGCCAAAATTACACATTAATTTTAAAATGGCTGACTTCCTGTTGGATTTAGGATATTGCTTGAAAAGACTTTTTTGTACATCTTGATATCTTCCATAAGCTTACCAGGTTTCAACCTCATGGATGAAACACAGCAGGGGCTGATGTTTTGAAATTTTGTAGGGGGCGCTGTGGAGCCATTTCACAATATTCCATGAAAATATAACAACAAAGCCTTTATCACACTGGAGGTGTGGGCCAAACTCCAAGAGTTTTTGCACTTTCCAAGCCCCTCAAAAGCCACTTCATCTTTCATGGTGAACCGCCTTGCCACCAGGGTGCGCCGTTCAGTTTAAACTCACAATTTTCTTACTGAAGCATCATGAGGGACTAATGTTAATATTTACCACTTTTGAGGTGGACCTGATGAACCTGTGAAAATCAGTTTATCAAAGTGAAAGACATGACATTTCCTGTTCCCACTAGGTGGCGCTCTGCATATTCCTAACAATGGGCATATCAATCTATTCAGGGCAGGTCTGACATCATGCCTGTAAAGTCTGATACTGATCAGACTGGTTTTCTTTGAGTTATACTAATTTGTTTCTTCATGGCAAGACGTCAAAGTTCGCCATGCTTTCGGGGTCACACCCTTTCGTGAAAACTCACACTTTTCAATGTAACCCAAGACCAACTCCTTAAGGCTTTCCTGGAGAAATTTGAGTCTGCAGACGTCACCCATCACTATACTGTACCCCAAAGTGTAAAACATGACATTTCCTGTTCCCACTAGGTGGCGCTGTCATTGATATCAAATGTGGCAGTTGAAATTTTTTCAGGGGTGGATCCTTATTATATGTTGGCTCTTTGGTCCAGATCAGACAATGTATAACTGAATGAGAGGCAATAAGATTTTCATGGTGAATGATCAAAATTCGCCGTGCCGCCACGGTCACACCGTATCCTGAAAACTCAAAAGCTCTAAAATTTAATATGGCCCAGGTGTGTAGTTGACACTGACCAAATATGAAGCTTATACGATCAAATCCCAAGGAGGAGTTCGCAAAAGTACGAGGCCTGGAAATGGAAAAATTAGAGCCAAAATGGCACCTTCAATCCAAAATGGCGGACTTCCTGTTGGGTTTGCATCAGTGGTCCCACTGACTTTTTTGTTCGCCTCAGCATGATACACGTGTGAGCCAAATTTCATACATGTAGCTCAAACTATGTGTTCGTAGGGCTGTGTTCTTACTGTAATACCAGTTCTGATTTTCCTAAATCGTGCCTACATACCATACCACAATAATTTAAAAGACTAAAACAAAAACTGAAACTAATTAAAACTAAACTAAACATTTTCAAACAAAGAAAACTAAACTGAAGTGAGAAAATCTAATTTGGAAACTAAGTGAAACTAAACTTAATTAAAACACAAAAAGTCGAAATAAAATGAAAATAAAAAGCTAATTAGAAAGTACAAAACTATAATAATTCTGTCAATATATAATAGTAACATTAATACAAACCACAGTACCCCATACTACTGGCTGACTCATGCATTATTGACATTACACAATTTGTAGAAATGAGTGAGCACAGCTCCACTCGGTGCCTGCAGACTGCCCGTGCAGTACCAGGCTCAGACCTCTCTGTGAGGAGCTCTTCTTCAACTCCAAGAGAGAAAACGCATATTTAGCACAACAGCTCAACACCAGCGACAGAGATGGAAAGAATGATTCCAGCGCTGTCTCCAAAACAGCAACAGGCAGCTGTCACTCAGAGAAAAATCAGCAAGTATGTTGCTTTGACATACAGTAGACCCCATGTCCTGTAGTGAACAATATAAATAAGTGTGGACAGTACAGTCATCATGTGTGCGAAATTTGCTATTTGTTCATTGGCTATGTGCTGATAAATTTTTGGTAATGCAAAAATACTATTCTCTGTACGAGACATGGCACTCGTGGTATCCAAAACTAAAACACCTTCAGAAATTTAGAAATCCTGATAACTGTAAAGGCTTCACAAATGTTTTATTGCCACTGAATCGATGTACCCCAATCTCGTCATTTCTTAAATATTCCTAAAGCAATTTCATATAAGCATCTTTTCTTCTAGCTGGTTCCAATATTTCAATTAAATCTTTTGTCAAAATTCTTCAAAATCCACAGTCTGTAAAATTCATTACATTATGTCTTCTTCCATGCTTTTGTTCCTCCGTATGCTCTGTTGCTAAGCACTAGAGCTGTGAGGGATCAGTGGTGTCCTTTAAAAATGAATAAGGTCAGATGCTGATGAGGGAATTATCAGCCGTCCTTGGAGACAGTTTGGGAGCACACAGAAAAAGGGAGGTTATTGACAAAAACTGGCCATAGAAACAATATTTTTTTATAATGTGTTGTTATGAAAGAGTACATATTCCCTCTGAACTCTTTAACATCAGTAAGTCCAGACATGTACATACATAGTAAACACTAGTAGCTATTCATCCTCAAAGAGTTTCTCTGCCCCGGTTCTCTACTCTCTACACTTGTTGTTCAATCTTTTCATTTTGGTGGTCTGCTGGCTAAACATTTCAACATCTAACAGCTGTTCCGGTTGCCCAAGGGTGCGATTGTTTTTGTGTCCATGTCCTGTATAGAACTAGAGAAACAGCACACTCTTTTGATGCAGTTGAGTCATTCAGCAGTGTAACATGATTATTTCCAACCCACTTAAAGGGGATTCATGGCACACCTCAAAAGTTGAAGCCATAAAGCATAGAAATAGAGGAGAAAAAGTGAGAAAGTAGAATACATTTGAACTACAGCACATTGCAACTATTCACCACTTCTGATGTTAGGTGTTGATTGTGAGTTTAAGTCATGGATGCTGGAGATGAAAAAATGTTGGCCACCTGTTAAAGGCTCTTCCATTTGATCCTCTTACAGAAATTAAAGTAAGAGAAGACTGATGCTTTTCCTTCACAAATAGCTACTAGAAACTTTTCAATTAATACAATATTTTTCATAAATGTTTTTCTTTGAACAATAAGACCCAAACCAGATTGCTGTGCATCTCAGCCACATGCAGTAGATATCTGAGCAACAGGCTCTAAGTCCATTAAAGTTATGAAGCCACATACCAAGCTACCTGTTACCTATCATTATAGCATAGTGTTAGAATGCAACAACAATGCATTCCCCCCCCTCACACACAGATGAAGTCCCATCACCTCTTGAAGACTTCATAGTACCATATTATCCTAAGAGGGCACTTTGCTCTCAGACTGCAGGCAACTCCCAGTTAGTATTCAGGCAGCAGAAACCCTCTCTCCTCTTCAAATGAAGCTTAAAACTTTCCCTGAGATGTGTCTTAGTTATGCTGTGGTGGACCCAGGCCCTGGGAGACTTCCCATGATGCACTGAACATGTCTTCTCCATTCCCATCTTTCCACTGTATGTGTTCATGCACCATTACTACATGTCATTAAAATTTGTCTTCTCTCTCCCACACTTTCTGTTTTGGCCTGTCTCTCTATGCTCTCCTTTTTTCTTTTTCTGTTGGGGTTTTCTCTCTTACAGTGCAGGCTTTTTACTTTACAATATAAAGTGCCATGAGATAACTATTGCTTTGATTTGGGGATATGAGCATAAACACAATTGAACTGAAATGAATTTTCAAGCATTGTGTCTGGTTCTTTGAAGATTTAATTTCTTATTTTATCAGAAGTATAATTATGATAATTATGTCTTTGATTATGCTATTGTAAAAGCAATGGTATTATGTGGTACTTTGGTTGTTGGATCTGTGATGCTTTGATTAAATGCTGTTCTCGCTTTGCTTGTTTAATAGCAACAATGTAAGGACCTGCAATCACTACAACTGAGAAGTGACAATACTACTAAAACCCATGTTACATATCTCAAATTACTACTACCTACAGTATTTAAGTTCAATTGCACTGCAAAAGGTGCAATGAAATTAAACATTGATCTGGATGGTTGTTTTGCTTGCTATAAATGTACATATACATCATGAATATGCATGCATTTGTGTATCTGTGGCTAATGAAGAGGAACAGTGAATTGGTGGGTGGGTGTCGATTCTCTAACACTCATGATTTGAGGGTATTGTACTGCAGAACGTAGTGTGTTACTACAAAAATGACAAGAAAAAGGCAATTCACAATGGAAGAGACACCATAACACAAATGTTGGTCTTTCTTACAGAGAAATTGCAAAGAAAGTCAAGGTGTCAGTGAGTACAGTTTCCTTCACCATCAAAAGGCAAACGCTGACAAGAAGAGGTCCGACCCAAAAGCAGACCCAAAGGCACAACTGAATCAGAGGATACGTTTCTGAAAGTTAACAGCAGCTAGGTGGCTCACAGGACAACAGCTTCAAGCATAATAGTGGTCGTAGTAAGAAAGTCTCAGTGTTAAGTGAGAAGACCTCGAGCTGCAGGTTTGACGGTACGAGTTGCAGCAAGAAAGCCATTGCTTAGACGTGAGAATAAGAGAAGGAGACTTGCCTAGGCCATAAAACATTGACACTGGATTACTGAACACTGGAAGAAGGTATTATGGGCTGATGAATCAAAATTTGAAATCTTCAGTTCATCACTCAGAATCTTTGTGTGTCGTTGAGAAGGCGGAAGGAGGGTTCCACAGTTTGTGCCATCAACTGTCAAACATGGAGGAGGACGTTTGTTGACGGTCTGGGGCTGTTTTGCTGGATCCAGGGTCGGTGACTTGTACATAGTGAGAGGCGCCCTGAACCAAGCATTCTGCAGCGCCATGCAATACTCTCTGGTATGCACCTAGTTGGCCAGGGGTTCATCCTACAGCAAGATAATGACCCCAAACATAAGTCCAAGGTATGCCAGAACTACCTCAGGAAAAAAGAACAAGATGGTAAGCTTGAAAACATGGAGTCGCCAGCACAGCCTCCAGACTTAAACCCCATCAAGCTGGTTTGGGATGAACTGGACAGAAGATTGAAAGCAAAGCAATCTACAATGCCGCACATTTATGGGAGCTTCAGCAACAGATATGGGAAGAACTTTCTGAAGAATATTTGAGTTCTATTATAGAAAGAATGACACGGGTGTGTTCAGCTGCCAAAGGTGGAACTTTGAAGAGTCAAAAGTTTAGATTACATTTTGATCTATAAATTGATTCCATAATTTCTTTTTAAACTCTGCTTTCTTATTTGTACTATGCTTTCATTTCAGAGTGCAATGAGATAAACTGCATAATTTTCAATTAAAAACTGGGAACATTGGGGTGTTCTAAAACTTTTGACTGATATATATACACAGTGTATACACTAGTATACTGTACATGTAATATGCTGTATCGTTCACACAGGCTGGGTAGTTTCAAATCTATTTCAGGATTTTATATTCTCCCTCTTGCTTCCTTCATTTCTCCTTTTAAGAACCCACATTAGAACTAACTGAAGCAGCTCAAGCATTTACTCGATTTGAATTAATATTTAAATACATGCTGTATATTTTAGTCATTTAAACCTCTATAACTCACTGCTATTTCAAGAACAAAACAAAAGAGAAGGAGCTGCAATAAAATATCCTATTTAGTTCTTAGCCTTTTGAATATTATAATATATTTGTACCATAAAGCACTGAAATATCCTAATGTGTTTTTGCACTGGACTATCGTACTCTACTATTTTATCCTTTTACCACGGCTAGAGCAGTTAATTTGCCTATTCTAATGAAATGGCCTTGTTAAAAAAAGTATTCCTGCAGTATAGGCAAGCATAAATCAGTATAATACTGGAATCCTCCTGAAAAACGAAAAATAAAAGCGTGTATGTCCCTAATTATGACTGTTCAGCTTTTTTGAGGCGTAATTGAGAAGTAATATTTTAGAAAAGCATGTGATTAAAGTCTTTTAAAAACAATCACAATTTGAATCTGATCTGTAAATTATTGCTAATATTTCACAAATAGCGATTATCCCGAACTTGTTTTGAACCTAACAATCAGGGCAGTGTAAAGTGCAGTAACACTGGGGAATTCACCATCGGCTCCCCCGCTGACTGAGCAATGCAAAGCAGTCTGCCCCGTAAAACTCATGCATAAAATTCATCATAATTGGTGCAGATAGCTCCTCTGCTTATATCGCTGTCAGATTAATTTATATAGGAAGTTATATAAATTCCCTACAGATGGTCCATCTACAGCGCAGTGTGCATATGGGAGTCGGAATCTGAGGTCACATAGCAATTTGCTACCAAAGCAATCTCATGGAAACATCCTGAGATGAAACTGAGGCTTGTGGGATGAATGCTTTACATTAGAATGATATCGTATCAGTAGAAGTAACTAATTTCATTTTGCATCAATATCAGCAGCAGGTTTTATTTTCTTGTATGGTGCGCTTCCTTTGAAGCTGTGTAATGATCTCAACAAGCTAAAAAATAACTCAAGTAGGTTTTGTATTATTATCAATATACAATATACATTAAATATTTATGCCAGTAGAATTATTGATTGAGATCAGCCTGAGAACAGTAAACAAGACTCGCTGCTGCAGAGTTATGTCCATGTAGCCATACACTTATTGCTGTAGTAATGCATAATAGATAACAGATCTGTGGAGGCACTGATAAAAGTATCTATTGCCTCTAGTCATATACAAAAAAATGCTGCTTCTGCTGGCAGTGGTTCTCTATATTTTTGAATAGTGTGTGCTCCAAATAGCCTGCTATGCATCAGTACTAATGAACTAAGCAATATTGGTAAAACTCTACCTTGGAAATATTTCTTGAATGTTTAAAATGACAGACACATTGTAGAGATGCAGACATAATTAGAGACAGTCCTGCCAGAAGGCTCCACCTCTGTGCTTCATCTGTTAGCATCCAAACCATCAATACCAGTCAGGTAATCCTAACGTTCTAATAAGAGCAACAGCATTACAAATAAATATGTCACAATTGAAACCAGTAAGTAAGCGATTAGAGGACCTGATACTAAAAAGGATTGTAGGGGTACAAAAGAAGAGCTAAAGGAAATGGAGATAAATGTATGTGATAGGATTGTTTTGGAATTTTATAAATAAAAATAATTGATTGTTAGTTTGGCATTAGTTAGTAGTCTGCATACTGACACTGTTCAGCAGTATGTCACAAGATAGTACTATCCATGGATGATCTGGATCATGGTGGTATTGTTTAACATTGAACAAAGACCCTTCAGTGACTTATTATGTGACTAATAATTTGAAAATAGGAAAATAGGAAACAATAATATTAACTTTTTTTTAATCCAGATGACCTCAAAATGAAGACTAAGGCATAAAAAAATATCTGCGTGCTTCCTGCTGAGCCACAATACTCCTGTAGTCGGCTTCCATTTATTACTAGTTATTCACTCGGAGGTACTGGAAGGCTAAAACCAGCAGTACAACTTTTTTTTATCTTCTTCCCCTTGTCTTTTATACTTCCAAATAAATGTGATTTATTACACATCTCATACTGATGATAATAAAAATAATTGTCTCATAATAATACAATCAAAAATGTAAATATATATGTATATATATATACATATATATATATATGTATATATATATACATATATATATATATATATATATGTATATATATATATATATGTATATATTAATCTCTGTCTCTCTTCCACAGCATGTCTTTTATCCTATCTTCCTTCTCTCACCTCAGCAGCAGGCGGCTGGCTGCCCCTCCCTGACCCTGGTTCTGCCGGCCGGAGGTTTCTTCCTGTTAAAAGGGAGTTTTTCCTTCCCACTGTCACCAAAGAGCTTGCTCATATGGGTTCATATGATTGTTGGGTTTTTCTCTGTATGTATTATTGTAGAGCCCTGCAATATAAAGCGCCGTGAGGTGACTGTTGTTGTGATTTGGTGCTGTATAAATAACATTGGATAAATAAAAACTGGATGGATATATATGAATAAATAAAGCTTATTTATGCCAACAGAAACTATGGTAACTAAAACCTAGTCTCTCTGTGTGTAACTCATCAACGCTGACTTCTCATTAACAGAAAATCTGACCTCTTGATTCCTAATCTAGCTATTTGTACACAGTGAGGTCACTGTTAAGCAAATAAAATAATAATAATGTCAACTACAATAGCAGATTTAAGTTATCCTGTGGTGAACTGTGCTGTATGTGTTGGCTGTATAGCCAGTAGTGGTCACAGGAAGGAAGGAATTGCAAGTATTGATTGGTGTCATTGACTGGTAGAATTATTGACTTCACAGAAAGTCTCAGTCATTAATCTTACAGTTTTTGTACTTGCCACACTGAACAGAGACTCTGTTTAGTCTTAGATCACTGTCACGCACATGCACAAAGGAAACATGTATGGGCACCGTGTGCTGTGGAGAATGTAGCATATATAGTAATGTAGTCAAATAGAGTAATTTTACCATTGTCCTCTCTCTCTCTCTCTCTTTCACACACACACACACACACACACACACACACACACACACACACACACACACACACACACATACACACACACACACACAGAGCTGATTTGCATTACAGCATGGTGATGGTGTGGGAGCCAGATCTTTATGACACAGCCTCATTACGGGCTTGGCTGGCCAGCACTGCTGGAATATAAGGCCAGCGGCCATCAAGCAACTGTCACTTCTCCTCAGCAACAGTCCTTCCTTCTCCACGCTGGTGCATGTGTGTTGTTAATGATGTGTGTATGTGTGCTTGTGTGGAAAGAAGAAGCAAAGAGGGTGCCTACTTCACGACAGAGTGACTGTGTATATGTGTTTGTGACAGAAAGGGAAGAGATGGAGTGCATCTGTGTGAGTGAGAAAGTGTCGGAGAAACACGGGGATAACAAGAACTCGCTGAGTTAACTGCTCAACAACTCAACTCAGCTTGTTGGTTCTGGTCGAACAACATTGCATTTTATACTTGATTTAAAAAAATTTTTAATAAAATGTAAAATAATCAAAGCATAATGCTAATGCTATAAATATTTAGCTTCTTCTCAGAAACAACAAAGTGATCTTTGCAGCATGTCAAATATTAGTGGACATTTTAATATCATCTCTAATACCAACATGGAACATTTAGTTGGTCCCAAGCAAATCACACCATACATACAACTTATTTTACTCAGTGCAGGTTAGTCCTCAGGTCCAAACTTGCTCTGATGTTTATTGATTTTTTTTTTCTTCTTTTGGCATGTACCTATATAGAAAGTGCTTTCTCACTTTATGTTAGGCACGTTAACATTTTTGTACTGTGCTCAGGGGAATTGTTTCTATGTTTTGCCTGAATTGTTGTTAATTGTTAGGAGAGCTAGAAGATATTTCCTAGACTGAAAGTCTTTAATTCTCCATTAATACAAAATAATATTGTGTGGTTAAAAATGATGATGAGTCACTTTTTATTCAAATCCCAGGCTGGATGTCATGTGACCCTCTGGGCACTGCTATCATGTGACCTACATTAAACTGTGTGAATCAGTGGATGGATGCATAATGTCACCCCCTCGGCTTGCATATCATATGGACTGTGTCAGATCACATGACCTGCATTAAATTAAATGAATTTAATTTAATAACCCTGATCTCTGACCTTTCACCTTTCACCTTGACCAAGCTCCTGTGGGGAATATGATCTTTAAAAAGGTGATACACAGAGACACACAGCCACACATGTCCAAAGATGCTGTGAAAGCATATCATATAAGTAGAAATTTGGGGTTCCCAAACTCTGGTCAAGCATGAAACTTGGCATTTTCTGTGAATCTTATTAATTACTGTGAGAATTTTTAGCAAAAATTGTTGAGCATAAGCGTAATCTGAAATGCTTTTGGCATGGCAGTGGTCTAGCAGTGTAAGCACTTAGAGATACAATGTACCAATTTACTTCAACATATATGCCACATGCTTTTCAGATGACTTTTCTGCTCACTTTCTACGTGCCAAACAAACTGCCACCATGTGCACATGACACTTGTAAACACAAGTCCCCTTGGACATGCTTATCCACAGTTTTTTCAAAGAAGAAAGCTGCGTCGTCAGTGTCAGGTGCACAAAAGAAAGTAGGGGACCACTACTTTTTTTCACCATTTCTTAATGGACTTTTTTCCAGTTTAATTTTTTCATACATGGTAGCATACAGCTGACAACATGCAGCATGCCAGCAAAGAATTGCAGCCTATTAGACAATTCTAAAAATGCCCCTTTTTTAAGTTATTGGAAAAAAATGTGATGCCATCTTTTGTTTTTTCTCACGTACTGAACATATACCAAAACGATGGCTCCACCGTTCATGCCAAGCAGTGATTTTTGTGTACCATTACATGCTTTTGCAGATATTTGTACTCACCATACATTGCACCAGGGGGGCAGTCGAAGACTCCTTTCTTTCTTCTCTTTATCCGAGCATGCTGTCAGTTTTTTCTTCTCCACCGTCCTGCTGGTTTCTCTCGCCTCCTTCTTCTTCTCCTCCTCCCTCCCCTCCCTGTCCCCCCTCTTTCCACTGCTGTTCAGGTCCAGCGCTGTCGCTGGTGCCAAGAATCCAGGCGACACACACACACAAGCAGTTCTGGGTAACTCTTTGAGAATACACTTCGACACAGCTGGGTTTGAAGCTCAGCGCAAACACACACACACCACTACACACACACAAGCATATCCACAAACACAGCTGAGCACATCCACAGTCCTTACACACCCCCTGCGCAGCCTCACATAAACACACAGCTGGACTATTTGCAGCTGGATGGAGATTGTGGCATTGTGTTGCTGTTTTTTGATGTTTTGAGGAATCAGAAATTCAGGTTGGAGAAATGGCAGTTACTGAATGTTTAGAGATCAAGAGGCAGTGGGACTTTATTCAGTCCAAGAATTTCCTCGCATATTTCCTCAAGCAGTCTTCTATTGGTCAAATACTCAAATCTAATCCTTGCAGGAAACACACAAGAAAATCATTTATGCTTCAGCAGTGTTGGCTTAACTCATCTGGCAGGACTGGCGCTGTAGAAGCAGGTGAAGCATTTCAATCCAAAATGTAAATCAGTGTTCTTCTTGTAGAAAAGAAGAAAATGTTGTGGTCCTCATGAGATCGCTCAAATATCGGTCCTCTTCCTAAAGGTCCTCCTTTCTCTAGAAAGTCATTGCAGTCAATCCAAAGAAGTTGGACAGCTGCCCAAAAAACCTCCAGGAAGCCAACTCCTGGCTATTTTGCATGTCTTATGTTATTTTGTGCCAACATCTCTGCTTCATATCGCTCAGCTTGACTATTCTGGTGTAAAAACTCCTCAGAGAGAAAGAAATCAGTTGCATCTCTTCTGTTTTCCCCTCTGTGGAGCAAGTAGCATGTTCTTGCCAGAGTGGCCTGTCGGCATCAATATTTAACAGCAATCTCTTGCTGTGCTGCTGTCACAGTTAAAGTTTCCATGTCCCCATCACTGTGCGCTGGATCTCATGTTCTCTGGTCTGCAGTGTTTTCTCTTCAGCTCCGTCTTTCTGTCCTTCTGTGCTTTATTGTATTTCCAATATTGCTCTAACCTTTCTACCCTCCATCATTGCCTTCTTCTATTTAACCCTCATGAAACTTGCTCCATATCCAAACCTCTGCCAGGTTCTCTCCTGGAGGTAAAACACAGCCACGCAGGACTTTCTTGCCCGCAAGGAGCTCAAACAATCTTTCATTAATCCCCTCCTACTGTCCTTTTTTGCAGTTCTCCATCCACTAACCCTGCAGCAAACCTTCACTCAACCTTCCCTCAACTGGCTTCAGTCAAATTAAACCTTCCACTTTCTATATTCACCCTCTTCTTGCCTTCCTCTCCCTCTTGCAACCTGATTCACGTGGCCTATATATCACTCACTGCCTGCCTGCCTGCCTGCGTGGTTACTTCTGTCCTCATCCTGTCCTTCTTCTGTCTAATGACAGCTCAATTCTGGTCAAGTCCTCTCTGATTTTTTTCCCCCCCGCTTTATATCTTCCTCATTGTTCCTCTATCTCCCTCCACCTCTCCTCTTGCATGCAGAAAACGCGGCATTTGAGCTGCTGTGCTCTGAGTCATACCGCTCTCTCCTCCCTTTTCCTTCCAGAAGCTTGCAAATGTTCTTTTTTTTTTAGTGCCTCGCTTCTCTAACAACCATCAGGATTTGTTCAGCATTTTTTTAGGTCCTAGGCGCTGAAATGATGCCTTTTCATCCTGCTGACACAGACAGAAGGACAGACTGTGGATAGACAGTCAAACAGAAAGACAAAAAGGAGCCAGTCATACTTTTTCCCAACAGAGGCAGGAGTCTGCTTTTAAATGCTTGATCCTGTCTGTGTTTTTGCTGTTGCTAGTAGTCTTACTCATTTGATTACAGAAGGCTTAGTTTCTCCTCTTCCCACTGGTGAAATGCCTTTTTCACTCGCCGCAGTCCCTGTAGCAAGTTTGGTCCATTTTTCCTCTCTTTAACCCTCACAGCTGGCTCTCCAAATATGTTTTTGTGACAGTCTGAAAAGAGGAGAAGAAAGGACAGAAGCACGTTTACTGTAAATACCACTGTCTTTTACACTCTAAGAACACACTGAGATGTTCTCAGAAAAGGGGGCAGAAAAGCTTATGGGTGGGTGAGTGGGTGGAATGGAAAGATGGTTAGCAAGAAAAGGTGTGAAGACAGAGGCACAAGGATGGATGAAGGGTAAGACGGTGAACAGAGGAAGATGAAGATGGGTACATGCATGGATTTAAAGGATGAATGGTTCGGCAGGTTAACTGCTGTCACAGAGGAAAAGGCCTCTCCAAGTCTCTGTTAGTCAAAACTATCAGTATAGTAGTATTTAAATTAGCTTTGTCAATATTTCATTCATTTATAGTTTGATATTTTACCTGCGTTGGAATCCTGCCGTACTCTCCCTGACAATGCACTGCTGCTCTTTTTTAATTTCTACCTCTCTCATCGTTCTCTGTCTGCTGCTGCAGCCTCAGTCTGTGCCATCACTAAAATGCAGTATCCCTTCCCTCCCGCCTCCTCTCCTCTGCCTACTCCCTCTGTCTCTCCCACTCTGTTTCCCTCAATTTCTCTCCCTCCTTTACCCCCACCATGCTCCCATTCTCTCTATATTTGTCCTTCTCTGTGCCTCTATTTTTCAGTCTCTCCCTCTATCTCCTCACTTGGTTTACACGTTCACTTCCTCCGTCCCCCCCCCTTCCGCCACTCTACCCCCTGTCTCCACTTTCCTCACATGTATTCCATCACCACCTCTCCTCCTCCCTTTCTTTCACTCTCGTCGCCTGCTTTTTTCAGCCTTTCCTCACAGAGAAGCTTCGAGAACACACTGGACTGGACAGGCTCTGGGAGGGGAAAGCTCGGGGGACATGTGAACACCATTCACAATCACGCCGCATGAATAATACATCCATAGTACGTTCATACTTTTTCAAATGCATGCACACATCAAAAACCTGCTCCAAAGATGTTCTCTCGCTCTCTCTCTCTTTCACTCTATCTGACTGAGAAAAAACAAAAGTAGATCCTGCTCAACAAACAATGAGGATTTTGATATGCGCTACCTGTGCCAGCCACACGGGCTAAAACGCAGCTCACTGAACGCGCTGAGAATGAAAGCAGGTCTTCAGCAGCGCAAGACCACAGCTGCAAATCGAAGAAAGATTGAGCAAAATGTAATTAGTAAATTTCTCATACGACTGCAGCCACATACTGTTTTTGCAAAAAATATGTCATTTAAAATGAAAATTCAGCTTTGACAAGCAGTGATCGACTCATTGAGCTTCTAAATGAAACATTAGTACATTTAGGTTTGCGTAACCAGTGGAAAAGAGACAGAAGATCAGAAAGGGAAAGCGTTTGAGTGGGTTTGCTTGCATGTACATGTTGCGTTGTGCTGAACATTTGTGCATATATGTGTAAACTATGAGATGTGCATCACATCGTCCTCTTGCATATATGTATGTGTGTGTGTGGCTGAGGTTGGGTGCGTGGGTGGTTGTGTGTAGCTGGTTAGAACTGTCCTTTTGGCCCCTAGCATCACCCAGTGCCACCATCTGTGCTGCCAGCCAGATGGGAAGGGTGTGTGTCTGCACAAATGTGTGTACATGAGTGAGTGTGTCCAAGCAACCATTTACATGATCACTGGATGCGCTGTTTTCTTATCTAGAAATTTTTTTTGTGTCAATCCACAGAGCAAACTAGCAGTTCTTACGATTTGTTGACTATAAATCTGATGCAACGCCGCCACCCTCCACCCCATAGTAACATTTCATTGTTAAGTGACACTATGCCTGTTGTTTTCAAGTGACCTGAGTCCTCTATGTACTAAGTGACTAAAGCAAATCATGCAGCTATAAAGCAAAGAAAGGAGTCAGGAGAGGTTACTACAAAGCCATGCAGTCTATGACAAAATAACCAGATACCTCACACTATGTACAACTCACTGTATCACTTGAAATATTCAAAGTACAACTGTGTTTTTTGTGTCATTTCATAGACATGATGGAAGGTGGAGATGTAGTGATTACACAAACTTATTTGAGATGAGCAATGGAACAACTGCCAAAACGAAACTACAAGATTAAACCGCTTTAACTGAAGAGTCATTGCTCTTACAGCAGATCTTATCTGCCTTGGTCATCTTCCAGCAACGGATGTTATGTGCATCACAACTGCACTGCATTGTGAGATATTTATACTGTTGTAGCGTCCATGCTAAAACAGGGACTTGTTTCAGCAAGCCCCAGGGTAGACCCAGCTCAGAAATATAATCAGCTGAGAGATTATATTTCTCAGCTGGCTTGGGAATGGAGTCCCCCCTGGAAGAGGTGGATGGAAGTGAGGAAGTCTGGGCTTCTCTGGTCAGACTGCTGCCCCCACGAGCTGAATTCACATATTGATTATAATAAGAAGAAGATGGATGGATAATCCTGGCACAAGTACTCTATGGGACTGTGCAAAACGTCTGAAAGCACCCATCATTTCTTTATTTTTTGTTCCTTTAGACTGTTCCTTTAGTTGAATCTAGACAAAAAGAGTGAGAAAGCCCATTTTGACAGGCAAAATAGTAATTCTAAAAGAGCTGTTAGCCAAAACATTGGTGTATCTCGGTAGGGTATGAGGTGTTTCCTAAAAAATCTGAGGGAACTGGATGATTGGAGGACAAAAAAAATGAACAGCCAATGAACAGTATCTGATAGTCAGGTCCTTGAAATTTAGGACTGAAAATCTGTGGCAACAGGTCTCAAAGAGTGTTGAATCAAAATGTCACATTTTAGTTCCAAATGAAAGGCAAAGGTTTAAAAAGGAAACTCAAAACCAAAACCTAAACTGACACAAAGAGCTTAAGGTTAGCTAGAGAAATCACTGGAGCGGACAGGAAGCATAACAAACAAAGACAAAGAGAAGGACGTGAAAATATTTACACAGAAAGGACAAATTGAAGTTGGGAAATAGGATAAGGAGTAAGACCCTAAACACAAAAAAAACTTCAACTTTAAATGGAAAGTCTTGCTGTGAGGCAACAATGTCACCTGCTGTACCACCTGTACAAAGTTTTGCTCAACAGAAGTCCACAATTTACCCCCTGTCTTACCAAGTAAATCTTAAACCAGTTTCTGTATCTCTTGTCATGTAAGATATTTCTCGTATCACATTTCTTGTTCCATCGCTTAGTCTTGTCCATAACTGCAGGTGTGTAAAAATTAAAAAGTCATAGATGATTGATTGTTCCAAATTACTGCAATCCCTCTTTAATGGACTGTTTAACCACACCTTAAATGTGGTTGATCAACAGAGCGAAACATCTGGTCCCATTCTCGCAAATTCGGCACATTTAAATGGAGATATGTGTGGAGAATAATGCATTAAACATACATACAAACATACATACTATTTGGATGTCTAAGGGTAGAAATGAGCAGGATACAGATGAGCATCAAACCACAGATGAGTAGTTTAGATGCTTATGTCTGAGAGTTGGATTACAATATGGGGCTGAGTTTGACTTTGACTGTGATCAAATTAAATGTAATGATTAAAAAGCAAAAGATAAAGGAAGCAACACACTTGTAGGATTTTTTGTAAGCTATGCTGTTCAAACTCAAGAAGTAGGTATAAATATCCTATTGCACACAATGTGACAGAGTGGTGTCAACAATGCTGCAGTTGACACCAAGATTATTTAAAGTAGGCCCTGTTCACCGGTTCCTATTTGCCCCGCGTAAAAAAATATATGCATTAAGGAGCAGAGCTAACAGGGTGGTTAATCCCACTAAATACTTGAAGAGATGTGGTAACTCAAATCAAACACCAAACCAAACAGACAGAGGCAAGAAAAACATAATGAGAGAAAAATGCTCCTAAGTTGACATCAAGCAACCGTCAGACACACACACACAGATATCTGAATCTCTTAGCTCATTCCCAGGTAAAAGCCATCGTTATCCTGATCCTCACTTTTTTTCATTTGAGTTTGATTTTCCAGCTCTGTCCAAAAAAAAAAAAAAGCCAAACTTGCCTTTAGAAAAGTAGAACTCAAAGGAAGTGCAAGAGGAGAAGAGACAGGCAATGAGTGATTACAGTTTTTGCCCGTTGCTTGAACACCATGAACCCATGCCTAGACTAAAGTAACACAAGTTGAAGCTTTTGTTACCATACCTCAAACACATGTACCCCTACCTTAAACAAAAGCGCTGCTTTGCACCCCAGTACCAATTATGCAACACTCCTACTCCTTTATGCAACACACCTACCCCTTTATGCAACACACATGGTCCTGCATGCTACACTCTATTTCATACATAAGACACTTCGCTCACAAAATGAAATCTCAGGGTGCCATTCGGAAAACACATGTATCCAAAATACAAAACACATCGGATAATTGCAACCACTCAAATACACACCTGAAGGCACGTACTTGCAAAACCGAACACCAATTAGCCAACTACAAAAAGCCCTCAGCGTAGCCATTTCAAGAACTTTGCAAGCATGGATGGAGGGAGAGCAAGAGGAAGAGGAAGAGGTAGAGGAGGAGGAGGAAGAGGAGGAGAAGGCCGAAGAGGCCATGAACGGACCCATATTTCTGATGAAATAAGAGCAACTTTGGTGGACCATGTCATCAACCACGGCCTGACTATGAGGGAAGCTGGGCAGAGAGTCCACCCACATCTAAGCCGCTTCACAGTGGCATCTGTAATACGAACATTCCGACTAGAAAACAGGTATGTCTTCACCTCCATACCTTCTGCTCTACTCAGATGGTTTCATAGCACTGTTCTACAGTATATCACATTACCATATCAAGTGTACGGGGTGCTAATGCTCCTTTTGCAGCCAAAGTGGCTGATTCCTTATATTGAAGTACAGTGTTGTACAGTGGATGATAAAGTACATACAGTAAAGTACTGTAAGAAAAATAAGCAAACCGATGACAATATGTGGTTGTATTCCTCCAGAATGACCCGAAGACCTTCTGGGGGAGGACGGCAACGCCTGTTCACACAACAGCAGGAACTTGCCGTTGTGGACCTAGTGAGGGCAGACAATGCCATCCGTCTCCACCAGCTACGACGGAAAATACTTGCAGACAGGCGAGTGTTCAACAACATAAACCATGTGAGCATCACCACCATCAGACGCATCTTGGGTAAACTCAGCATCACCATGAAGCAGCTCTACAGAGTCCCATTCGAGAGGAACAGTGACAGGGTTTCGACATGCAAGAGGATATTTTCCCCGGTGCCCAGCGGGAGAGGACACTGCTTGCGATGTTGATGAGGTCCTGTGGCCAGACCCCAACAGACGGCGGGATCCATGAGCCCACTTATGCACAATTGTCATGGTTTTTTGTGTTTACAGTATAGTGTTTTTTCTATTGCAGTATTACAGTTTTTTACAGTCGCTAACAAGCGCCTACCCATACTTCAGATACTTTTTCTAAACTCTTAACACAGACCCACACCTACAAAACACAATTGGCCAAATGGATAATATCCTTCCCAAAAATACACTTTGTTAAATATATACTAACTCCTCATTTCAAAATTAGAACACATCTTTCTCTGCACACACTAACTGTACAAAAACACTATAAATCTGACTCAGAATGAAATTAGTCTGTCAAAGAATAACACTTGTTTTCACTTCACAAGGTACATGCAGTCAATCAAAGTACACCAGGTTTCAAAATACTGGCTATTATTGACATTACAAAAACTGCATAGACTTTTATGTTTCAGTTTCACAGGTATTTGCATGCGAAACATGCAATCCACCATATTGACACCAGAAATGTCTTGGTTGGTAACTGTATGTCCACATGTACAGTAATGTTCACATTCAAAAGCATTCCAGTAAAAAGCAAACAAGTTTTTGTTTCTTTACTGTTTACCACAGGAGGTACAGTAGAAACACGGTATGATAGGACAGAGAAAGTTTTACAGTATTGCTTACAGTGAACAAAATATCCATGAAACACACAAGAGCATTCTGAACAAAAAAACAACAGCAAAAAGCCAAGATAAAAAGGGGGGGAGGGGGAGGGGGGCTATAAAAAGGCAAAAGATTTGCATCTAATCTCTGCGATCTTCAGGGTTAGGCCACATGTTTTCATCAACATCACATCTGATGTTATCCAAGTCGATGCACCTGGGATAAAACCGCCTGGTATGTCGGATCCACCGACATATCATTGCAGAAGCAGAGGTTTTTATACTGTATCTAAGGTTTGGAATATTGTTTTTGCTATTGTGGGATGTTGTGTGTTAACATTCGTAGATACTACAAGAACAGTCCATAGTTTTGTTGGGAGGTATAACTTGTCTGTTAAGAAAATGTAAGCATTGTGGAAATGTGTTCACTGACTGCATATTGGGTGAACACGACATGAAATGTGTGAATGGTATGGCCACAACAGACCGATGCTGTGCTAATTGTGTTTAGAGTTTTGCAAATGTGACAACTGTTTGGACAAACGCTTGTTAGCGACTGTAAAAAACTGTATTGTGTTGTGGTTTTTTTTTTTTTGCTTTATCTGAATTCATGGTACTGCGATGTACACTATTGAGTAGGTCTATTTGCGTTTTTGGTTGTTTGGAAATGTGTCTCCTGTAAATGTGCCTTCTGAATACACAATGGAAATCAAGGACTGCAGTGTTTTATGTAAAGAAGACTAGTGTGTTCCCCCTGATCTGTAAGTGTTTGCATATGATGCAAGTATGTGTCATTTTGTCAACAGAGTTACATTTTGACAGAGGAATGTTAGGTTTTGACAGCAGAGTTTAGGTTTTGGGAGTGGAGTTTCATTTTGGCACAGATGTGTATGGTATATTTCCCAGTGTTGTGTCGTGTTTACTTGTGTTTAGAGTTTTGGCACAATGAGCGACGTTTTGCCAAATGTGTTCAAGCAACGGGCAAAAACTGTAAAACAGTAATAAAGAGACAGTCGGAGGGAGCAAGAGATCTAAATTAGGAACAAAAGACACCGGAGGATGTGTGTGTGTGTGTGTGTGTGTGTGTGTGTGTGTGTGTGTGTGTGTGTGTGTGTGTGTGTGTGTGTCTGCGCTGATGTGGGCATTATGTGCACGCTTGCGTGTTTCTATGCAGTGTATCTTTACAGCCCCCTTGTGAAACCTCAGGCAACTTAATTCAGTGTTTCCAGTTCAGTCCTTTCCTGCTTTGCCTTCCTATTCTCTCAGTTATTTTAATATCTTTTTTAATGTAATGGAACTTAAAAGTGTATAAAAACATATATTATTGCTAAGAAAAGCGTAGGTAATCACATTAAACGGAGAAAACAACCATATTTTGTTGCTTTTGTTGTCTGGGAGGGTTTTCTCTGCAGTGATATTTACACCACGAGCTTTATTCCTGCTGGAGTGATTTACTGTAGATCGATAGGATGCTCTATCCGTTCCTTTTCGGTCTAATCCTGTTGAAGAATATCTATCGTCTTAATAAAACATAGATCCATTAGAGATAATTAATGTCACAGTTAAATCGGCTGCTGGCAAAGATTATCGTCACTCTGTATCATTTATTGCTTTTCCTATCTCTGAGCTTTTTAATCCAGTGTCCTTCTTAATTATCTTCTTTAGACTTTAGCTTTTCCGTCTCATGAACTCATGAGCTAAAGTCATGAGCACACGGCTTGACTGAGCACACTGACGCAACAAAGAGCTAATTTCAAGACAGCAGAGGCGTTGCTGTCATCTTAACTCTGAAAAGCACGTTGTGCAAATGCATGCTTGAAAATGTTATACGCATGTGTCCATCTGACCACTGTGTGCATTTTTTTTATTTATTCATTATTTTTTACACAGGTGCACATGTGGTTCCCCTCTCCTGTTAATCTGGGTCAGCAGCAGACAAGCGATGATGAACTGCACAAGAGCTGCAGCTCTCCCTCGTGTTGATATTTCAGACTACATGGTGCTCTGTAACAAAACATATCTTGTGCTGAAGTCTGAGCCACAGCTCTGCTTGTAATTAGTGGATGATTTATGTTATGTAATATAATAATAAATGCAAAACTCAGTGCATTACCAGCTCATTTTGGCCTCTGGGTATTACCTCTGAGATCATGGGGACACTCTGGTCTATGCTTTTATGCTTGGAAGTATGAAAAGGGGGTATTGAGCATGACTTGGTTGTCTCTTGGTTGCTGAGCTACTCTGGTGTGAATAGTTACGACTCTCCTACATCTAAGAGACTCCTTCCTGAGGCCATTGCCTAAAGTGTGTTCTGTCACCTTGCTTGGGTAAATAAGACAAAAATCCTGTGTCTGAAACAATGTCTCCCCTGAGACTTCAGTCAACACATTATAGGACATTGCAAGCAGATGGGGCCAGCTAGCCTAAAGGCAGAGGGATAGAAAGAGAGAGAGACTTATAAGGATTTTAATTGTAAGCCTGCTAATGGTACAACCACTTTCATCTTCTGCTTTGGAATTTAGACCTTAAGACCTGCATACAGTACAATGTCACTCCCATTAACATCACCATATAGCCACTTCTAGTAGCTTCACTGTAAAAGATACATAAGATAATCTCTCACAACAGGGGCACCTCTGCCTTGCTTTATAGAGACGGACCTTTATTTTCGGAAAGTGCCACTGTCACGGTCCAGAGGACAGGATGCACACAGTCTTTGGAGGACAGATGTGAGTGATGATGTGAGAAACTAGCACAGACTGAAGACAAGGTGAAGTAGCTATATGGATAAATTAATTAATGTGTCATCGCTCTGCTCCGAGGGCCTCTGATGGTTTCTTGGAATTCATGGCTCGAGTTTGCCTCTGCCATGCATGACTGGGTGAGTTTATTAGGCGATGGATTGAAATAGATTGAAAAGTGCTCTACTGAGAAAAAAAATGAAAGTAAAAACAAATTTTAACAGTTGTGTGATAGTGCAAGCTAATGAAATAGATAACAAGGGAACATGGACTGTATTATTCACAGCTCCGTATAAAATTATACATGACTGCCTCCCTGTGGTCTGGAAGCAAAAGCAAGCTTTATTTAAATATGATCTTTTTTTCCTGGTGTTCTGTTTATAAATACTTATTAACAAAAGGGAGCTAATTCCATTTTTATAATAAAAATCATCCGTTGTATTGTTCTCAGGTAAACATTACACAACTCTGGTAAAAAAAAAAAAATCTATAAATATTCAAAAGTAATTCATATTTAGTTTATTATTATTAATAAATGATTAGTTTATTATTATTTCTTGTTTGCTATTTTTGTATTATTTTTAATGGTAACACCTTAAATCTACAAGTGATTTCACCCACTGACCACTTTATTAGGTACACCTGCTGAACTGCTGATTAACGCAAATCTCAAATCAGCCAATCACATGGGAGAAACTCATTGCATTTAGGTATGTGGACGTGGTAAAGATGATCTGCTGAAGCTCACACCGAGCAACAGCATGGGGAAGAACGGTGATTTAAGTGGCTGTGGTCGTGGGTGCCAGAGGGGCTGGTCTATTTCAGAAACTGCTGATGTACGGAGATTTTACTACATGACCATCTCTAATGTTCACAGAGAATGGTACGAAAAACAGAAAATATCCAGTGAGCAGCAGGTCTCTGGTTGAAAATGCCTTTTCCCAGTGAGAGAACATAGGAGAATGCCCACTCTGCATCGAGGTAATAAGAAGGCTACAGAAACTCAAATAACCAACAACATCTAGAAATGCAGCAGCCCACAGGCACGGCACCACACCCGATGCCACACCGGTCAGTTACAATTGTCATGGACTCACCAAAACTGAACCACAGAGGGCTGAAGAGACTTGACTTCTGGAACAAGACTAGAAAACTCAGAATTTGATGTAAACAAAATGTAAGCGTGGATGTACTTGTATCAACAGTACAAAAGACAAACATGTCGGGTTCATATTTAAAGTCGATGTTTGTTTCCAGATCTGAGGAAAACAGTGTTACACTGCAACTAGGAACCGTAGAAATCATTTTAATCCAGATCAAGAAAAACAAATGAATTTGGTTAATGTACAGTGAGGCTAACCGGATTTCAAAAATATTGTTTGGAATCATGGTTTTTACTCTCAAAACATTTTGTTTTACATAGTGAAGAATTCTGTCACCTTCAGTTTAAACCACATCCATAGAGGCAACACAAGATGGTGTACTGCTTCTGTTTTCTTCTTCGTCACTTCACTCCTTAATTTGCCCAAATGCTGCTTCTCTCTGTTCATTCAGCCATCTGTTTGTTTGTTAATATGGGACTGTTTGTAATAACGCCTCTTTTACACTCTGCTGACTTTCATGTTTTAATGATTACACAAATATATGGAGTGAGAATGAAGGAAGTCAGACGAAGGAAATAAGACCAAGCCTTAGATTTCGTGATATTTAATTATAAAATTGAAATGTAAAGAAAATGTTGACATGTGGTGCATTCCAGCCCACTGAGTGTAACTCATCAACTCATCAGTTTTTCCTTCTGTCAAAATGTTGATGTGCGTGCACATAAGAAGGCTGGACAGCTGGACCTCCTCATCCCCAAAGCTAAATTCTGTTTCAGAGAGCAAGAGCTTATTCTGATTTTATATTTATTTTTTTATTGCCTCTAAGGTATCATCTCTAAAAAAAATAGGCAGTACTTGCACTGTGGAATTACTTATTATTTATGCAACAACAGATAATTATGGCCTATCAGGAAACAAAAAGATCTTCAATGTTTATTCCATCTGACCATAAAATGTGTGGATGTTTATTTGGGGCCACAGAAAATATCTTTACGGTCAGTAAGGACTGTTTCCACAGTTTCATCACAAACATTTTTACTTCCTGTTTAAGGTCTACGTGTAAGTCAAGAAAAGTCAGTGACAAATGGGTCAAATGCTCTGTAAACTGTCTCAGAAATTTCAGATTAATATATTACAAATCCTCATTGTTTTACACAACAAAGTGCTTAGAAGTGTTGCTGAAGCAGAATCAGATACTGTTCAATAAAATTCACTGACAGCAAATAAGAGACTTAGAAGAAAATCACTTTGCAGTAAACTTTATTTACATCACAGGCCCCCTGTGCCTTTAACATCTCTTTATGTAAACCTGGAAACATTACATTCAATCCGCAGAATGTCCAGCATTTCCTGGTTAAAGATAATTTTTTCATCTTAAAACTACATTCAACATGTTTCCATGTGCAATTTATTTAAAATCTGCCTCAGAAAATAAATCTAGTAAAATTATGCATTTAAAAAATGTTTGTGTGTTCTAGCAGGATTTTTTTTTTCTTTAAATGTCAAGGCACCTCCAAAACTCACTCAATCCACCAGTTTTTAGCTTGATTTGCATCATGAACATTATGAAACCATTAACTGCTGAGTACCAAAATTAATTTAAGTACAATACTCACAAGGGGTTAAGAAAGAGTCCCTTTTGTGAGCGGTAACACCGTGTTTATGTAATTATGGTTTAGATACTATGTTGCTGTTTACTATAATCATCATTGTTTCAACTTGTAACTGATTATTATCTTTACAACTGTGGATTGAGTGAGTTTAGAAGGAGCTACTTGCATATAGATCACACAAAGCCAGTGAAAAGTTGGATGCATGCTCTTCTTTTCCACTTCTCTCCAAGACGCAAATAGAGCAGTTTTAAGGTAACGTGCAGAAATGCAAAAGCAGGATAATACAAATTCTGAAAATTGCAATTAATTAAAAGTCATCCTTAAAAAAATGTGTGGGATCTAATAATCATTTATACAATCACTGTCTGTATGTGATAGTCCCATATATTTTTTCCAGTTTTTCCAGTTCTCCCAATGCTTTTCCCTTTCTTTTAACCAACTCCTTGCTAACCACAGATCACCCCTACATCTTCCGCATGTGAGCAGTTATGTTTCCCAACCCTGGACCTCTTGCACTCGAGCAGTGATCTCTCCCCACCTTCACACTCCACATCATCCAAGAATATCCTAACACTGTCGTCCGCCTCCCCCAGGACAGCCCTCTTCATCACTGCCAGGGCAGTCGAGAATCCAAGCTGACGACACACGACACTACCTGACTTGATGGTGAAAAGGTCATCGCACACTGTACCCCACTGGCCACGGATGAAAATTTCCACTCTGCCTCGATCTGGCAAACCTTCGGCGCTTACAAGTCGCACTGAGCCAACCCGCAGCCTCCACCCTCCTCTTGCTTTCTTGTAACCTTGACCTCTACCCCGTCCTCTCGGCCTCTTAAACACTTGGTTGCCCTCTCCTGCACTTTCCAGCTTCTCACCAAGCCACAGCTTTTCCTCCTGTGTTTTAAGCAGCGTAGTGTTGATTAGTGGTCTCTGGGGCCTGTAGGATGGTACAAGGGGCGTCTGGTTGAAGTACGGTGGCCATGCTGTGGTCATCCTATGGTCAGGAGCTTTTGGATAGGGTGTGGAGATTAAAGTCATGTGGGGCTGCTTCAGCAATTTTGTGGATGGAGTGGTAAGGAGTTGTGGTTTGAAATATTGTGAGGTGGTGCTAGGGGGGTACTGAAGGGGTCTCCCATGTCTCCCTGATGAAGGTGTGGTAATGGTTGGGGTTTTTGCAATCCTAGATGAGTCTGCAGTCGTGGAGGTTGTGCGATAACCTGATGAAGAGACAGAATCACCCTTTTTATTTGTTTTATGAGGTGCTGAAACTAATGTTAATATAAAACAAGTTTGACATTTTGGGAAACAGAGGTTGTTTTGTTGTTAAGAATCAGATGCAGAAAAATCATATAAATAAGAGGATATTTTAGCGACTAATTAGCCTGCTAGGAAATGGGTTATGTGCAAAGTTAGCAAGTTAGCTAGCTATACTACTCATTACTACTCATTACTATACTACTATTTTTTCAAATTATCATTTAAATAAAGTGTAAATACATCTAGAAAATTTCTGTATTCAGACAAAAAATGTAAAACCACCATTTTTTTGGTATTTTATATATGTAGGTATTTAAATAAGATATCATGTTGTTAAAATGCTAGCTTTAGCTGTGCAGGTGGCTATATTGTAATATATTTTTGCAGTCCATGTTCTAGCTAAGCTAACTAATTAAGACACAGCAATGACCTTATCAGCTGGAAGCACATTTCCCAAAATGTTAAACTGCTTTAGGACAATTTTTCATTGTACTATTTGACAAAGGAAAAATAGTATCAACCACAAAGGAAGGACGTAGACACAGACACAAAAGGATGAATGTCCAAACTGAGGCTGATGCAGAACAATTTATTCATAATAAATTATGCCAAAACACCTGATTTAAATTAAAGCAGTGCAAAAACCTAATGCATAAATAAGCACCATTTATCCTGCTTTAGCTTCTTGAACCAGCCAAAGAATAGCATGTTAGCAGGTCTGAAGTTGGGATTCAAAGCCAATTTAGTCAATTCCACGATACCTGAGTCGGGCAAAAGCTTGTGCAAATGCAAATGGCTTAGTCTGAATAATTAAACTTGTGATTAAAACTAAGCCAAGAGGGTGAGGCAGTAAACTCAGTTATAATTAAGATAAACAATAATTTTACAGCATTTTCTCTGCAAATTATGCAAATTATTTTCCATTCCCCATGTTTATGTTCCAGTGCACAGACTTGCTAAACTGTATAGACAGGTGAGATGCAAAAATGAATTCTTAAAAAGCTACTTATTTTTTGAATGCATATTGATTTAAGAAAAGTCACCTTTTGTTTTTTTACTCTGGGTTTTTTTTTTTTTTTTTTTTGCCATTTAGGTTACAGTATGGCTTATCTGCCTCAACAAAGTAGAGAAAATGTCCAAGGGGCATATTTATCAAACTTTTTAAATCATTTTATGTGTTATTTATTTCTATATAAATATTCACAATATTCTTAATCAGTTCAAAACGGTGTGTAAAACCAGTTAAAAGGCCAAAAACTATATAGCAAATTATTTAGTTGAAGAAAAACATAAATAACCCTTAAAACCAATTTAAATATGATTAAATCATAACATTTTAACATGACCTTTAGGAGATACTGCTGATACTTTTTGATCATGAGAAAGCCTGCATAGATTTTATAATTACCTTATTCCAAGAAGGTGTGATTCCCCCCCCCCAAAAAAAAGAAAGCTAAGCTAAATTATTAGCACTTAAGCCTAATTTGCAAAGGATTTTACTTAGAAGCAAACATAAATTTAGTAATTAAGATGTAAAAATGTGAAACAAAATCAGAATGTAGGCGAAGAAACCACCAGTTTTGGCGTTGCTGGCTTCTCCTCGTGCCACGGTGTGAACCAGTCTCGTGGACTTATTTTTAGTCTTAATAGTCAAATTAGTGGTTGGGTTAGCGGTTTGGCTAGAAACTGGGTAATCAGTGGAGCTAGCCTGATAAACGGGTACACCAGCAGGCCTACCAGTGGACGAGGTTGTGGCAGGAGTTGTTGCTGCCATCTGGACAGTTCTTGGCTTTACTGTTGTGGTCGACGCAGATTTTGTTGTGGTTTTGAGAGCCAGTGTTGTTGTTGGTAATGTTGTCTTTCTTGTTGTTTTTCTTGTTGCTGCTGTTGTTGGCGGTGGCTTTGGTTTTTTTCTTGTTGGCATTGGAGGTTTTTTTATTACTATTCTTGTCTTCTTTTTAGTTGTTGTAGGTTTTGTAGTGGTCGTTGTAGTAGGAACAGCTGTGGTGGTTGGTTTCTTGTTGATTACATACTCTGCAAAAAAGAGAAAAATAAAATAAAAAGAATTATGCAGTGCTAAAAACCATCCGTTGGATACCTGATGCAAGAAACTGCTTTGATTTGGTAGATTTATCAAATTTAAACACTCCCATTAAAGTGAACAATCAAGAGACATCAAGAGAAGCCAAAAGAAACCACATGCATATTAAATAGCATGTTTTAACCATTTATTTACTGCTGGAAATGTAACTCACCAATTTCTAGAAAGAATCACTTGTAAAGTGCCTTGAAAAGCGCTATATAAATCCAATCCATTATTATTATTATTATTAAAGGTTGAAGCAGGGCAAGGAAATTCGAGAAAAAAACACCACTTTAAGACTTTCTTTTACCTTCTTTTGGGTGGAAATGAATTAGTTTTCCTTTTATCTTAACAGGTGAAGGCTTGATGCTACACTTTCCTGGTGGTGCTCTCCTGTTTCCAAGACAGAAAAGATTAGTACACATGCAATATTGGGTACTATAAGCACATATGTATCTTTTCATTTATTTTTTTTATGTTTTGTTTTTAATGGTGTTTAGCAGCTTCCACTTTAATTGTAGTGTGTATTAGTGCAGAGATACAGTCAATGAAGATAGATTAAATAAATAAGATTTAAAAAATCTGTTTTTCTTATTTCTTTCTTTTTGCCTGGATTGGCTAGAGAGGGATGGAAGATGATTGTGCTCTGAGCACTTCTTTTAACATTTTAACATGTTGCTGCACTGTATTTTATTAGCAGCATTCCAACTCTTAAAACCTCCATCATATATAATTATTGGGTTCACACTCTCACACCTTAACATCACACATCCATGTAGTTTAATGAGCACTTAACTGCTGATGAAGTAAAGTGATGCATTGGCAAGTTACCTGGAAGGGTCCACTATCTTGTAGATAACGCCACCTCTTGCTGTCGCACTCGGGACTCCTGTGGCTAAGAAATACAGCTCACCTGGAAAAATTCACAGACGAAATGGAGAAAGAGAGCAGCAGGCAGAGACGGCAGAACATAAAAAGACAAACGGGGAGATTAAAAAAATAGGAAGCAGTGAGCAAGAAAAGAAGGAGATAAAAAAAGAAAAAAATTTAAACAACAGGAACAGAGGGAAATATTTATGATGACAACAGATGGGAGACAGAAATAAAAGAGGTACAAAAATAGCAAAATGGGGGAGAAAGAGAGAGACCAAAACACTACTCTGGGGAAAAATATTTTAAACTTTGCTTTAATCATTCGTCTCCAATTTGCTTCCTGAAATTATCAGGAAAGAAGAGAAATACAATTTTTTAAGACCAACACAAACCTAAACATTTCCTAACTTAGAAATCATGCAGTTTAGTAGTAATCTAATTTCATTAACAATAACACCAGTAAAAATATCCACTTTGGTACTTCACACTACATGTGTACTAGTTAGAAATAATTATTTCTTTTCACATTAAGCCACACAGACCAGGAAACCAGTAGGAAATCCTCTGGAAACCAAAGACATGTAGAAAAATAAATTGTATTTCCGGACTAGATGTTGAGTGTTTGCTCTTGCTATGTGAAATCAGTCCTAAAGAGGGCGCTACACCAAAAACATCTTTGATTGTTTTGGTTACTAAGAGACAAAACTGCCTGTAGTTCTCATGCAAGAAACTTACTTGTCTGCAAACATTCGTCAATTACTCACTGAGCAGTAGTAAAACTGTGAAATGTGCAACACAAACTGGAAACAGAAAAAAAGTTACACCTTTTTAATAGTGTTGGCTGCAGGTGTCACAAGGAGGGTTTCAGTGCAGTACCCTACATCTCTTTGCAACCTATTTCACCAGCTGTCAGCAACCTCTAGCAACCCCAACCAGTCTGAGAATACACATTTTCCACAAGCAACTGGCAGCTGCCAGGGGATTCATGGACTGTTTCTAGGTGTGTGTGATTGGGGCTCAAGTTTATCGTTCCATTATAAATGTACCTAATTAAATAAGTGATGCAGTGTCTGGTAGCAATACATCAACACACCGACCCACACAGTTATTACCTGCTTCATCTTCAGCAAAAGAGATGATGTATTTATAGTAACTGTTGATAAGTTTGGGGAATCTGCAGGTCTGGTCTCTTCCCATGCAGATTTCATTGTACTGCCATTCACCTGTGGTAACGTTCTCCCTAAGAGACATCAGACGCCTAAACACAAACAGAGATACATATAATGTTTACGCATAGCAAGAGCTGTAGTCCAAAAGCTTCACATCAATGCATTTTTACTGTAAATTATTAAATCAACCCTGTGCAGAGCAGTTCAACAGCACACTGACTGGACACTGATTAGGTAGAAATCCACAAAAACAAAAAAGGCTACGAGTGTTTTCATTTGAAATTTTAATTTTACAAACACACACCCGCTCATGAAATCCCCAAAAATGTAGAGTCCGTTAAGGTTGGGCATCTGACAGCCTCTGTAGATGTATCCTCCTGTCACAGACTTGCCCAGCTTGTGTGGATAGGCAAAGATTGGCAAGACATCGTCTGCAAACACATAAACAAAGATCAGACCTCGTTTATTATTCAGTGTCACTGCTACATCATTGTAACAAACAGGAAATATACTGTACCCTGTAAGAAACCTGAGCTCGTGAAATTAAAGGACAATGAAGTTCCGTTATTTAAAATCTCTTTTGAGTTGACAACAGTTTTTTTATTCTATTCTAAGGAGGCTTTTACAGAGAACAAAGAGTGTGCTGTAACAATTTAATTTACAAATTAAATATCTGTATAAATATTAAATAATTTGGTTAAAATATACTTGTATTTATGGACTTTCAGTAACCCAGACTGTAGACTCACCGAGGGATGAGTTTTGACAGAGTTTACGATCGTAGCAGCTGAATCCTTC